>NC_088305.1:30094479-30404961 GCF_032854445.1 Liolophura sinensis | reverse complement strand
AGTGTACTGTACAGGTACAATGTACATGTATCTATATACAAGTGTACCGTACAGGTACAATGTACATGTATCTATATACAAGTGTACTGCGCAGGTACAATGTACATGTACCTATATACCAGTGTACTGTGCAGGTACAATGTACATGTATATACAAGTGTACTGTACAGGTACAATGTACATGCATTTTTGACATCAGCATGTATGGAGAAAAACATACAGCAGACCCACATAAGGATACACACAGAAAAACATACAGCAGACCCACATAAGGATACACACAGAAAAACATACAGCAGACCCACATAAGGATACACACAGAAAAACATACAGCAGACCCACATAAGGATACACACAGAAAAACATACAGCAGACCCACATAAGGATACACACAGAAAAACATACAGCAGGCCCACATAAGGATACACACAGAAAAACATACAGCAGATCCACATAAGGATACACACAGAAAAACATACAGCAGGCCCACATAAGGATACACACAGAAAAACATACAGCAGACCCGCATAAGGATACACACAGAAAAACATACAGCAGACCCACATAAGGATACACACAGAAAAACATACAGCAGACCCACATAAGGATACACACAGAAAAACATACAGCAGACCCACATAAGGATACACACAGAAAAACATACAGCAGACCCACATAAGGATACACACAGAAAAACATACAGCAGACCCACATAAGGATACACACAGAAAAAGCAACTGCCAAGTAATATGCAAATTAATGCATGGAGAGAGATGAAAATTCCCAAAATAGAAGTCACACTGAGCATGTCAACAAAAGTTAATGAAATTCCTTCCAATAGGTTCAGATGTGTGGCAGTCACTAAAATGAGGATGGACAGACAAATAGATACAGAGACACGGCCACGACACTGACACTGGCAAAGTAAAAATGATTGTATGGCCTGTGATGTTCAGCGTCATCATGACAGTGAAACGACTGTATGACCTGTGTGGTGATGTTCAACATCATCATGACGGTCATGTCGACAGAAATCCCTCGTAGCTTGTCAGTGTACAGGTACAGTAGGTACGTTATTTCACCACAGGCAAGTTTATAAGTGTAAACTTATTAAATGGGTTGTGTCGCTATGTTTGAGAAGCTGGACAAACTGGTGTGATACACCTGTAAGCTACATGTAAGGCAAACAAAAGAAACTTTCTGTGAAAAAAAAACTAATGAAAATCTGTCATACATAAAATGGCTTTCTACGTGAAATTTGTAAGAGATCTGCTGGCACTACAAGTATTCTGACAAGTAGAATCAGAAAATCTACACATACATGTACCTGTAATTAACTGTACAGGAGGGCACAACTACAGACATGGTACTGATTACTACTTCACGAATGTGGTGTTTAACAACATCTTATTGAAGAATATCTCACCGTCTACATGTACCTTTATAGGCCAGGGAAACCACAGTGTTTTCTAACAGGTATTCATTTACAGGTAACTCCTCCAACCATAGTGCTCGCCACTGTAGTTTACCTGAAATATTCTTAAGTACTGCTGTAAAACACCAATCAAAAAAAATGTATATATTTATAAGTAACTGGACAAAATCTTGAAGTTGTTCTAACAGTTGACCTCATATGTACGCTTTACATTGTACTTCGAAAACAAATACAACTAGAATGGATCTGCGAATAGCAGATCCTAGGCCGGGATCCCGGATCGGATCGATGACGTTTTCCCCTTCATGTTCTGTGTTCGAAGGACACATGTTCCACATACACGGCTTTCAAAGTTTCCATGCGACCTTACACCGTTTGTCACTGAGGCAGTCGGCCGGTCATTTGCATTCCCGTGAATAGATCGGCGAACTTAATGAAGTTAGGCTATGCCTAGTGAAAAACGGTCGTTCCTTGGCAGACTTAGCCCGCTATTTGTAAGAAATAACGCAAAAACACGACCAGTGTAACAGCAAGTTTGTACATTCACATCTCAATCCACGACACGCCATGCACAGACTCACGGCTCTTATGATAGCTCGGCCATCAATAGAAAGCCCGCACTTGGGCCACGGCACATGTCCATATCTGTCAAATACCCTGGCCTCTTTAACGTGTAGTAAAGAGGACGAGGTCTACGCAAAACAAAGCTAACTTTCACAGTTGCATGCCGTTTACTGTTGTAGTTAGATCTCTACGCCATCTAATATAGTACTGTATAGCTGAATGTCATCCTACAACGGTTTCGGGAGATCACGGACAGTGTAGCCGAAAGCATCAGGTCAAATACTACAAATCCAGTCCATTCCCCATCTAACTCCATGTTAAAGCAATAGGATTCCCATCTTTTTCTAAACAAAAACGGTGTTGTTTTTTAAACGCTTCTAGCGAGAAAACTTTTAATCGGAGCTCAAATCCGTTGACGAATGATCGAAAGAGCGTGTCTTGAACTACATTTTCATGCAATTTGCACATTTCTAGCTGCCATAGTTCTCGATTAAAACGCCATTGAAATTACGTAATTTTTTTAGTTTTTTGCTCATATCTCAAAAAGTTACACAGATATGCAAAAAATACAACCAGATTCGGAATCAGCAGCTCAATATACATCAGAATTCGTTCAGAACAAATGAACTTTAAGAACTTTTTGTGACGTCATAAATTCGACCAATGGCGAGCTTCCAGAGTTTTGATCGGAAGTGAACCATTTTCGCAAACTTTAAAGAACTCATGACCTACTAGTTGCATGTTAAATTTGAAACTGATCGGTTCAGTGGTTCTGGAGAAGAAGATTTTTAAAGATTTTACACAAAATCCAATATGGCGGACGAACCACGTGACATAACAAAAAAGTGGAGAATTTGTCCCGAGATATTCACCGCCAGAATATGTGTGGAAAATTTCAGACCTGTATGTTGAACGGTAAAAAAGTTTCCATGCGAACAAAGTCGGTGAAAAAAAAATAATAATAATAATAAGAAACTAGAATGGATCTGCGAACAGCAGATCCTAGGCCGGGATCCCGGATCGGATCGATGACGTTTTCCCCTTCATGTTTTGTGTTCGAAGGACACATGTTCCACATACACGGCATTCAAAGTTTGCATGCGACCTTACACCGTTTGTCTCTGAGGCAGTCGGCCGGTCATTTGCAATCCCTCGATTAGATCGGCGACCTTAATGATGCTACGGTATGCCCAGTGAAAAACGGTCGTTTCTTGGCAGACTTAGCCCGCTATTTGTAAGAAATAAGGCAAAAACACGACCAGTGTAACAGCAAGTTTGTACATTCACATCTCAATCCACGACATCCCATGCACAGACTCACTGCTCCACTGATAGCTCGGCCATCGTTAGAAAGTCAGCACTTGGACCATGGCCCATGTCCATATCTGTCAATCACCCTGGCCTGTTTAACGTATAGTAAAGAGCACGAGGTCTGCGCAAAACAAAGCTAACTTTTACAGGTCCATGTCGTTTTCAGTTGTAGTTAGATCTCTACGCCATCTAGTAGAGTACTGGAGTTAGATGGGAACTGGAATCAATGTCATCCTACAACCGTTTCGGGAGATCACGGACAATGTAGCCGAAAGCATCAGGTCAAATACTACAAACCCAGTCCAGCCCCCATCTAACTCCATGTTAAAGCAATAGGATTCCCATCTTTTTCTAAACAAAAAACGGTGTTGTCATTTAAACGCTTGTAGCCAAAAAACTATTGATCGGAGCTCAAATCCATTGACGAATGCTCGAAAGAGCATGTCTTGGGCTACAATTTCGTGCAGGTTGCACATTTCTAGCTGCCATAGTTCTCGAGTTACAGGTCATTGAACTTACGTCACTTTTTTGACTTTTTTGCTCATATCTCAAAAAGTTACACAGATATAGAAAAAATACAACCAGATTCGGAATCAGCAGCTCAAGATACATCAGAATACGTTCAGAACAATTGAACTTTGAGAACTTTTTGTGACGTCACAAATTCGACCAATGGCGAGCTTCCAGAGTTTTGACCGGAAGTGAACGATTTTCGCAAACTTTAAAGAACTCGTGACCTACTAGCCGCATGTCAAATTTGAAAACGATCGGTTCAGTGGTTCTTGAGAAGAAGATTTTTAAAGATTTTACACAAAATCCAATATGGCGGCCGAACCACGTGACATGAAAAAAAAATGGAGAATTTATCCCTGGAAAATCACCGCCAAAATATGTGTGCTAAATTTCAGACCTCTATGTTGAACAATAAAAAAGTTTCCTTGCTAACAAAGTCGGTGAAAAAAAAATAATAATAATAATAATAATAAGAAAAAACAGAACAATAACAAAAGGGATCCCGTTCGGGAGAACGGGATCCCTAAAAACAGAACGATTACAATAGGGATCCCGTTCGGGATCCCTAATAAATAAACTGCATCTTCCTGTGGCAGAGTGAGTCCATGCTGCCAAATTGCTGCTGGCACAGAGGTATCATCTTGATGACACAAGACATGACACACCACCCAACCACATTATACTGACACCGGGCCAACCAGTTCTGTTTCCTTGCTCAAACGTCTCAGTGGAGAGCACCAATCGAGGAAGCAACAAGTACATGTACCATTTTTAATGTTTTGGTATGTCCTGATCCGGGTTTGATCCCAGGTATCACAGCTTTGAGGTGGACAATCTAACCACTAGGCCATCAAAGAGGTCAGTTGTCGATCAAGGGGCGTCATATATTTTTATAACCCCAAATACATGAATAGCTCAGCCTGAGTCAGCCAATGGATATGAAATGAGGTTTCGTTTTACTGGTAATTGTGAGTGGTACAAGTACATAGATGTTAATGTACACGTTTTTACAGGTCTGAGTATATTCATTTACATGTTATATGATATAGCCATATCTGTCAGGGATCATTGGTGGCCAGAACTTAGCCCTAAAGAATCAAGTCCACCCATCTCGGGAATTTACATCACTGTACATACACAAATGTAAATGGGTATGTACATGTATAAACCTATGCTGCAGTTGGATATTACTATATGAATGATATACAAGTTAGCTACAGTCTATAAGCATGGTCAAATCTGACAACAGAAAAACTTAGCATCACCGATTTTTGTTTATGCTTAGCTGTTCAGCAAAACTGGCCATACAGGAAGACTACGGCCTGAACGCATGTACATATTACTCTATCATCTATGCCGTTAGCAAATTTCATACTTTTCCCCCAAGTTCCTCAGAGATGCTGTGACTCATTAGGTCACAAGCAGGAATCCAGCTTTGGCTGCAGGCAAATGTCAGGAAGTTTTGTCTTGTTACATGTAGATAAACTACCATTCTCCTGTACATCATATCTAAAGGGAGTTTCAAATCTATAGGTGAGTATGGCAAAACTATATGTAATTTGACAACAATTGTGGTCCAATTTCTGGCTAGATCTGGAACCTGTTTGAATATGTCTGACGTAAATGTTGTCCATGTAAACAAGATTTTGAATACTGTGCAATTTCTCCTACATTTATACATGCACATATACACTGGATGACAATTAACTTCAGGCAACAATATCAAAGGTAATCAAAGAGTTACTATTCCAAAACCCAATTCCCAAATCATTTCCTTTTGTATATATCATTCCATCGGCTATAGGTACGTCAAGCCATTGTGATGAGCAACTTGGTTAATTGACATACTGAAGACTTTGCCAACAAGACAGCATGATCAAACTATATCCTAACCTGATACCCTTATCATATAGAATGTGTTGAGAGACCTAACACATTTCAAGTTCAAGTGCAATGTGGACGTGAGCTCCTGTGTCTCAGACTGGCATTACTTGCATGCTACACAAAAAGCCTTATCTTCAAACTATGAAATGTATCCACATGAAAATTTGTTCCCGAACCTGCATCAACACAACACATGCAAACCACTTCCTTACTTGCCATGCATGTTCATGGCCATGCATGTTCATATACTTACATGCGCATGCATTAATAACACTGTCTACAGCTGACATTACATCTACAACACTCGCAAACAGTTTCACTAGTTAGTATTCACTTAACACATCTAACAAACTCATGTATGGTTTCCCAGAGAGATCATAACTACGTGTACCTGTGCCACATCATTCCTCGGCAGGGGAAGGGGGTTAGCAAAGGACTGCCACAGTTGTTCCAGTGGTTCAGACATCAGCAAGTACAGGCTGTTGCGTTTTCGTTTGCGCTTCAAGTTTTGCCTGTAGCGGCTCGAACGACACCCTGAGCAAAAATTCATCCCTGGCATGAGCCTGGTCTGTTTGGAGTCTGCGTCTGCTATATCCTGTGACCTTGAGGGTCACCCTTGGATACTGGTGGCATTGGGACACCTGTTGGTGATTTCTCGTTATGAATTCCTATCGTTATACAGCTGGCAAGTATACATGTATACGTACAGGTACATGTGATTACACGGAAGTCTAGAGACCCCCACCTCCAGGTCGTCCACAGTGTGTGGCTTTCTTAGCCCACATGTAGGTAAATCCACTCTAGTTATAAACACCGACTTGGCAAGTTGTTAACTCCAAGCCTGTTGCACCCTCCCAAAATAAACACGAGGGTAAGACAGACTGAAGACAGGGGATTGAGTCAGTCAGTCAGCTGACTTGTAAATCAGCACAGACTGAGTCTGCACTGAAATGGGGTTGAAATACACCAAGACCTTCTTGAAATCCGGTGGCAAATAACTTGTATTTTCTTGCAAGGCTGAGAGTCAATTTAAGTATTCTATATACATGTGTTTCCAACTTACTAGGTATGCACTCATAAACACATCAACATACATGTGTGCACGTATGAGATACAACAGTGATAAACTTCCCAGCACTGAAACAGGCCTACCTGAAAATGTCAGCACATTAGTTCATGCGCTCCTTTCTCTAGCCTACCACTTTTTTCATCAGCAAAAACCTTTGCTATCCAGATGAAGGTAAAGTTGTGCTCTTGTAGGTTACACAAACAAGCATTAATCCAAACTCACCAACAGGAAATCAGTGGTACCTTGCACTTACAATCTTAATACCCCTATTCTACAGAAAGGAATCGTCCGTTGCTAGGAAACATGTCCTTGGTACATGTATGTACAATCATGAAAAATCACAGGTCCACTGTTCTCCAAAAGGGGTGACAGTGAGGCTCAGTGGCTTGCCCAGATGCTCAATGTAATAATTTACAGCACATCTATGGGTACTGGTTTATACACAAGAACATTAAAATTAATAACAGTTCTTGAAGGTTCCTACGTATAGTTTTCTGTCTACAGATACACCAGAGGCCATAAGCAAACGGTGTACTACATGTATGTGATATCCACTTTGGATTTTCTGATACTAGGGGGAATGATGGGGGGAACCACAAGGCAGGAATGTATACACGCCAAAACTGTTCAATAATGAGAGATTGGTATTTCCTCCCAGGATCCAATCTGCAGAAAGGCGTACCCTGAGAATTGCTGGGGATGCTTGCGTCTACCCTTCACACAGAATCAGGCATGTTTTATCATCAGGATGTGACTACACAAAGGTAACTATGTTCTGGGATACAGCCACCAGGCTGGGCATCACCCACAAACCTGAGAGGTACAGATAACTGTACCAGAAATTTTCCAGTGCAGGATTCCCCGTGGCAAACAACGGTAGAGGTGATGGAATACCTCAAGCAAATACATGTGCATGTGCACTTACATGAAGCATATAAACAGATATATCTCAGTTATCTTACGTACTTATACTTGGACAAAACATGTCGCAAACTGCCATTTCCTGAGAATCTCCCTTTCCTGAGAACTACCTTGTTCTGACAGTTATGATTAGATGCAAACTTGCTAAATTTGAAGGACAACTGTGCATGACTGCCAACGGTGTAAATGAATGATCAATGATATACTTCCAGACATTTGGTGATCCAATGTAACAGCACATTAAATGTATACCGGAGTACTATGGGGTCTAGCCGCCTGTTCTCTTAGCACCTCCAAAAACAAAGACACAAAAGCAATCTCCAGGAAACCAATCTTCAAAATGTTCCCATTGACAAGTAAGAGTGTCCCATTGTTAACAGATTTCAGAAGACACATCCATGACATGTACAATATTAAAATGATGAATGTCTACTGCTTATCCAAGAGGGCAAAAAAAAACCCCGACAAAATGTCATCCCTGGTAATCCTGTGATTTAACCCTTGCCGTGTGCACACCAGCATCACTTGTAGGTACACAACACTTTCACAATCTTCTCCTGGATGTTCAGAAGCATCTCCCTCACAGGTCTTACAGTCCTAGCAGCAGTTAGCAGCTTGACTACATCACTCAATTAAATACTATGCACAAGTACTTATCAGATCAGCTGACTGAAAACAAACTGCAGGGTAATGAATGTGCACAAGTGAAGGAAGCTCACAAATCCATCCACATGTCTCAGAGATTTCAGGACCTTTCCGGTTATACATGCTTATCTGCAGCACATGAGGTCCATGTGTACATGTACACGTAAACTCCAAGCTTCAACTTCATCCAAGACCTTCCCTCGAAAACTGTTATTCCTCAGAAACTGGGAAGAGTTTCCATTAAGTTTTAGTCTGACTTCTGTTTAACTGAGGCACAGAAAGCAGAACCTTCATGCATACTGAGCCTCAAGTGCTCTTTTAAACGTATTTCAAAAATGTCTGCACTTCTGAAATCTTCTAGGCACACTTTTGAAAATCTCTCCAGATTTAAGGATAAACTGTTATGGTTCTCCTGCTGCACTGTACATTAGCATGTAGATGTACTTCCTGGCACAATGAATGGGATGCCTCTAAGCACATGTGGAAGATGCTGGGATGGTAATGGCAGTTTAAATCCACCAACCAGAGTCAGAAGCCAGCTCTTCCCATCTGACCCAGATACTGACAGAGTTTTGAACAGCATCAGGAGCACTGGCTTGAATTTCTTACCAGCTGTACCCTACCCCCTTCCCCTCTCGCCACTTTCTTTCAAACACTGCCCCCACCCCCTCAACAGCTCCCTAAGGGGAGTGTCATCCCCAGATAACTGGTTTCATTACAGCATTAGCTTCTCACTGCAGCCTCCCCTAAAGCTGTCTGATGTTTTCCACATGTAAAGTATTGAAGCATTAATCACCCCCTATCACTGATACACAATGTACATGTACATGACCTGGCCCAGTACACTTATACAGCTTTTTTAAGAAAAAAAAAATTAAGCAACCAAAAGTGAAAGTATTAAAGCACCAGACAGACCGCTATGAATGTCTGGACAACTTCATCCATTTCCTTACATCTTTCTTACACAAATTTAACTGCAATGAAATGTTTAATTTTAAACTGAACAAAATACATGTACTCGTACGGATACTTTGGTATATTCTGAGTCATTCAATCAGTGAAAAGGTCTCTTTGAATGGTAAGAAATTTAAGTCAACCAATCAGTGTTAAAGGTACATGTACACACATATGCATATACATGTAAAGGCATAAAGGTCACATAGCAAGTGAAGTATCCAAATCACAGTTCAGGCCGTTAACCAGTAAAACGAAACCCAAAGTCAAATTCCCAACAACCCATTTCATTAATAAAACTAGCATGACAATCCCAGGAATACATGCTATGTTCGTAGCCTACATGTATAGGTAGATTTTTTTGTACCTCCAATACTTGTACAAGTAGTAGTGCACTATGGGCAGAGAATGAAGTTAGAAGGTACTCTATTTCTTCCAATTTTTAGGACATATATAAGTAGTGCTGAAAGCAAAGAGTTACATGTCTCTCTCAGTTTTTTGGGGGCAAGTAACGATATGAATTTGTTGGTCATCAGATGTACATGTACTAACCATGTGAAAAAGGAACTATATATTTCTGCTACAATTACCTGTATACTGGTTAAAAAGAGCACACCAGGTGTTCCAAAACTTGGAAGAAGTAAGGTACATATACAAACAAGTACTCACTGGTTGTTAACCAGACTTCAACAAGACTTCAACCAAACTCAACCAGACTTCAACCTGAGCTAGCAAATCTGATTCGATCTGCAGACATACCTGATTGTACAAAATGAATATTCCACAGGCAGATACACACTGTATCAGGCTGGTAACAGGTATATGATAAATGCCAAAAAAATTTGCTTCTTTACACAAATGTCTTGTAAACAAACATAAATAGCCATAGCCATTTTGTTCTGAGGCCACAGGATATGCCATCTTAGTGAAACTGGAAACACACATACATGTACCCTAAGTCCATACGGCTAAAAGGCAAAAAAGTGAATGTTCAATTCACGCTACAGGAAACAGGTGGATTCTTGGTTAAAATACCTTGGCAGAGCTTTTGATTATCTCAATGAGACTGACCTAAAGCTCCCAGTACTGTGCTGACTTGAAATCTCAATATCTCAGCTACAGTGTATGCTACATCGCAAAAAGAAAAGGTATGTTCTTTAAAATGTTCTATGTAGCATACCTTATCTGTTCATTTGGTCTGTTGTTATCTTTTCATGTAATGTATCTTACTCATCTAATTTACTCTGAATACAGTGTTTGTACCATTAACTAAGGTATGACACAGCTTGAAATGATCGAGACAGAGATCCGGCTTCACACCTGGCCGATGTGTATGTACTCTACATCTACCTGTGTTGTTTGAATAGAGTCTGTTACCTGTACATGCGCATGTCGCTATGGAAACACATTTTTCCACCACACCCAAAAAAGACCCAGGTAGGTGGAAGTCAGGTAATTCACCATCATTAATGATCCATTATTCAGAAGTCTCTCAGTAACTACTTGATCTTCACGCATCAGTACCACTTTTCATCATTAGGAATGAGTATGCATAGGGTTAATATTAAAGCATGTGCCTGGAAAAAGCCAGGGAACTAGAAAATCACAGAAATTTTACAAATCACTGCAGAATATTAATAGCAGCTTGAATAGGAAAACTTGGCCAGTTGCCATATAACAATCTGCTTACCCCTTTTACAGCCAATGAACAATGGCAATATTATTGAACTTTTTAGACGCAATAACTTCTCTTACTACAGGTTTCTTTGTTATCTATAAATATATATAAAATTTCTTTTATTCATGTTTTTGCAGGCTGAGAGCTGAGAGCGCCTATACACATGGGTGCATATCACCTTATGTATTTAATGAAATTTTACAAGCTCAATAAATGCATGCAAATATTTTTATCCCTGGTTAACACAACGGACCTTTGCTTTCATGTTACTGGTAAGTTCTGTCATCAATTCCCACTCTGGAATATCAATGGCAAAATCATGACAAATCTGCAATACATGTATAAATACAAACTACAACTTTGTTTTATGTGGGGGTGGGGGTGGGGGGAGGGTAATGTGTGGCTAGGCTAGAGGGATGCAAGGCTGCCATGTTTCTTTTCCTGAATGTCAGCCTGTTTCTATTCAGTCTTGAACTGATTACAACTTTGGTATCAAAACCTCACTCATGAGCAAGATATGCTCATTTCGCTTGATTCTGTGAGATCAACTAACCTCACAAATTTGGGGTAAGGTTTGTTTAGAAAGAAAGATAATCCATATATCCTACTGGAAAAATATAAGTTTCAGCACCAAAATATTTTGAAACATTTATTTGTTTAATAATTTATTTACTAAATGTTTCAAAACATTTTGGTCATGAAACTTATATTTTTCCAGTAGGATATATGGATTATCTTTCTTTCTAAACAAACCTTACCCCAATTTTCTTTCTAAACAAACCTTACCCCAATCAGCAATTGCCGAGGTCAATGTCGAAGTATGATTGCTTTGCCACGGCCAAAAAAACTGCTGAGGGATGTGCCATTCTAACCATAAAAATCTGATCACAAAATCTTTGACTCTTGTGTTGTTAAATAAAATTTGATTTAATTCAAGTATAAAATGTTGTTTTAGGCGTGGAAACGCCTCTACACTATTGGACGTGGGTTGCCAGTGATGGTCTAAACACAGTACAATGCTCAGTACAAGGATTAGCCAATTGAAAAATGATGCCACAAAGGTGACAACGTGTGCCTGTCAGAATTGGAACTTTTAGACGCAATGGCAAAAAAAAAAAGGCTGTGGCTGGATGGAGGATTGATTTTATTGAATGTAAATTGGCTGACGATGGTTCAGTCCTTCTGACAGCGTGCAAAATTTTTACTCTAAGAACTTTTCACTGAATTCAAGAAACTTGAATTTGCAGTTTTGTTTCACAAATTTCCGACAATTTGGTTTGCAGTACCCACGTTATCAAGAAAAATAATGTGACTGACCGTGTGTCCAAGACAGTCAACACTGAATTTATGTGTTTGTATTTATCTTAAATATCATTGCCGAGGTAAGTTTACTTCTGCCAAGGAATTATTGTTTTGCCTGAGCATTTTTTTTGTCTGAGGCAAAATTGTGAATTGAGAGGGCTGTTAACTGTAGTCAGCCTCCAGCGTTTTTCAGGTGGGCATTACCTGAGGGATTAACATGATAGCAAGAAACAATTAACCGTTACCTTCCCATCACTACAGACAAAGGTCTTCCGGCTTCATTTGCATGTTTGTAATTAAAAGGGGGAATTTCTATTCAAAGTTATGCAGTTACCATGGTAACTATTCATGGCTTTGGACATCCATGTGGACATTTGTGAAAAAATAATAATAATGTAATTGTGCCTGATGAGAGTGTATATATCCGTACATGTCTATGAGTCACATGACAGGACTGTTTGTAATGTTGTGAAGGCCATGCATACAGTGCACATGTAAAAACATCCAGGTACAAATACAGAACTACATGACAACCGCTCCCTTGAGATACGGATAGGTGAACAATGTCAAGTTTAGTCACTTTGAGCATGAGGATGTTAGCATGACAGGCAAGGAGAGGCAAACGCCTAGGAGTTTTTTAAAGCCTTGGACACGCTAGTATCAAAATTATGATTTGTAGTGCTGAGCCCATCAAAAACACGTGTAATTCATATACATGCAAGTGCATGCCAGACAGACAAAATGGCATGCATGTCTCAGCTCAGGACATTTTATAATCTGCAGTGATTTGTATATGCCATTTCAGAGTAAAACAGCATTTCACAGGTACACTGTACATGTAGTAAGGAATAAAGAATATATACAACTTTTTGGAAATCTGAGAATGCGGGTTTTGTGTACAAAACCATTATGTGGAAGGTATGCATATATACAGTATGTAGTGCCCGCTGAAAAAAACAAAGTGAGTTCATCACCACCTACTTTGCATACAAGTACATGTACACAATTTGTTCATACTCAACACCACATTCCTTGGATGCTCAGCTACACACCTGGCTGACAAGGACGGAGTTGATTGGATAAATGATTGTGGAGAAACACAAAGACAGAGAGACGTACATTACATATCTACATGTGCTTGCACATACTGAAATTCTCCCCTTACAGTTATACATGTACATCTAAATTACTACAAAGTATCTGAGAACTGTTCACTGATCTATGCAGACGCATAGTCGTGACAGTATTTGACTGAATAGTGAAAAAATTGAAGTACTCATGTACTTGACAGAGTGATGTCCCCTTAATCTTATCCCAGATTATGGGGCACTGAAGAAGTTAGTAGTGTAATTCTTCAACCTTTTCAAATGTTCACAAGGTGTTTATTCAAGCATATTCTGAAGGCCTTATTCTGCCTAGACTGATAAAACTATGATTAATGCGAAGCTCTCCAATATCAAATTAGAAATGTGCATAACCTGCCACGAAAGTTGTTCTTTTATGTGTGAAAAGCTTGAGGAATTAGTGTATAATCATACTGTAATGAGTGAACTTGACCTTCTAGTGGGATAGACCTGGCTGCTCAGACCATACAGTACATTCCATTATCCACACATGGCCTGAACTAAAACTGACAAAGAGGACACTCCTGATGTATACAGGAAGAAGGGGCTTAATGTCTGTTACCATGGTAACCACCCATGAGTAATCTGTCCCTCCCCCTCCTCCCACACCCCATTAACCTCTCCCTCACAACTGATCATCCACAGCCTATTGGTATGGTGTGTTCATCTCACTTTAACAACAACTTGTTATAATTTATCGTTAGGAGTCTGTAACAGGCAAATAGAGTCTTCTGAAAATCCTGGATCTATATGAAGTCACTGTTATTCCAGACAACATCCTGTATAACAAGTGCTGACATTAAGAACGCAAAACACACGATGGAGGGAAGGAACTTCACCTGTTCCTATTAAACCCGGAGTGGGTCCTGGGTTTCCCCTGGGCTCTCCACGGTTTCCTCACGGCCGTCATAATGCTGTCTTCCATTGTATAAGTGAAATATTCTTGAGTATGGCATAAAACACCAATCACATAAATAAATAAGCATTAAACCCCAAGTCCTTTAGCGTCTCAGGACTTTCAGTACTCCTGTAAACTTCTTTGGCTTATTTTTCTCCTACAGGTATATATGTACAAACTGTATGCTGTATTTTCTAGTTTGAAATCTAATCCATTACCCTTATTACATAAACAAGGTGAATCTTTCCTACATGTGACTAAAAACGTACAAATACCTGCATGACATTAAGTACAATTTTAACACATTTAATAACGGCTGTATAACAGGCATATGTAAAACATAAATGTAATTTCATCCATTAAACTGCGAATTGCAGATAACTTTTAAAAGCTAAGGTAAAAATATATTAGTTTTTCTATCCAATGCTTTTTTTTTCAACTTCACGATTTGATTACATCTTCCAGTAGCTTTTTTAAATACTCTACATGTACAGCAACATCCTCATAAAGAAAGAAATCTTCACTGAAAACTTATAGATAACATTTTTTAAACATGGCACGTACATGTATACTTTTTAAACACTACACATCTGTTTTTTAGGAACATTTTCTGCATTTCATCCCCTATATGCCCACATTTCCATCAAACACTGCACACACTACAGTGAACAAAGGTCTAATTTCATCAGGCTAAATATAAAGACTGAACACACTTCCCTTCCAAAACTGGTTATGTCAGCTTGAATAGAGTTTATCTTCTGTCCACAATATCAACTATACAGCCTAACTGTTCCTGGTTGCCAACAGAATCCACTATATATTGTAATATGTATAACAGTGTACAGGTGTGTGAATGTTCTTTCATTTTGTTGGTTTGCAATTTTGCAATTTTGATTTTTTTTTTTACTTTTTAATTTTTCACATTTGGGGGGTGGGGGGGGGGGGGGGAAATGAAAAGTGGTACAGCGAGCTGCACTGCTATCAATGCCACTGTAGATGTGGTCATGAAGTTATACAACATGCAGTAAGGAGATATGTTAAGGATTACATTTACAGGCCAATATACGTTAAATTATAAATATCTTATAATACATTAACAATGGAAAAAAAAAGAGTGTATTTAGTTCACTATAGACTTATCATTCGCTTTCAATCTATCACACTGTTTACATGTGTGATCCCTGAACGTGGAATTGTGGAAATCTTTGCTCTACCTCATTTGCATGTTATCTATGTTATTTAATAATATGTGTGTATGAACTGTTCTCACAGTAGAGTGAACTCTAGGAAAGTTCTTCAATAGTGGAATATGAATTGACAACATGCAGATACAGGTATACAAACTTGATCACATGTGTTATCCAACTTTAAATGTGCATATCCCTAACATAAACAATATGAAGTACATGTGCACCCACATAACTGTACTGTGTACACATGTAAATGTACTGTGCACCCACATAAATGTACTGTGTACACATGTAAATGTACTGTGCACTCACATAAATGTACTGTGTACACCTGTAAATGTGCTTGTCTTTTATGCCAGTGATCTGTCTGGAATGTATCTAAATGCATATGTAAAGTCTGATAAAACTATGCAAAGCAGGTGTATAGATCTACAGGTACATGTATACACATCAACACTTGAGTAAATGGGGAAAGAAACAAGGAAAATAAGACAGACGTTTTAACTTGCTAAAGTGCAATTCAAGGGGAATAACTCACATAAGACACAGCAGAGCCTACTTTGTCAATTAACACAGATATTGTATATGTACAATCAAACAGTCTGAAGCTAAATATGCAGTACATGTGTACAAGCAAGTTAATACATATTACAATTTGTCAATGTTTTACACCTTTACAACAGCAGCTTTAAATGCAATCAGTGCTTCCAAAGAAAAAATAAAATTCAACTGACTGCATGAACAGAAAAAATCCTGTCGGCTATTACAGACTATGATTAGTGCACATGTACTTCACAATGAAATGAAATTTTACCAGTCCACCCAACACAATAGACTATTTGAAACGTACATGTACATGTACATATAGTACAGATTCATATTCTACAAGTAGTGAGGGAATAAGCCAGCACTGTGGTGTTTATACACCTGATGGGGCTTACACCTGTGCCAGGTATGAACAACAATCCATAATGCAAATAGCTACAGGTAAGGATTTGGAGGTTCAAGGCCGGCCTATACACGCCCAGGCACAGTCTGGAAAGGCGCATCTGTTTGACAAGATTCGGCATTGTCATGGCAGCGACACAGTAGACCAATCGAAGTACAGAGACTTGTGAGGCTAGCATAAGGCCAATCTAAATAGGGGGAGAGTTTTGATCCATTGTCTATGTGACGCAGGTTTATGGTTAGGCACACATGTCGATGAAGATCCTCTTATCAGATTTTTAGTTTTCCCCGTGTCATTCAGCCATTGGGACATCTGTAAAAAATATGCTTGTTTCATATAACTTGGGAAGCATACCAAAAGTGGTCCTCCCCTAGAGTTTTTATTCGGCTTTTCTCCAGAATTTTTCTGCAGTGTAATTTTTCTTGAAATGCAAAAGTTTTATTCCAAAATTAAAACAAACTTCCCACTCGACCTATTCTGATTTTCCACACAGGGTTGGGTTATGTGAAACAGTTTCTGAAGCTTGGATCGAGTTGCTTAGCATTCCAGCATACCTTTCTTAACATATTTAATATCAAAGCCCACTTCCGACATGCAACAGATTTTTTTAAAACCTAAATGGACATGTAACTGTTTAAACATGTTTTAGATCGCTAAGACAACATGATGACGGCTGTGGAGCTTACATGACGTGGTTTACAGCCCCAACTCAGTTGTATTAGGAGAGAGCTTTTTATTTTTTTCCCTGTCAGATTTGGGAATGGAATGCAGAGCCTGATAAAATGAAACAACCTTGTGTGGACAGGGAGGGAGTCAGAAATCAATAAGCAGTTACTTTTTTGGATAAATCTGGGAGGATAACGGATAGAGGTTGTTAACAACCCGATAAAGTGGCTAGCTGTGCATGTCGGGAAGGACCCTGCGATGATCACCAGGCTTCTTTGCAGAAGCCACAAATCCAATTCAGGCTGACCACCATTTCAGCTTGTAATCAGTGTACTAATTAACAGGGCCTCCACAAGACCTCTGCCCCACAAAATGGGGAAAAATGAAAGAAAATAAAATAATAAACTGAAAATACACTTCCTTGGTGTTATTTTTTTTTGTGTAATGAATAAATTGCAGCTCAATGTTTGGCATATACTCTACATGTAATGTGAGATTTATCGATCACATTGATAATCTACATGTATGTCAGTAAATCATATGTACATCTCTTTGCCTTTTTCTACACCTTTATCATCAGGTCTGAATGAAATTCCTGTGGACTTTACTCTCGTATTGTGTGCTTGTGGATGACAATATATACAGTTTCAAGGCCAGAAAGATGTCAGTACTGTCAAGGACGACAAATATCTACAAGTATATTACAGCCCATCTTAAAATCAATTCACTGCATTTAACTGAGAGACAAAAAAAAATCTAAAAACAAAAACGAAAAAGTAATGGTGTTTTTAGGTACTGGTATAGTTTTAATAGTCTTTTTTTATGCTTGTAACTTCACTGTTATGTTTTCATCCCTTTTAGACAACACCAATTTTATTTGTTTACATGTATGTGCATATTTACATGTATGTGCATATTTACATGTACACATGTATACACATGCTTCTATGCCAGATCATGTCTGGGTGTACTTAATCAATAAACAAAGTAACTCTCTAAAGAAATGCATTATGATGATACCAAAATATTGGCGGTAAATAAATGGCGAAATATTGTGAACATCAAAATGAGTGAGTGATTGCCTAAGGGTTTAAGATCGTCCTTTACATTTTTAGAGTCCTTAGAGTGTACAGTGTTTGTATGTGTAATGTGCCTCCTTGTTGCAGGACAGATTTCCACCATTCTTTTATTTAGTGCTGCTTCACCGAGACGCCTTACCAAAGGCAAGTAATCCGCCCCACCTGAACCATTATACTGACACAGGTCTGCCAGTCGTTCCACTATCCTCGTAGAGCCGACTAGTTTTATCAGACTTTACATATGCATGTAGATACACTGTTTCCTATAAACAATGAATTGGATAAACTGCATGTACATGTAAAGAGGAATATGCGCATTAAGTGTAGGTTTCTTTCAGAAAGATGTATCAAGTGAACATCTCCAGCTACAACATACGTAACAGGTACTGTACTGATTATACCTCATATAGAGTGATTTTCGGTTTCCAATGGTTAATACACGGTCACATGATATTCCATAAAACATGGTGAACAGTGATCACACGCTCAAGCAAAGCAACGTCACTAAGTAATATTCCATGTTCAGAACTCATTAGCCAACGATGTTGAGCTAATATCCAGGGATAAGAACCCTGTTTCACAAAGATAATGTACATGTACGATAATGGCACATATTGAACAATGGTATGGTAACAGCGGTGTACAAAACATGATATGACAAATGTACCATAAAAAAATGTCGCAATCCGTTTTGTGAAACCGGGCTCAGGTGCGTTTATTGCACTGCAATTACCCCTCTGATGTCTGTTTCTTTGTAAAGTGAGCAATCAGACTCACGATGGTCAGCTGTGCTAACCATGTACTAAGTCTGTGATTCAACTTTTTCACATCTTTGCAGGATGTTTATTCAAGCACATTCTGTTCTCTGTAAACCGATAAAATAATACGTTTTTCAAGCCCTGAAATGGGCCAATCCAGAAGTGAAATTGTGACCCCAAAGTCAAATTAAAAAAAAGTGTATAAGTTGCACTGAAAGTTGTTCTTTCATATGCGAAAGGTTTGAGTAATTAGGGTACATTTGGTATTAGTGTCCATGCATTATACATGCCATATCTTGTATAAAAATGTAGGTCTTGCAGCAACCAACGGATGGTCGTGGGTTTCCCCTGGGTTCTGTCCAGTTTCCTCCCACCATAATGCTGGCCTCAGTAGTATAAGTGAAATATTCTTGTGTATGTTGTAAAACAGCATTCAAATAAATAAATAAATAAATAAATGAACAAAATATATCAAAAATGTAACTGGGACTCGTGTGTTAAATGACATGTATCCATGTACATGAACACACAACCTTGTAGTGCTAGGTGATAGGTACCTACACATCACGTCCAGTGTACGTTATCAGTACATGGGTTGATAGAGGAAGCAGTCAGCACTGCCTGTATACAGCCTGATTATTTAGGGCACATTCAGTACTTGATCTTTATATCATGCTCTCATTTCCCCTCCAGATAACCAGAAGTACTCCAACTACTTAGGCCTGTAACACATGTACTTGAGTATGCGTGATAGAAATTGTCGACATAATGTGAAAAGAACAATTATTCAAACCTGATAAAAGTTCATATTTCAGAGAAAGGATATAATCCAGAAAATGGTAGCAAACAATTTATTTGTGTATTTATTTGATCAGTGTTTTACGCCATACTCAAGAATATTTCACTTCTACGACGATGGCTAGCATTATGCTGGGAGGAAACCAGGCAGAGCCCATGGGAAATCCATGCCCATCTGCAGGTTGCTGACAGGCCTTCCCATATGCAGGTAGTGGACAAAAGGAAAAGGTTCACTGAGAAGGGAGGAAGGATCACTCTCCAGGGAGAGCAGGGAGAAAGGTTCACTCTCCAGGGAGAAAGTCTCACTCAATAGGAAGAAAGGTTCACCTACCAAGGTGAAAGGTTACAAACATGATTTCAAGAGGCAGCATTTAAATTATTACAGTCGATTGTGTATAAATCAAAACCTACCTACCATAATTCAAAACTAACTCACAGGTATGACGCATGAGGAAAAGATGGTATTGCAATCAGAACTACCACTGAACAACTGTTTCAGCTGCATCATTAAAACATCGGACAATTACAATTAAATCCATTCAAACTGAATAAAACAAAAAGTCGCCATATCAGATAATACTGACATTATCTTTCCATTCTATTCTTTTCAGCTCTAATACATGCATGTCTTAACAAGGTATTTATTGACAGAATAGCTGCACACATATTTAAGTGCACAGTACCGTTAAGATAAGTACAAAGCAATGTGTCAACATGCAACCAATGTACGTGTAGTACCCACAGTATCAGACAAGATACACATGTCTGTCACCTACATGTGTAGTACCCACAGTACCAGATAAGATACACACACGTCTGTCACCTACATGCGTAGTACCCACAGTACCAGACAGGATACACATGTCTGTCACCTACATGTGTAGTACCCACAGTACCAGATAAGATACACACAAGTCTGTCACCTACATGTGTAGTACCCACAGTACCAGACAAGGATACACATGTCTGTCACCTACATGTGTAGTACCCACAGTACCAGATAAGATACACACAAGTCTGTCACCTACATGTGTAGTACCCACAGTACCAGACAGGATACACATGTCTGTCACCTACATGTGTAGTACGCACAGTACCAGATAAGATACACACACGTCTGTCACCTACATGCGTAGTACCCACAGTACCAGACAGGATACATATGCCTGTCACCTATATGTGTAGTACCCACAGTAGCAGATAAGATACACACACGTCTGTCACCTACATGCGTAGTACCCACAGTACCAAACAAGATACACATGTCTGTCACATACATGTAGTACCCACAGTACCAGATAAGATACACATGTCTGCCACCTACATGTGTAGTACCAACGGTACCAGACAGGATACACATGTCTGTCACATACATGTGCAGTACCCACAGTATCAGGCAGGATACAAACATCTCTCACCTACATGTGTAGTACCCACAGTACCAGACAAGATACACCTGTCTGTCACCTACAAGCATAGTACCCACAGTACCAGACAAGATACACATGTCTGTCACCTACATGTGCAGTACCCACAGTACCAGACAGGATACACATCTCTCACCTACATGCGTAGTACCCACAGTACCAGACAAGACACACGTCTGTCACCTACATGTGTAGTACCCACAGTACCAGATAAGATACACACACATCTGTCACCTACATGCGTAGTACCCACAGTACCAGACAAGATACACATGTCTCTCACCTACAAGCATAGTACCCACAGTACCAGACAGGATACACGTCTCTCACCTACATGCGTAGTACCCACAGTACCAGACAAGATACACATGTCTGCCACCTACAAGCATAGTATCCACAGTACCAGACAAGATAGACATGTCTGCCACCTACATGTGCAGTACCCACAGTACCAGACAGGATACACGTCTCTCAACTACATGCGTAGTACCCACAGTACCAGACAAGACACACGTCTGTCACCTACATGTGCAGTACCCACAGTACCAGACAGGATACAAACGTCTCTCACCTACATGCGTAGTACCCACAGTACCAGACAAGATACACATGTCTCTCACCTACAAGCATAGTACCCACAGTACCAGACAGGATACACGTCTCTCACCTACATGCGTAGTACCCACAGTACCAGACAAGATACACATGTCTGCCACCTACAAGCATAGTATCATCAGTACCAGACAAGATACACATGTCTGCCACCTACATGTGCAGTACCCACAGTACCAGACAGGATACACGTCTCTCAACTACATGCGTAGTACCCACAGTACCAGACAAGACACACGTCTGTCACCTACATGTGCAGTACCCACAGTACCAGACAGGATACGCACACGTCTGTCGCCTATATGCGCAGTACCCACAGAACCAGACAAGACACACATGTCTGTCACCTACATGTGCAGTACCCACAGCACCACACAAGACACACACGTCTGTCACCTACACACATAGTACCCACAGTACCAGGCAAAACATACACGTCAGTCACCTACATGTACAGTACCCACAGTACCAGACAAGACACGCGTCTCTCACCTACATGTGCAGTACCCACAGTACCAGACAAGACACACATCTGTCACCTACATGTGCAGTACCCACAGTACCAGGCAAGACACACACATCTGTCAACTACATGTACATAGACTATATAAAGCGTATTTATGCTGTTCACTCAACCTTGAAGCTCACATTGATGACGCTGAACCATAATGACACTGTATAGGGTACAAATACACGTACACTCAACAGGCCTTCGGAAATTCCAAAGTATGAGAGGTGGGATTTCCATGTACATGTACGGGCATACAATACCCTTATCTTTAAACCTTTATCCACTTGTAAATATACCTGCACAAACAAATATAAACTTCCCTGTCTATTCTTTTCATCTAACCAGCATGCACATGTACATCTGTACCAGTACCGGCTCAGCTGTAGCAGGCTATCAGCTCTTATATCTTTTAATCATCTTTCAACAATGCATGTTCAAGAAGGAAGCATACATGTATGTGGTTGTAAGATATATATATATATATATATATATATATATATATATATATATCTTACAACCACATTTACTTCCTTCTTGACCATGCATAAATGCTTGCATGTTTTTCCATGACAAATAGGATCAGTGCACACTGCCTACTGATGCTCTTCTGGCAAGTATTGCAAATCTCCCACTGCGTTCAACCCCTGAAGCACTTTTTTCAGTGGAATTTATTCCCAAAATTATTATGAAAATGATGATTAAAAATTATTATGAAAATAATGATTAAAAATGATTATTTTGTCTCATTAAAGATGAAAGCTTCATAAAACTGTGCAAATTATTTCTCTACACCCTGTAATTCTCTTGGAATGTTTCGAATGTTGGCTGAAAAAAACAGAATAATTAGGGTACATGTACACGTTGTTAGCATGATTAGTATGGGTGAAAAACAGATTTAATAAGAATTGACAGTACACCATCATACTTTTACGTGTAAATACATGCATTTATTATCAACAAGAATTTAGTGTCATGAGTTGAAAATAGGTTGGATTGTTTTTTTTTAATTTACAGGTATCTGTTTGTTTTTCTTTTTTATTTGATTGTTGTTTGATGCCATAAAAAGTTTTCACTTACACAGTGGGGGGGGGGGGAGGGGGTCAGTTGATGGCATAGGAGTGTCAAGCAGAATTTGGCACGTCACTCACAAACTTTCTCACACACATGTCCGTGTTGCACTGCTGCATGTACATACAGTACACCATACTGATGGAAAACAAACTAAGTGGCATTCGACAAACATTACCTGCGCAAACCATTATATTACCGTTGCTGACCTGCTTATTATCACACAAGCTCCCTGTCAAAAGCCAGGATTGAACCCATACCCTGGTGTACATGTATACACAAGTGCTCTTCATACCACTAGTTAAAAACCTACTGCATACCTGCACAATGCCCACATCTACTGATCTGCCTTAGGCTCAGGGTAGTGATTACCTTACTTGGCCATTCATTATAACAATCACTTGAGCTATACACCAATCTGAACACACACTACATGCCATAATGACCAAGTCAATTCTAAAGGTGGATATACTTACTTATTTACTGACCTATTGTACTGAGCCATGTACTCAAGAATTTCCCCCACGGGTATTAAAACCACAGACATTTGGCAAGTTGCTCACAAACATTCCTACGTGTGACATGAAGAATTACAGCACCATATTGGTGGTAGACAAATAATGATAGAATGAGCAAATAAATAACACATCAAGTGTATGTTGTCGCCAAGTCCTCCAGATCATAGGAAAAACTCTCAAGTGTAATTTTATTTATTTATTTATTTATTTATTTATTGGGTTGAGATGTACGCTGTACTAAAGACTTTTTCAATTATTTGACTGCCGATGGCGGCCAGCATTATGGTGTGGTGGGGTGGGGGGTGGGCTGACCCGGCTGCGTCTGGGGGAAGCTCACGACCATCTGGAGGTTGCTGCAGACCTTTCCATGTAAGACAAGAGAGAAGCCAGCACAAGCAGGGGTTGAACTTCTAGCAATCACACTGGTGGGGGGTATAGTGCTGCCTTTATGTTTTGCTACAGAGGACTCTGAAGTGTAACTTCAACATATAATGCTGATATTTAACAGTACAAAACTGTAAAAGAATAAGACATTTGAAAACCTTCTAAACTGACAAAATATCCATAAACTGAAAAAAAAAGGATGTATTAGTTTCCATCAAATAAGGTACAACTGAGTAAGTTGAAGGAAGCAATCCAGCCCACATACTGTCTCGCAGAGAGCCTAATTTTAGCTTATCAATGACATCAATGTTAGACGAATGTTCTGAATTATTCTGGTGCCAAATCAATAAATTGTGGCTATTATGCAGATGTTGGCAAACCAAACTGACTGTACTACATATACCATATGTACTATACAGATACACACATCAACATGTACGTTCATCATTACATATACATTCCATCAATATAGTTCATACACAGTCCAAGCATACTGGGATTCATCCAAATACATCTACATCTACAACAACATTTCATGGCTTAGTTGTATGAAACAACAATAACTGTGGAATTAAAGTCTCCATGCACCAAAATGTACAACATATTTTGTATTTCATTTTATACTCCTCTTCATTACTGGAGTTCATAAAAAAGGCATTTATAAATGAAAAATAAAAATACATGTACTTCCCTGTTAACGGTATGGAATGAAAACTGCTTATCAGCTACATGTGTGAATACATTGTTTTTATCGCTTTTACATTTTATTAAACTATAACTTATTTTTCTGAACAGAAATATATATATATATATATATATATATATATATACATATTGTGCTACATGTACATGTGGTTTCCAGGCAACAGATGGACTCTAATTCAACCACAATCCAGTTGTACTAGGAATATAAAATGCGCCTACATTTGTACACATGTACTGAATTATAACATGTTTGGTACTCAATGTTTGGTCATTTAAACATACCTCTATTCCCATTCCCAGTAGAAATGCAAACCTGCACCTGTATCAGTAAATACACATACCTACTTATGTAACTGTTCTTGTAAGATGTATTCAAGAATATTTTAAATATACGACAGCTACTATCATGATGGCATACAGAAGCCGGGAAGAGCCATGGCGAAAACCATGGCCATCAGCAGGCTCTTGACAGACTTTCCCACGTACATCTGGAATGGAAGCCAACATGAACGGGACTTCAACTCACCTTAACCGCGCATCAGTGCATGCATGTGTATCCATGTTAGCTGATAACATCAATCACCTGATGCTAATGAGAGATGATTTACTCTCACAATGGATAACAATAATATTACTAGCTCATAATACCACCACAGGAATTCAATCAAAAAGACAAGGATAAGGTGTGGGATAATAACTGGAAGCAAACGAGTTTGGTCTGATAATGATCTGTCCTGAAATAGCTGCCGATCTAACCCTAGCACATGAGAAGGTAGAGCCTAGATAAAGAGGGCGATGATAGTGGGATACCTGGCCTGTGACGGCTATGGCACACACACGAAATTTCTAGTTATATGTACAAGTGCAGCACAATATAGGCATTGTACCTTCATGATTTTATGTAAGGATTTACAAGTAGGCTTTTCATCGGTTTTGAAATTGATATTATTTCACAAAAAAATCAAGGCCTTAAAATGATACTAATGATGCCAATACTACTTAAGTTTTTGTGATGAGTACTTAATGAAATTTAACAAAAAGCCCTTAATTGACAATATAAGGTGGATTACTCAATAAGAATCAAGCAAAATGGGTCATGTGAAAAAAGCTTAACCCTTAACCCTGCATTGGCTACATGCATGGTAAACAGCAACTTTAACTGGCAAGGTTTTAATACTGATAACGAATGTTATTCTATGAACATGATGAGTGAACTGAAATACACATGCAGTGCAAGTACAAGCACATATTTCACCATGCCTTAATGACCCTGCCGCACAACCATCTGATTTCACCCTGGGGTTTTACATGTAACAAGGAGCATGAGACCCTATAGGAAGGTGGGCTGGTGGATCAAATTACTAATATCCTACATGTATCTCTGACCAATGACCACCCACTAAATAACCTACCCTATTTCCCCAATCTTTTCGCATAAGAAAGACCAACTTTCAGTGCAATTTATCCACATTTTTTTCTTAAGTTCATTTTGGAGACAACATTGGTTGGATTGGCCAATTTCAGGGCCTTATGAAAAGTACAAGTTTACCAATCTACACAAAATAATGCCTTCAGAATAGGCTTGAATAAAACCTTGTCAACCTGCGAAAAGGTTGAAGAATAACAGTCACAAAAAATAATTGTTTTGTTTTTTTTAATTTTTATTTTTTAATAATAACTTTATGTTACAAAAGTTAACTAGTTAAATCTGAACTAGTGAAGCATCCAAATGGTGCTATGAATATACATGGAACATGTGTATACAACATGTGTACATCAAAACTGGTAGGATACAAATGGGTCAAAATAATTAAGTCAAATCATAAAACGCTCTTGTATGTGAATGGGGGTGTATTTGCATGATTCTCTGTAGCCTGACACCTAGGACACATGACTAAGTTCTACAGCTCGTGTGGATAGTCAAACATGATACAGGTGACCGCCATGTAGAGAAAAGGGTGTTCTGCCAAAAAAACAGCTGTCATGAACTCAAATAAAGAAACAATTTGCTACCTACAGAGCATACTGACACACATGTACATCAGCTGGGATATATACTGAGAGTAACAGCAAGTTGATGCAGTGAAACAGTTTATCCTCAAAGACAGAGAACACGTACAACCTACTCAATTGCCTAAGCAACCAATATGTTGGAACATGCGGGGGAAACTATGGGACGTAGAGAAAAGGTTTTATGAAGCTTGTATCTTTAATGGCACTGAAATAAGTCCTTTAGTGGTTGAAAAGGTTGAAGACTTGCAGCTCATGTACATTGTACACATACACCTTCAGGTGATCGGCTAACTGTTCAGTGCATGATTTATTGATTTATTTGAACTGACTCAAGAATATTTCATAAATACGGTGATGTCCAGTATTATGGTGGAAGGAAACTTCAGTCAATGAACCTTCACAAACAAATTTCACTGGTCTCTGAAATATGAGCAATAATTTAAGAAAATGATAATTAATATAAATAACATCATTTCATTCCCAGATAAAAGTGTTGTTTCACATTAGCTATAACTTCTGTTATTACATTTTGAAATTCAGCATACATGCTGATGTCATGACACTCCAATCTGAGCGGGATGATATTTTACTACATGTTTAGTCAACTTCTAACATTGCTACAGCTAAAAACATTGCTTAACTTGTTCATCAAACACACAAAATCATGATACTGTCAAAATATTTACAAATTTAAATTAAAATTTACATACAGAGTATGGCACAAAACATCCTCTATTTTTTTCCTATACAGCATGGAAAGTACAGTGTAAAATATCATCTATATCTTCAGGGTTTCCATTGGATTTCCATAGTTCTCACGGTCCCAGCAAAAAGTCATTGACAATGCCAATCATTGACATTTTATTTATCAGGCATTAGGTACATGTAAATAGGTATGCAGACATACAACCAATCAGTTAACATGTAAACGTACGTGCACACGTATAGCAGCTCAGGCAACAAGTACATGTACACGTACAGCAGAGCAGGCAATATGTACATGTACACGTACAGCAGATCAGGAAACATGTACACATACAGCAGATCAGGAAACAGGTACATGTACACATACACCAGATCAGGCAATATGTACATGTACATGTACAGCAGATCAGAAAACATGTACACGTACAGCAGATCAGGAAACAGGTACATGTACACATACAGCAGATCAGGCAACATGTACACATACAGCAGATCAGGCAACATGTTCATGTACAGCAGATCAGGCAACATGTACACATACAGCAGATCAGGCAATATGTACATGTACATGTACATGTACAGCAGATCAGGAAACATGTACACGTACAGCAGATCAGGAAACAGGTACATGTACACATACACCAGATCAGGCAACATGTACACATACAGCAGATCAGGCAACATGTACACGTACAGCAGATCAGGCAACATGTACACGTACAGCAGATCAGGAAACAGGTACATGTGCACGTACAGCAGAGCAGGCAACATGTACATGTACAGCAGATCAGGCAACATGTACACGTACAGCAGATCAGGAAACAGGTACATGTACACGTACAGCAGAGCAGGCAACATGTACATGTACAGCAGATCGGGCAACATGTACATGTACAGCAGATCAGGAAACAGGTACATGTACACATACAGCAGATCAGGCAATATGTACATGTACATGTACAGCAGATCAGAAAACATGTACACGTACAGCAGATCAGGAAACAGGTACATGTACACATACAGCAGATCAGGCAATATGTACATGTACATGTACATGTACAGCAGATCAGAAAACATGTACACGTACAGCAGATCAGAAAACAGGTACATGTACACATACAGCAGATCAGGCAATATGTACATGTACATGTACAGCAGATCAGGAAACATGTACACGTACAGCAGATCAGGAAACAGGTACATGTACATGTACAGCAGATCAGGCAACATGTACACATACAGCAGATCAGGCAACATGTACACATACAGCAGATCAGGAAACAGGTACATGTACACATACAGCAGAGCAGGCAACATGTACATGTACAGCAGATCAGGAAACAGGTACATGTTCACATACAGCAGATCAGGCAATATGTACATGTACATGTACAGCAGATCAGAAAACATGTACACGTACAGCAGATCAGGAAACAGGTACATGTACACATACAGCAGATCCGGCAATATGTACATGTACATGTACAGCAGATCAGGAAACATGTACACGTACAGCAGATCAGGAAACAGGTACATGTACACATACAGCAGATCAGGCAACATATACATGTACATGTACAGCAGATCAGGAAACATGTACACATACAGCAGATCAGGAAACAGGTACATGTACACGTACAGCAGAGCAGGCAATATGTACAGGTACACGTACAGCAGATCAGGCAACATGTACATGTACAGCAGATCAGGAAACAGGTACATGTACACATACAGCAGATCAGGCAACATGTACACATACAGCAGATCAGGCAACATGTACATGTACAGCAGATCAGGAAACATGTACACGTACAGCAGATCAGGAAACAGGTACATGTACACGTACAGCAGAGCAGGCAACATGTACATGTACACATACAGCAGATCAGGCAACATGTACACGTACAGCAGATCAGGAAACATGTACACATACAGCAGATCAGGAAACAGGTACATGTACACGTACAGCAGATCAGGCAATATGTACATGTACACCAGATCAGGAAACATGTACACGTACAGCAGATCAGGAAACAGGTACATGTACACATACAGCAGATCAGGCAACATGTACACGTACAGCAGTTCAGGAAACAGGTACATGTACACGTACAGCAGATCAAGAAATAGGTACATGTACACATACAGCAGATCAGGCAACAGGTACATATACATGTATAGCAGATCAGGCAACAGGTATTCGATCATGTGTTTGTGTTTAGCTTTTTTAACTTCAGCTCAAGGTCTCGGCTAGAGAAAGACAAGTTTGTTTGTTTGGTTTTTGTTGTGTTTCGGATTAAAGGTGGGAGGCACTCTGAATCAATGTCCCTGCTGTCAGAACTTTCTGTTTATATGCAAACATGCTTGGGACTCAGTCACACTTATGAATTATGCACGCGCTACCATTCTGTTACAATAACACTTACAACAACATTAACACACATATACATACTACAAACTGCACACTAATACCTAGTCTGATAGTTAAACATGTCCCTCTTTGTCAAGCTTTGATGTTCTGTGATGTTGATACAGTGACAGGAGAAGTGTACCACACTGTAATTCTTCAAGTGTCTCCCATGTTTCTAAAGTGTTTATTCTAGCGAGTCCTGAGGGCATTATTCTGTGTAGACTGATAAAGTTATGCTTTTTGAGAAGGCCTGATATTGGTCAAGCCAACTAATAAAGTTGTCTTCAAAATCAAACTAAAAACATGCATAGATTGCATTGAAATTTGCTCATGTGTGAAAAGGTTGGGGAATTAGGGTATCATGACTAAGTTCCTAACTCATCCATTCAGAGGCTACATTCTGTGTTGCTTTCCTCCTGTTTTAGAATATAGAAAAGGTTACAAGAAAGGTTACTCTTTAGAGAATCCATTCATGCTACACACAAGATTAAAAAAAAAACTGTTTAAATAAATAAAAAGAAAAGAAACTATTCTTGTAACTGTATACTATTGATACAACTGACCAGTATACATCCATCTACTGAATATGCAGGTATAATATTTTTTCTCTTTTCTAACATACCCTTTTGTAATAAGACATTAATTAGATTTCATCTATCACAATTTTATATCCATGTACATGTACCCAATGTGAACTACATACAGAAGTCTCAAAATTTGTCATGGGTCTAATTTTATATACTAACACTTCCGTTAGACAAATCTCAACTTCAGTTATTCAGTTATTTCCCACTGAAAACCACAAAGTTAAGCCTGAAATCTGTACGCCACATGGTGGCTGTTAACAGGTCTGGGTGCTGTTAACAGGTCTGGGTGCTAATGTGAACACAAGTGTGTGCCTGTGTGGTGTACATCCAGATCTGTATTACTCAAGTTTTCCCCTGCGCAACATAATCACATGACACTGTATCCAGGACTGAGGTCATGAAGTAATATTGCAGATTTTCTGAATATACATGTATGCTTTCAAATTAAATATGTCTTCATTACATGAAAATAAATGTTAAAATGTAAACACACATCATTTTACATGCTTTAAATGCAAATTAATCTGCAGTGTAACTCCATAAGCTATCTTTAAATGTCAAAAAAATGTGCATCCCCATGACTCATGTCGTCTGTCAGACCAGATTTTCTTTGAAACCAAGTTCTTGCAAAACGGAAGTGGTATCCTTTCTGCAGAGTAGTAATGGTAATGTTTCCACCATGAAATTAGATATACTAGACATAAAGACTGAAGACAGCACAGTTACGTCATAATAATATCTACAAAACAATCAACAGGGGACCAAGGTAGCGAGGTGTGACATGACATTTGACAGCGGGAGAGGCCTATTCATTTAATGTGCCATTAACTGATGACATTTATCAGATATCTGACAGAGTATGGTAGCTTCTATAATCTTGCATGACTGAATTAGATAAGGTGTGATTTAATCCTAAAACACGTCATGCATTAAATGACTAAATAAAAACAAAATGTGAGCAAATCATTCTACCGTCAAGCAGATACGGTCACATCTGCTATGGAACTGAAGCTAGTAACAGGTACCAGCCATATGTTGTCGCGTGTAGTGAACGTACAAAGGTCACGGTATGTAATTTCGTAAGTTCGATTTGCACAGCCACGAAGACAGCTGATCCAAAGTAACATAATTTATCTCGCAAAAAGAAAAAAATAATACTAATAATAATACGTCACAATCTTTGATAAAATTTGTGAAAGCCTTTCGTCCCTCTATCATTATAGCTTGTGTCACGAACTCGACAAGCTGACAGTGACGGCTGATAAAATATCTATCAGAACAACAAAAAAAAGGGGTGATCTGCAGGAACACGAGAAGGAACGGGTCAATCATAAATTGATGATCAATAAAGATGAAAGAAAGACAAGCTCACCCAGAAGTTTTCCCGGAATAATGCCATTTTGTAGGTAGTACTTTTTCCCAGTTTATCCTAAATTTCACGCCATTTGACAGCCAGCGCTCAGACGAAGTGCAAACAAAACAGTAGTTTAGAGTCGCTCCGTAATTTTGAGTCAATCCCAGCAACAGGAAGTTCACGCTGCATGACAAGGTCGACGTCAAATATAGCGGTAAATGAAATACTGTTTTCTGATTGGTTAAATATTGTACTGCTAAGGCTAGCTTTTTTCATTCTCGCGAAATGATTGCCAAAGGAAATCTTTATAAGAAAGGAATGAATAAAAATGACATAACGACATCACTGGGAACCTAGTAAAGGAGCCTAAAGTAAAACAATACTGTATTGTATGCCTAAAAAAGTGAAGGTGATCAAAGGGAGGTAATAATGTGCATAAGGGTGTTACTCTTGATTTATTCAAAATTATTTCCCCTGAATCACAGAACGTTTACGTATGAAAGAAGAAACAATTTCGATTTGCTGGTTTGTTTGTTTTCATCCACAGCTCTCTTATATTATTTCATCGACAAGACTGAAAAAAAAAACACAACAGTAACATACACAATGAAGGTACATTTAACAGACAAGATAAGTTTTGTACACGTTGCCTGTGCCTCAATGGTCAGTGAAGTACATTGTTGGCATATTATTTCACATTTATCTATAATGTCGTCTACATGTCAGTTATATCGTTGATCCCACAATCAACGATATAACGAAACACCACGAGAGAAAAAGACGTCCATCACAAACTCAAAAAGATAACCCTTAGTTGCACTATATGCTACAATTGCCCAACTTTCGAATTAGAGATAGGCATACATAGCCACCTGTTACTATGGTGACTCTTCCACTAAATATCTGATCACCTTCTGCCACCCACAAACGTGACGGATTTGTAACTGAAAAATTCTTGAATGATTAAACTTTGTGTCAGGTATAGAGCTGGCGCCATAAAGGTTATCAGAGTTTCTTCGATCTGGGTATATGTGAAGGGACCTATGTGGCCTAGTTGTTAGCGCGAGAGCGCAGAAGAACGACCCAAGAGCTGCTGGCTTCCTCTCCGATCGTGCGTGGGAATTTCGTCCAAGAGTTTGCGGATGGTCGTGGGGCTCACTAGGATCTGCCTGCATAGACATTGATAGTTTTCTCCCATCATAATCCTGACCTCTGTCATATATAAGAGACATATTTTTGAGTACGAAGTACAACACCAGTAAGATGAGTGCATCAGTTCGTACAGGCTTGATAAATCAAACAATCGTGGTGCTATCAGTTCCTACAGGCCTGATAAATCAAACAATCGCGATGCTATCAGTTCGTACAGGCCTGATAAGTCAAACAATCGTGGTGCTATCAGTTCGTACAGGCCTGATAAATCAAACAATCGTGGTGCTATCAGTTCATACAGGCCTGATAAATCAAACAATCGCGATGCTATCAGTTCGTACAGGCCTGATAAATCAAACAATCGCGGTGCTATCAGTTAAATACACTGATCTCTGTTTAGAATTCTACCCGAAAATTGTTGATGAATTTGATGTATAAGGGTACCTACATAAACAGTGCATCAAAAGTAAGCCCCCCCCCCCCACTCCCCAAACAATGTTTGACATTTACCAAGATATGTGCCCAATCGTTGTTAAATTCTGCACACAGCATCTCAATAATCAAGTCAACACACTGTGGCAAGGCTTATCCTGTATATACAGAAGTGCTCTACTGAGAATTCGCAAACACGTTATCGGTCGGATTCAAATAAATATATATTTGTGTGCAATTTTTAAAGAGCTCTTAAGGTTGAAAAGTTAGCGGTGGGTGTGAGCCCAGTCTCGGCGATAATGCTTACCGCCGTCGTATAAGTGAAGTATTCTTGACTACGGCGTAAAGCATCAATCAAATAAATCAATAAACCAAAAGTTAACAGACAGCAAAGAAACTGAGTGTACATTATAACCTTGGGGTGGGGTGGGGGTCGCAGCACTTGTAGCTTCAGCCGGCAAAGCAGGTCGTGGTCGACTTGTTAAGATGCTAGCCCTTTAACAGCTATAGACACAAGCACGAAATAAGTGTAAAAAATTGAACACTTTACGAAATGATGATTAAAAAAATGTTAATTTAACAGCATCTCTTGTAAAATTAGGTGTTGTGTTCCGTTTTGTAAATATGTTAACAATTTTATTTATGTAGATTATTCTTCCATTACTTCTGCTCAGTGTGAACAGTTAAATTAATTGAGGTTTGGGAAATTCATTCAGTTTGGAAGACGTTCTTCTGTTGTAGTCGGGTATGTAATAGGACGGTCCAAATGTGTCGACAAATCCAAAAGCTTATAACAGATACCAAGATTGTAAATAGGGTGCCGGTCACCGTGAAGTATATGACGTAGTGCAAGCGGGTTTCAATTGAAGAGAAGTCAGGAGAGTTGTGCGGATAGTGGAGTCTGAGATACAGCAATATAGGCCCTAAAATTCGATCTGAAGTTAGACTTTGAGGAACAAGTAGGATCGATAACAAAGGCGGTTTGATGAGAAACTGTACTACAATCAAAGGAAACAAAAAAGGAACATAATATATTCTGCATGTAGAAATACAGACAGCAGGGGAAAACCCTTAGTCCATTTCAGAAGCTCTTGAAAAAGTGTAGTGGAGAGTGAGTATGTCACGTATACCAAACAGACCGTGAAGTGGGAATGTCGTTCACAGGGAAGAAGACAAAACCTCAGCAATTTCCAGTGGCAAGTGGAGGAAGTTTCGTGAATCCCTTTTGTTGGTATTTTTTGCAGTCAGTAAAACGCATGACTAAACGTGATAGACATAACATGAATTTTCAAATCTTTTATTTCGCTGGCTTAAATTGCTTTTTTTGATGAACGTTACCTGGGTAATAAGCGCATATCGGGTCGTTAGACTTTAACTTTCAAACGAATTTGTGTTTGGGAACAATCTCACCACTACAACCAGTGATCTAAAGTAGAATGATTTGAGATTTAGGTGTTATATTTTTGTTCATTGATACAATCGCGTATATGCGTCACCAACACTCCAATTACTTACAGGTTGCGTGGGCTTGCATGGAGATAACGAATATGTGTGAATGAGTGCCAAAATATATTGATATTGTGTCTGCTGTAAAAACAGCAAAATAGTAATTGCCAACATTATTTTTGTTTCCTCAGTTTATCGATCACTTCGAATTATTATAAACAAGAATGTAATTCACTGAAGAGAATCTCTTTGGTTTCGTCAGAATCAAACCAGCTTTACTGATTCTATATATATATTACTGTAAGGAGAAGAGTGTGTTTCTTAAATTGGCTAAGTTAAGGAACTTTAAATAAGCAGTGGAAGTACAAATGGTTCATACCGAATCCATATGTTACACCGAGTTTTTTTTATGGTTTCCACCTTATTAGTTTGGAGAGTCGCCCCCCCACCCCCCAACGCTTCTGATATCTTAAGCATGGTGCTCAGCGTAAAAGGACTGGTCACGTTCTTATCAGCACGGTGTCAACTGTGACTGGATGGCGTGTTGTTGCTGGTGTTTTTCCATGGCCTTCGGTGTAAGTGGATAGCCCAAGCGCTTGTTGGCCCGGTGTCAGCTGTGATGGGGTGTCGTGTCCGGTATTTCACCATAGCTCTTAGTATAATGGGAATGTCGGATCGGTGTCACTTGTGAATAGAGTGCTTGTGTAGTTTTTGTGAATGAAAGATGTATTTGACATGCTTTCCAGTGATGCAGCATCACTCACGCATACAACAATTATAGGGAGACTGTACTGAAATCATCAAAATTACGATGAAATTTATCTTAAACTTTTAGCAAGCCAGCAAACGTCTGCTCTGCTTTTATAAGGGTTTTGTGATGTTTATATTTCGACCAGGAAGTAGTCAAATTGGCAGTTCTGGATCTACGACGAATGTTAGGAAACTTATTAACTACGAGAAAATCTGTCAAAAGTTGTCAAAATTAACTTACAGCCTATCATCACTCTTGTGGTCCCCTATGTAATAGATCGCCTTTGTTTCATTGAATTATTTAACTTTGAATTTGGACTTCCTCGGCTTGAAGCTAAACGGGTCGGCGTTTGACTTAGATTTGGGGCTGTTTACAGGGGAATGTCAAAAGGTGAGATGTTCACTGTCAATGTATATATGCTTTTTTATGTTAAATAGACTGTCCTTTTTATAACCATCTGGGAATTGTTGTAAACATGTTTATTGGTAATGATGTTAGAGCTTATATCTATATATATATATATATATATATATAGCCTAGCTCGCAAGTGTTGGTTTGCAGTCTAGATCAGCCAGAAGCAGTCGTCAGACGAAAGCAGTCCAACTCATCAATTTTACCCTGTCGGGAGAGTCCATTGTTAAGATTAGTTAATTTCTATATTTGATAGTTATTTAGGCCTTAATACTAGTTTATTTTTAAAGCTCTGCTTTTACTGTACGATCACACGTCGAGTGAGTGTTTCCTCAGCCACTATTTGTGTGTTTGAGACTTTTATTCTAAGCTTTTCTTGCTCATCGTCTCGTGTTGTGACGTACTTTTATCTCAGTTCCACTGAAGGTAACGTTCCTCTGGTGGTCACTGTGTGTCAAGGCCCGAAGACTGGATTCTTAGTGCCTTACGCGGGATTTGGATATCAACGATTCGTCAGTCTGCCTGTATGTACCACTGATTGTCACCTGGATGCCAGTGATATCTTTTACTCGGGGAATTCACAAGGAACTGTGGATTTACCTATTTGTGGACTGAGACTAACACTTGAGATGGAGACTCCGTGTGTTTGCACCGGAATTGTGTCTGCTGAAATCTCCGAAAGAAACTATTTATTGTGTTGTTTACATTGTTTTGTGTAATCTACATATGTCGTACTATTTAGTTTAGATTATTCATTTATATGTATAGAATTTATCTAATTATGTCCGTGTTTCTTTGTGTGATGGTTATGGATGTGTGAGAGTTGAACAAGCCATTTCTTACAGTTTTTATTCTCCGATTTAGCGATATCTTTAAAGTAACAGAGAGTGTTTGAAGGACTACCACTTACATATGCCGAAGGCATTTAGTCAAGGGACAAACATGCCCATGCTCGTAAATACATGCCATACAGTGTCAACACTAGCGCATGAAGTGATCCCCGATAGATAGCCCTGAATTAAGGCGTGTAACATCTACTTGAACATATACACGAAATGCCTCTACTCGTATACAGTCTATTCGCTCCATGCTCGTCAGTAAATTACCCCTGTGTTGAAGCAGCACATTATACATTCGTGTAAGTCCTTGGGGGGAGGGGGGGGGGGGGCGTATATGTCAGCGTGTATTAAATGGAAATGAGGGTTCTGTTCCCGTGTGTACAGGAATCAACCCGCGAGGGCTGTCCCTCACGAAAACAATCAAAGTGGCCTAGCTGGAAGCTATATTTAGGCGGTATGTCTCATGTTTTTCTTCTCACAGAAGCGCCAGTGGCAGTTCGCTGTATTACAGGAGTGTTACTCCATGTATGTATATATATATATCTATATATATATACTTGTACACACACGTCTATACTGAACCACCTGCGTTGCATGCAAGCCTGTAGTGTCTAGTAAGACACTGGAGTATAGGCTTACTTCTGACTCCTACTCATCCGGCGTCCCGTTTAGTGGCTGGCCCAGGGAGTTGTCTCACTTCGACAACCGACACAACCGTAATGCCGAAGGTGAAGCCCGGTTCTACCCGAACGTATGACAAGGAGGGTTATCGACTACGAGCCGCAGCCATCTGTGTACGCGACCCAAATGAAAATGAGGTATGATCAAAGAATTAATGATTTCGTAACAGTAGTGTATGGTTATATAATAGTGTAAAACGACCAAAAAGAATGAGGTGTGGCTAGTGGACCAGTGTTAAATGCGGATGAATGATAGTGAAGTGAAATCAGACAAGACGTCCGGTACGAGAAATCGGACAACCTTGACGGCGGAAACAAACAGAGTACCCATAGTCGCCTAAAATCCTGAGGGAAAAAGGGGGCGGGGAGGGGCTTAGAGCGCTGTTTGTTTTTGAATTGCCTAATCAGAGAAGATGTTTGTTCAGTCTCATCCACGGACAGGGCGTTTGCGCAATTCTCCTGCAGCCCTCGACAGTGGTCATTGGTAGCTTCCATGTACTCTGTTCGTGCAGGGGCAAGTATCCTTCCGTCTATTACCTCTGCTAAAAACCCCCACAGATCTTAAGTATGGAGACTATTTACGGTTCATCTCAGTGACACCAGGTGTAGCTGAAGTACGTTGTATTGCGTTGGAAATGCGAGACTTGGTAGTCGACACCTCGCCTCTGTGTAAGTTATGTAAATATTAATGAAGACACTCCTCTTCGACCAATGATAATTTGTACTCTTTGCCAAGAAATTTTACTCGTGCGTTCTTTAATTCATTGGCTATCACGGAAAATGTCACTTTTCACTTGCATCAGAAAATCAGGTGTCTTTTTCTTAAACATGGCATCCTGACATTTCACCGACAACCTATAGAGTGATTTAATTTCCTTTTCACCAACAACGTGCGTCATATAAACAAGGCCACTACCTGGCCCGTTCCGGATTTTAAGGACAAGACCACTGGATGTTGACTGGGTTTCAGTTTTATTCCAGACCCTTTTGCATGAACATGAGATCCGACCCCATTTTAAATTAGTTTCAATATAAGCGACAAATGAACTGATTTCTAAAGCGGAAGTGACGAATGTGATACATTTAGGCAGCACAAAAACATCACGATATATATATATATATATATATATATATATATATATATATATATATATATATATACAAAGGACCGACAATAGCGCTGGTTCACTGCCACCGTCATACACTTCGCCAGTGAGGTCGCGTGTTCGAGTCCAGCTCTGGCTGCTTTAGCTGCCTTTTAAAGTAAGGTTGTTTTTCTGGTACCTGGAGGAGAATGGCTGTTTGCTTCAAGTATTCCGGCATCCTGCACCCATAAACCTAAACCATGTAAGTGAAAAAATTCTTAATTCCCGTGCTGCAAGTAAACATCAATCAAATAAAGAAATGAACGAAAGTATATATATAACAGAGAATGGAGTCTACTCCTTTTGAAATGAATGAGTGATGGAATGATTGTGGTTGAATTCAGCTTGCCTTCTTTCGGCCATATCGTGATAATATACTGTTTTGAAATGCCAAGAATGCCAAAACAGCTGCCGAAAGTTAAATAAATGTGCCTGTCAGCAAGCCAGACGTCCTCAGTTTAGCAGACGGTGAGCCCGAAATGTATCAATAGACATAACGCAACCATTGTTTTGAAGCTATTAGCCCAGCCTAGCTGCATTACACAGGCTGTCTGGGAACAATCTGACATGTTAACAATTATAATATCCGGATCTAGAAGGTTAAGGGCGGGGAGGGGGGGGGGAGAGGTGCAGAGGGGTACCCACCCAAACACAAGAACGGTGAAGAAATTTTTTTTACATTTGTAACTACATACATTAACAGTTGTATTTTTCCTTGAGTTTTCACGGTGAACGCGTTTCATGTGATGCACAACCTTTGAACGTGGTATAGCTTTAAACTATAGTACATGCACGTAAGTAGTACAGAATGTTGCAAACGTGTCTCATTGTGGGGGCGAGACGCGCAAACGGACCAATGTGTGCAGTTCCTTCAGCTCCATGTCGCGCCAAAACGGAGCCATGGGTTCGCGCCAAAACTGGCCAATGGGTGAGCTCCACTTCGTTCGCGCCAAAACTGACCAATGGGTGAGCTCCCTTTCGTTCGCACCAAAACTGACCAATGGGTGAACTTCATTCACACCACACGCGAGAGCAGCTCCTTGGGTGCGGCTTCTTCAGCTCCTTGGCGCCCAAGCTGACCCATGGTTGATCACGTGATCGGTCAAAGCGCCGGAATTTGTTGTCAAATGCATGTACACTGAATAATATATACATATTCGCTGTCTTTGATAGGTTCACTCACTATACAGGGACGACACTGGACTATGCCTCGCACCGGCCGCCACCCACCTCGCCAGCAGCCGCCGCAACAGCAGCAGGGACCGGAAGTGGGGTCAAAGAACGCTGGCGGACAGATACTCAGATACCGCTCTCCATGCATTGTACTACGACCCCGACAGTCCAGCGGCTTACAGCAGCTGTGACCATGAGCAGCAGCAGCAGCGGTCGCAGTAGCAGTCCGTCTACCTCTCCTTCCCCGCCCGCGGTGACGGCGGCGGTGACCGCAGCGGCCTCTCACACTGTACCCTACCTTAACAGCCGAATTGACTCACCCAGTTTCTCCCGTCATGGATATTCGATGGGAGCATCCGTTTACCTGCATCCTCAGCGGGGAAGTGTTTGTAAAACGGTTGGTGGAGCACGCTCAAGCTCTCATTTACCCACCCCGCAGCGCGTCCTCTGGTGTTACAGAGAGTGGCAGCCGTTGTACACCACGTTACACAACGTTCAGTTTAAAGAAAATGTGCCCACCCCGTCAGCATTCGACCCGGGGAGAGGACATTAGTCGTCGGGGACGATTTGATGGCCGAAGCGGACGAATGCGTGACAAAACTCTTTACCAAAAGGCAGCCACCAGCGCAATATCAGCGCGGCGTACATCGTGCAGAACTTGCTCAACAAAACCAAAAATCATCGCACCATCGGTCTGAATGCAAACTACTTGGTGTTGTTAAAAAACCCGCGAGACGCGTCTCAAATTACCAGGATCGCTAAACAGATGGCTCCGGTGCGGACGCAGTACGTGCGCGAGGCGTTTGATGATACCACCGCCGAACCTGAAGGGTATTTGCTGGTGAATTTCAAGCAAATCACACCCGACCACCTGCGACGTCGCACCTACATCTTCTCCTGGGAGACTTCGTATGCACGATCTGCCGAATCAATTGTTTCCACGTCAGCCACCCACGATGTCTCGCCGGCTCCAAAGTTACGGCCCCTTGCTGTCAATACTGGCTCGAACCACCTTGCCATTCAACGCGCCGTATTACGCGGCAATGATCCAGGTTTACTTCGGTGTTTGTGTGAATGTGCCAAGAATGTGTTTAATAGAAACGTTTCACTATCGTGGGCTCAGAAGGGGAAGTTACAGCGGCACAAGACGGGTCTTCGCACCTTGGTCAAGAAAAGTGTTCCCCTACATAAGAAAGAACGGATTGTTCAACGCGGCGGTCTCATTGAGCGCTACTCGTCCACTCCTCAACGCCGCACCAGCCTTCTTCGGTGGCATAATTAAGAGCATAGCTGGGAGGTAAAGCGGGACGCCAAGAAAATGGCCTTGGTGGAGTCACGGCTCTTAGACACGCTCACGCGTCCACCACCTCCGTACCCGTCTCCCGTACCCCGTGTCCAGTAAAATGGACAAACCAGCCGAGACGAAAACATCCCCTGCCAGATCACGGTCTCTGCCAGGCCAATCTCGCCCTCCTCCTCCCGTCAAAACCACTACTACCACCACCACCACACAAGGCCAACCCAAGGGACGACAATAGCGGCGACCTGGACTGCGTCCGTCTCCAGCCATCGTGCCCCCGCTAAAGTGAAGTCCGCATTACATACCGGCGCCAGATGGAAAGACGGTCAGTCCGCCCGGAGATCACCTCACCAACATGTTTTACGTTACCGCTGCCCAGTAACAGCTCACTCGACTACTTCCCCAGCAATACCTTGATGCATTTCACCACCCAACTGTCACAGCCCATGCATTTGACTGGTGACTGGAAATGTGGGCTTGTAGAAATACAATACTACCATACCTTGTTCAACGAGCGGCAAGACGAAGTGTTGTATGTCTTAGACGCCAAAGAGAACCCGCACCGCGCTAAGCATAATTTAACATTACCGGCAGGATATTACCCTTCACCCAAAGACCTCGCCAAGGGCCTGACTGACTTGTTGACACACACACGCATCCTTTTACTCAAGGCTCACGCCGGTGATTTGACGTTCGGTGCGGATTTTGACGTGCAGCGGAAATACAGTCTGCGCTTTCGGAAACAACTGGGGCTCGGGCTCAGCCCACTTCTGAAGCAGCTCATGAATTTAACGCACGATTGGTTCATGGGGCCGGCGGATCTGCCGCATATCGGTGCCGAGGATTTCCGTGCCACCATACCCAAGCTGTACGCGTACACGGACATTGTCGAACCTTTTCTGGTGGAAGGTACGCTGGCGCCGCTGCTGTCGCTGGTCACCAGGAATGGGAAGTACGGTCAACACATCTACAACACCTTCCAACACGTGGGATACATTCCCGTACGGCGCAAGCATTCCAACCCGGCGCATTTGAACGCAGTAAAGTGGCGATCACACTTCACTTTCAACAGCGGGACGCATTACCTGTGCAATGAACGTCGTAGACGACTCCGCCATGTGCCGATCCTGCATCCACACAAATTACACCAAGCAAGCCGGCTGAGGTGAGTTACTTTTGTGTTGAGGTGCCGTTGTACAGCGCAGTCACGGCTTGCTCGGCAGTTTCATCAAAATGGCACAGCCCTTGTTAAAGCCGACTGTGAAAGCGTTGGGTAAAACTGCATCACGTGCCGGACTGAAAGTCATGGACGACGTTTGGTACGAGAGAGTGCCTGTGAGCCAGGCCTTGGAACGACGCGCTCTTGGGGTGGGCGGAACAGCTGGTGGTCAAAGCCCGTCGCTACGCCCAGTGCAGGATGCTGGGCGAGCTGAACGGGGTGGGAAGGACGTTTATAAAGTGGAAGGTCCGACACACCGCTCCAACTCGTCACCTGCACGGAGGACCAAGAAAACGCGCCACTCCCATTTGTCTTCGCCTGCCCGTTGGGCCCAGAAGCCGTACTCTCCCTCGCCAACCTCGACGCACCAGACCCCTCTCCGCACCGGATATAGTTAGCTATCGCCACGGTTCTGGGACGCCTGCACTGCGACATGTTCCTGCAACGGCGCCACCTGCTGAACAACGTGAGCATCCACATCCGTCCCACCTCGTCCAAGGACGCGCTTGCCCTGATGTCCGGTGAGGAAGGCCCCGACAACAAGACCCGCTTGGAGGAAGTGTTGATCTTTGTGCGCAAAGTTAAAATCACCAACAGTGTTCAGCTGGAGTATTTAAAAGCGTTGGCTAAAGCCCCTGCCAAGTACCTTATCCGCCGCATGCTAACCAAGTATTTCTCCGTGCGCAAAGGCCACACCCGCATCATCGAACAAAACCTATTTCTGGGCAGTTTACCGACATGTTTAGAGTTGGGATGTGTGAGCAACACGATTTTTGACGGCAGCTACGCTAAAAGCCGGTTCCATTTCCAGCACTTCTTCGGCAACTTCGTCGCCTTGCAAGTCAGCGGACGTCAAATTCCTGCCAAGCCCCTGACACCCGACTTCGAGACGGGGAATTTCATGAAAACGTACATGAACACGGGAAAAGTGCTTCACGACAAGGGAATCTCCAAGCTTTGCGCCGCGTTCCCCAAAGGCAACATGCTGTTTTGCTTTGACTTGACCCTCAACCTCCAAGACGATCACCAATTGAACCTGGTCCAGAAAGGTGATTTGCGCCTGGAGATGCGGTTTGCCAGGCCACTGCCGGAAACCATTAACGTGGTGTGCCATGTCGAATTAAGCAATATCATAGAAATAGACAAAGCCAAAACAAAAAGTGCTCTGTGGCTTCGCCAGTTGAAAAAGCAGAACAACATGGAAACTGTGCAGTTGCGACGTGTGCTACAGGCGGACGTGTTTACCCGCACCGTGCTGGGGGCATGTCTACACTCGAGACCACCTCCCTAACCAAGTGACCAACACACCCTGGGCCGGCGTCATCAACACAGGCACGTGCCTCCGCCTGGGACAACATTGGGTAGCCGTCTTCATAGATATGTGTCCAGACCCATCCGTCTCTGGAGAGAATGCTTTGATTCGTACGTACTCCGACCTCTCCACACCGATATCACTGCTTGGCTCAACCGGAGGACACACCACTGGACGTGGAATGAACGGCGGCTGCAGAGTCTTGACACGGCCGTGTGCGGACAAGATTGTGTATATAACTTAACCCGGCGGGCTCGAGGTCGTCCCATGGATGCTATCATACATACGTTGGACACGTCGAGCACGACATACGAAAACGACTTATTGATGTTCGATTGGGTTACCGCCAGTTTGGGGCCCAGCCCCCGTCTTTTATCACTTTATCAGGCAATGGGCTGCAAAATAACCTTCTTTCCATGTTTTTCTCCTGTTCCACACGTTATGAGACAAAAAAGAATAAAGAGAAAATGACACTCGCATACAGTGGTGTTTTGACCTAATTTATTTTAACCTTCAACGGCAACACATTGTAAGGGCATGGTATATAACCGTCGGGGATAGTCCGGTCAAATATCCAGGCAGGTGGTGCTCACACTGTCCGGCAGTACTTTACGCTTCACGTAAAAATAGGCGAAAGCATCTTTCCGTTGCGTGTAGGAATACAACTCAACTTTGAAGAGCCCTGGCGTACGTGTACGAAAATCGTAGTGGTCGCGTCGAGGCAACCATTTGTCCCGCTCCGCCTCACATAACGCCCACAGTTTAGGTTTAACCAAAGATTCCCAGTCTGGGTTAGACCAGGCCATGTACGCGGAGTCCGTATCCCTCTCGCAGTACTGCAAGACCGCCTTGTTAAAAAAACGAGTCATGAAAAGTCATAGTAAAACACTAAAATATGGAGTTTGGCATACTGGTACACCATACAATCTATTTGCAAGGGTAGGTTGTAACGAATGGTCCTCTTGCTTCACACCTCCTCGAAGTGTCGTCATCGATTTGGTCGAGGGTACTGCACCGTTAACTCTCCAGTAACTTGGGCGTCTTCGTCAGGTCATAGATTTTCACATCCACATGCCGGTCTTGGTTTGTCACGATTTTGCCATAGCTGGAATTTCCCAACAGCTTCATCCTTTCCCCCGATAACAGCCTTGGAAGGTTCGGCGTCCCGCTCTCGCCGGGCTTGGGTGGCAGCACCCGAAAATGTTTGGAAGTCTCGCTCGGGCGTGTACTCCATCACTTGGTAGATGCGGGTCACTACCAACCCGTGAGCGAGATGCCACTGGAGCAAGGGGGTGGCCAACAGAATTTCCTCCCGATCAGCATTCGCCTTGAACCGGGTATGATCTTATTTACCTCCGCGAACTCCGCCATGCTGGTTTCGGCTCACATCGATGTTTTTAAATATGGGTGCACATTCCTCAAAGCCCGCTTTGAGATGGTCCGGCACGTGGATGTCGCATTCGACGAAGCCAAACAACCGGCCTTGAACGACAGCCTCCACCAGCTGACCTTCCGTCTTGGGCTGTCACTGTGGCGGGGGTAAGCCGTACTGCTGCAGGAAGGCGCCCAAGGCCGGGTTCGTTTTCCGCAGGCGAAGAAACTCGCACTGCCATATGGATATCAGCTCGTACCCCTGGTGGCGGACGTAGGCCTCGTTCTTGCTCACTTCTTGGCGCAAGTCTTGAGGCTTCAACCCTCGCCGGTAGTTGTAGCTTAGCTCACCTTGGCGTGGGTGATTCAGGTGACAGCTGTGATAGTGCTAGTAGCAACCGTGGAACTGGAAGACGGTGGAAGGTACGTCGATGTTGGCGAACCCGTCTACGGGGAGTTGCCTATCACCGATCCATTTCTCGGTATGGTTCAGCCTGTGGCGGATGGGTACCCCCAGCTGACCCGACTGCCAGTCCAGCCATTTTTCCGTCGCGGTGCCGGAGGGAACGAACTTCTCCCTGTCACGTCGCGATCGGATGTAGTGACCCGTCGGCATGGGTGAGGCAAGGCAAGCCAAGCACAATCCGTCAGGATCGAACCCAACGATCTGCTGACAGAGCTTACCTCCCCGTATACAGGTCACGCCTCGTTCGTGGTACCGATGAAAGTTGATGCTCGGCTCGCCCACGCTGTTTTTCTTTAGGCAGTCGTGCATGTCTTCTCTTTCTCACGGATGAACGTGAACATTGAGCGCAAATCGTGACACAAGTAGCGGAGGGTGAGCCCTGGTATGCTAATACAGTCTTTGAAGACGCCGACATGCATGGTTTGGTAGAACACCACCATCTTCTCGGCCGCCTCCATGAAGGGGATCACGTCCAGTTTATTATACCACCGCAGCAAATCTTTTACGGTACGCATGTCGTGCTTCCTCCACGTCTCCTGCAGGGTCTTGTACTCCCGTGCCCGGCTGGTGGGTCAGATCGTTATCGAAAGCGTGGCGGGGTGGGAGCGATGTTTCCTCCAGCCGGGCGAGGGAGTCCATGTAGCTGTAACAAAACTTTCCTTTGGTGACGCGGAAGTCATAAGCTGTTACCCACTTGTCGTAACTGTAATTAGGGGCCCGGTAATTTTGAATGTCCAGAAATTTCGGTTGCGGCGTGTGGAGTGCCATGTGGTTATTGTTACGCTTGATAAAACACTCCAAATCACCGTCCTTGACCAGGTTGGGTTAAAGCTGTTGCTTGATCAAGTTCAGTTCGTAGTTACCCGAGTTATCCTCGGCTATCTTTAAAGATTTGGGCTTAGAGGAGCCGCACAGCGCCATCTGTGGTGCCTAGTAATGATTTTTTTATTCAATTTTACATAAAAAGGCACCAAATCCAGAGAATATGACCACAGAAACGTGTTAGGCAACATGTAGGTACAAAATAAGCTTATAACTTGGAAGCATACCGCTATGTAACATTCGCTGTGCCACTCAGCAAGCAGTTCACCAGTAAATCTCAAGTATCGAAAATAGGACCATTTATAGTACGTAATACGGCATATGTTTATAGTACGGTGAGTTTTCGGGTATACCAACTGAGAAAGAAAAGTCCTTTTTTGAGGTGATGTATCCGTACTAGACGGGGGCATCACCGCGTGGACGCTAAACAACATAATGAAATTCTCATTAACATGATCCTAATTCCAGGAGTTCAAAAGAAAGTGCAGCCGGCGTCCATGGGGGGCTTACAAAATACGTTATTGATTTTTTTGTCTATCAGGCCAGGCGGCCTGTATGGCTAATCTAAGCCCACTTGTCTTTTTTTTCTCATACCCCTCGCTCACTGAACGACGCTGCGCGGACCTCAACGAATTAACCGTGCGGGAAAACAGAGTTGCTCTTGCGCGTGACATCAGATTTGGCTCGAAATGGAGCTCACCCATTGATCAGTTTTCGCGTAAAATCGAGCTGAAGGAGGTGCTCTCGGGCTTGACGTCACGCACACCCATTGGTCAGTTTTGGCGCAAAAGGGACATCATCCATTGGTCAGTTTTGGCGCGAAAGAGCTGAAAGAGGTGTTGTAGTTGGTTTGTTGGCTGGCCTTGCTTGACGTGTGACGTCACACGTATGCGCTTATGGGAGCGCGGACTGAACGAAACACCCGCTCCACCCAATTTGCTCCGCCCATATGCTACACGTTCGGCCCCTTTACTACATAAGGAGCTGCTCAACCCCCAACATACCAAGACCGCGTGGTTGTTCATTGGTCCGACACGCCTGAAGGAGTTCCTCTCGTGTGTGCTGCGAATGGAGTTCACCCATTGGTCAGTTCTGGCGCGAACCCATGGGTCCCTTTTGGCGCGAAATGGAGCTGAAGGAGCTCCACTCATTGGTCCGTTGGTGCGCCTCGCGTGACGTGTGACGTAACGCGCATGCACTGACGTCACACGTATGCAGGAGCGCGGACTCAACGATATGCAAATCCATCCACAAACCCCTCCCCAATGAGACACGTTTGGAACATTCTATACTACTCATGTATTTTTATCTGCATGAAATAGCCTATCTATTGGTGTAACCTATGTCTTGAATATAATACGGAAGAATTTGTTTTCAAAATGCTCTGCCTCTATTGTATTAATGTAGCCCCGTGGCAATCTGTGTGTTGTGAATCCTCTAGAAGACTTGACATCTGAAGACAGCATGATTTATTGTCGCCGTTTAACGTTGCGGTATACAGCATAATACGGGTGTATGTTTTAATTTGTGTGTGACATATTAATGGTTAGATAAAATGATTATTCCTTATTCAGACAGATGAAGTGCCTATGACTGATTCTTATTTATCTATAAATGCGTCTTGCTAAATACACAACTTTGGCTACTATAGGTCTAAAGATTCTCTTCTTCTTTTCATAATTAGCATGAAATTAGAAAGTATTCAAAATTATATTATAAATTTGGAAATTCTTTCGATGAGATAAGGCTCTTTTACGAAGCTTTTAACAGAGTGAAAAAAAAATTCAGCAGACTCGTACATCTGCATGTGGCAGCCATTTAAAACTCCGAGCCCTGACTCCTAAACCCGGTCCACTGACTATTAGCCTGTTCATTTCTTTCTCAGCTTTCCGCTCCGAACTCTTTAATACCCTGCGTCTCCGGAACACAATCTAACTTTGAATGAATGAAAACTCGACCATACAACAGCCTAGGGTCGTGGAGCTTCCATGGCCAACTCTGCCCTTGGAACCCCACCTTATGTGTTTAGATAGGCTCTTAAAATACTACCCAGCCACCCTCACCCGGTCCCCAAAAATAATTTTTTTATTGCTTTGTACTCTTTAAATAGATACAGAATCCATGCTGATTGGCTGAGAGTTTAGTTATGGTTCCCAGGGTTAAATCTTGCAGCCTTGATCTCTGTTGAATAAATGTACCATACCCAAAAATCAGCTTAGGTAAGACAAAGCTTGGGAAGGGGACAGATGTCAGTGACTTGCCTTAGTCCTTGGTACGTGGTTTCCTCTAGTATCAGGTGCCCGCAATGTGCAAATAACCTCAATCATTCAACTGAAATGTTTCGCATCCAGTCCGTTTATTTGATGTTCACAGTATACTGGCATTTAAATAAAGGCAGGCAGGATTTCAACGGTATAGATCTCGTGGTACGATTGCATGAAAATACATTAGTACATGCTCTGTATACCGTCTTTATATAAATGTCAACATACTGTGTAGAAAACGAATTAAAAACAAACAGGCTGATCGGCGGTAGAGAAAGATCACAGTGTTCCGACAACGATTTCTCCACAGAGCTCTTTAATGTCTAATATGTCCCAAGAGAAGCTCTTAGGAGGCAAAAAATATTACCGTATACAATGCATATTAATTTCCTCCAAACGACCGAGAACCTGTAGATATATCACTTAACATAAGTCTTTCCTGTGAATATATCACTTAACATAGTCCTTCCTGTAGATGTATCACTTAACATAAGTCTTTTTTTTGATATATCACTTACCATAGTCCTTCCTGTAGATATTTCACTTAACTTAGTCCATCCTGTAAATATATCACTTAACATAGTCCTTCCTGTATTTATTTATTTATTTATTTATTTATTTGATTGGTGTTTTACGCCGTACTCAAGAATATTTCACTTATACGACGGCGGCCAGCATTATGGTGGGAGGAAACCGGGCAGAGCCCGGGGGAAACCCACGACCATCCGCACGTTGCTGACAGACCTTCCCACTTATCCTTCCTGTAGATATTTCACTTAACATAGTCCATCGTGTAGATATATCACGTAACATAGTCGTTCCTGTAGATATATCACTTAACATAGCCCATCCTGTAGATATATCACCTAACATAGTCCTTCCTGTAGAAATATCACTTAACATAGTCCCTCCTGTAGATATATCACTTAACACCGTGGGCGACCCTAGCCTGATGTGTTGTGATAGTCGCCCCCTGCCCCCGCTATCATTCTCCACTAAATCCGCCTTTGACATCAAGCTACGTGAAACAGTCATAGAATATACTGTGTTTTTATTGATGTTTTGAAGGAAGCTACAGTATTTTCCCCGTAAGTTTAGGCCGTACGTTAAATGTATTATCAAAAAGGAAAAGTTTTCAGTGATGTATTTGCAGGTGGGATGTGTTAAAGTAAAGGAAACAAAAGGTAACTCATCTTTATTGGTAATACCACCGAAATCTATGTCCAAAACTCATTTTACTTATTCATCTTGACAAGTGCCACATTCTTATTAAGATGGCTGTATATTGTGTGATGTATCCACTGGAAGACCGTGCGTTAAGTGATATGTCCTCAGAAAAGACTATGCGTTAAGTGATATATCCACAGGAGGGTTGTACGTTAAGTGATATATCTAAAGGAAAGACTGTAGGTTAAGTGACATATCCACAGGAGGTCTGTATGCCACAGGAAGAACTATGTTAAGTGAATGCATCTACTGGAAGAACTATGTCAAGTGATATATCCACACGAGGGCTGTATGCTACAGGAAGGACTGTTAAGTGATATATCTACAGGACGGGCTATGTTATGTAGTATATCTACAGGAAGGACTTATGCTAAATGATATGTATACAGGAGGGACTATGTTAAGTGATATATCTACAGGGAGGACTATATTAAGTGATATATCTACAGGAAGGACTTATGTTAACTGATATATCTACAGGAAGGACTTATCTATGGTAAGTGTTACATCTACAGGAAGGACTATGTTACGTGATATGTTCACAGGGAGGACTGATAAGTGATATATCCACAAGAAAGACTATCATAAATAATATATCCACTTATGTTAAGTGATATATTTACAAGTTGAACCATGTTAAGTGATGTATCTACATCTAGGACTATGTTAAGTGATATATCATCGGATTAAGGTGGCTGTATATTATGTGATGTATCCACTGGAAAGACGGCGCGTTAAGAGATATATCCACAGAAAAGACTGTGCATTCAGTGATGTATCCACAGGAGGACTGTACGTTAAGTGATATATCTGTAGGAAAGGCTGTACGTAAAGTGATATATCCACAGGAGGACTGTGCGTTAAGTGATATATCTATATGAAAGACTGTACGTTACGTGCTGTGTCCACACGAGGACTGTGCGTTAAGTGATATATCTATAGGAAAGACAATGCGTTAAGTGAAATATCCACAGGAGGACTGTACATTGAGTGATACATCTATAGGAAAGATCTGTATGTTAAGTGATATATCCACAAGAGGACAGTATGCTACAGAAAGGACTATGCTAAGTGACATATCTGCAGGAAGGACTATGTTAAGTGATATATCTACAGGAAGGACTGTGTTAAGTGATATAATTACAGGAAGACTATGTTAAGTGATATAATTACAGGAAGACTATGTTAAGTGATATATCTACAGGGAGGACTATGTTAAGTGATATATCTACAGGAAGGACTATGTTACGTGATATATCTACAGGAAGGACTATGATAAGTGATATATACAAGTAGGACTACTGTCATCAAACAGCAACATATACGCGGTTATAAAGAGTAACTGTGCTTTGAAATGTTCTGAAATAAGGAAGAGTGTCAGAGAATACATTCCGCATTACGGTAAGGGCGGAAAAGATACACCAGGATACGGAGTGTCAAACTACGTTATGTCCTACATGAAGGGCATGGACTACGTGACACTTTTTTCACGTGGTGATAAATATTTCCTCTGTCTCCAGTTCCTCTGATCCGCCATTTCTATCTTTCGCTAAAACGTCTGACTCCAGCCAATGCAAACCAGCAGTTATGTGTAAACGACACGACATCAGGCCAGGCCTGATGTTATGACTGTGAATGAATACAACCAAGCCAGACTGGTGAACGTAATCAATACTTTGGTATCTGCAAGGTGCGTGTATTGACACCGAAACAGGATTCCAGCACTTGCCCGACGTCAGAGAAATTTTCATGACATCAAGGATATTCCCTGTTCTGAAGGGTCCGATATTGGGCTTGTGAACATTACGTCAGAGCTGTGATATCAGAAGCCATTTGTGATCTTTTGGTTAAAAATAAGTAGCTCTTTAGCCTGGAACTTGCGTATCTTGATTTTCCCCGTGCTATGCCCGGTTTCCTTCCTCCCTCGTGTAAGTGGAATATTCTTGAGTACGGCGTAAAACGCCAATCAAATAAATAAATGAAATATTAAGAAATACAACAGACGGTTGTAAATGTAAGAAATGTATGTGTATCTCTAATTGTCCATGCATAATAGTATGTAATAATAATATACTAATACATAGCCATCTTGCTGTGTCATGTGATCATTAATCGGATGCGTTGGTAGCAGTAAGTGATCAACATTGTTAAGTTTATTGGAAATCACAGTCAGTATCAGTTTACAAATATTTCTTTATGTTTTTTTTCGTCCAGGTTCTCTTGGTTTCCAGTACAATAGATTCGGACAAGTGGGTAATGCCCGGGGGAGGGGTGGAACCCTGGGAGGATCCGGAGAGCGCGGCCCTGAGAGAGGCCTACGAGGAAGCAGGGATCAGAGGTCACGTGATCGGCCGCCATGGAATCGTAGAAGTGAGAAAGTTTATCGTTAGCCTTGCTTTTATCAATATTTTTTCTATTACTATTTTATCACAATTTTTTTTAGTTTTTATTTTAGCTCAAACTTAAAATAAACCGATTCAACATCAAAAGAAAACGAGTTCAACGGGTTTGCAGACATGTTTCTGCAGACATCTGCGATCCTCACCCGGCCTCCATATATCATAGAATGTTGGCAGAGGTCATTTTTCATACCTAACTGTACGTCAGTCTATACATAAGTGAGGTGCTACCTCAGCGGACTTGACAACCAGGTTTTCACATAATAAACAATCTTTCAACCATATGACGACCCGGAGTCATTTGGTATGTGGACATATACAGTGTCTTATGGACATACACTATGTCTTCTTGTGGCAAGGCGAGTATTTACATCACCCGTATTGCAATATGTTCCTCTATGGTCTGTATACATCCTGAAATCGTAGTTTTGAGATGTGACCCCCTTACAGAAGCTTAACAGACGACCCTTCGAAGACGGACTGATGCAACAAGTGTATGCTGTTGCAAAGTGTATTTATTTATTTATTTACCTTTATTTATTTGAGTGTTTTTTAATTCAAGACTCAAGAATTTTCAAGTTATACGATGTTGTTCAGTTTTATGGGTGGAGGAAACCGGAGTGCCCGGGGTAAAACACCCGACCTTCCTGATGAGCTTTCACACGTCTGACGTACTGATATGCACCTGGACCATAATGGGAGCAAGCAAGTTGTCCTAGATTATGCAACAAACCTTAGATTGCGCAACTGGCCACACAAAGGTCTCTGACTGCTTATTGTCACGAAGCCCCCATGAACAGTGTGAGCGTTGTAAAGTACAGAAAAGTTAGTTATATCAAAACGTCGACTGGTGAGGTTGATTACGACGAGAGTGCATCTAAACACGACGAGAATGCGTTAGAACGCAACTGGAATGTGGCCGATCACGACTGGAGTGTGGCTGAAAACGACACAAATGTGAACAAACAAAACTTGAGCGCAGACAAACAAGACGAGAGTACAGCCAAACACGACGTGAGTGCAGTCGAACTCGACGTGAATGAAGCCCAACCCGACGGGAGTGCAGCCAAACACGACAGTAGTGCAGCCGAACACGATGGGAGTGCGACTTTATTGGTCAAGCGGAAGTGGTCTCATTATTGGATGACTGATTACACCGCTATCACAACGAACACCTCTATCTTAAATGTAATGAAAACTATGAAGACTGGGAAAACTGTCCATTTTCTTTGATCCTGTGGGCCGTTGGCCTAATATCTATACCGGTACTTGTTTCGTTTTACTTAAACTTCAACATGGGGCTTCCGCGGCGTTATAGTTAACGTGCTAGCACATACCAGTGACCCTGAAGCCTCTTACCAATGCGGTCGCAGTGAGTTCAAGTCCAGGTTTTGCTGGTCTCCCCTCCTCTCGGGCTTGGGACGGCCTGCCAACAACCTGATGATGGTCGTAGGTTAACCCTGTTTCCTGCCATCCTAATGTTGTCCGCCGCTGTATAAGTGACATTTTGTCGAGCACGGCGTACAATACCCGTCAATGAATAAATACGTAAGAGTTGAGCAATCTTTGGTTATACCTTCATACTATGCAAACTTCAATCACATTATCTATCACATCTTGTTTCAGGATGCCAGCAGACGAGAACGGACTTGGGTGTTTTCTCTTGGTGTTGTACAGCTGTTGAATACTTGGCCAGAGTCGGAACGATTGGGTTCGTGCATCTATTCGTAGATAATTTGACTGACCCATAGTTTAGCTCATTTCCTTCTCCTTGTGACGCTGGTGTCGTGACATTCAGGGGATTTAAATTAGTGATTTATGGCTATACAAGCTCTGGTGGTACGGGTGTCTTGAAAATGACAAGTGCCCGGTCGATGACTTCTGGGATGCAAGCACCAGTATACTGCTCCCTAGTCCATATACGTATTAAACCGTACACTGGTATGAAACAAACTTTTAAGAGAGAAAATACCTCATAGTGATCTCAAGATCACGAATTTATGTGGTCGTCTTGCACACGGCTTAACAGGGGATTTTTGATTTCAAACTCTTTCATCAGTAATGGTAAAAACAGTCCTACTGTCCCACGTGACTAGTCAGAAATGTAAGGCAACTCTTTTTAATCACATATACTATAATACAGGTTTCTGAAGGAAAACTTCACTAAGACTTATTTTGGAGCAAATGAACGATGGAAAAAGTTGAGGAACTGAAAGCTTATGAACTTAATAAGTTTTTGAAGGAAAATATGTCGTGCCTGCACTAGCAGGTCGAGACAGGTCATCAGTAAATTAATGTCAGCAGAAGTTGCCCAGCATTTTTGAGAAGTCACAGTAGGATTTTATACGACTTTTGGAACAAGAGAAGTACGAATTCAAAACTGTTTGTTAACAACAATCATGCGTAACACTTACAGTTTCTGTGTTATTATTCCGCTCAGAAATTTTTCTTACCTTTAGTCTTTCAACGGCTCCATATGAAACAGTTTATACGGGATGATACAACTACTATTGTAGGTCGCAAAAGAAAATGGTTTGACCTTGACGACGCAAGAAATTGTCTGGCCCTTTATAAACCTTTCCAAGTGAAGTGCCTAGAGGCTATGCTGAGATAACATCGCCTGTTGCAAGTACGAAAACAAGGTTAAGCTTTGGTAACACCTACCTTTAACAATGCTACTGTACAGGAAAGTCACATGCTTGTGTATGTCAGGAGACAAGCTCGACAGTGGCGTTATTGTGTCATTCCGGGGAAAATCGGTACAATGGGAAGAAAATGTCCTTTCCGTAACGACATGGCGGTTAGAACGACACGCGGTTACAACGACATGGCAGTTACAACGACATGACGGTTACAACGACATGGCGGTTACAACGACATGGCAGGCCTCGGACCCCCATTAATTTTCCATAAGCGACAATGTTAACGTCTAGCGCTGTAGCTCAGTCCCAAACATTCCGTGGCCAATAAGCTTTGGTGCATACCTGGCCTAGCCTGGGAGAAACAAGCCATAAAAATCTTGACATAGGTTGACCGTCAAAATCTGGACCTTTCCATGCCGGCAGCTGGGAGGCGTGCCTAGCAACGCCAAGGGGACGTCACTCGCAGCCTCATCACTACCTCACACCTTGTGTCCTCTCACCCAGAATTTCAAACTTTCATCAATAAAAGCTCATACCTCCTCAAAGTTTAGACAGTTTCTAGCATTTTAATACCAAGCATGCACCTGCGCACCAAAAATGGACGCCTGGGAGCAAAAAAAGACTTTATACCCTCAAATTCACAGAACTACAATCGTAGAAAAACGGAAGTTGTAATGGGGGTCTGTGTCCTATCACATCAGCCAACTTTTTTCAAAATCAATAATTTTCGCACCACATAATTCCTGACACTTCTGAACCTCACAGGCAAAATTAGGGCTTGATACATGCAGAAAGTTTGGAGTTGGAGTACCCCCTTCTTGGAGATGTGTCTTTTTTTCAGGGTAAAAAAACTCTGAAGGGTAAACTTTGAAACTTTGCAGTGCATATACCGGTCAAGATATCTCCATCAGGTCAACTGCTTTGGAAAGACAAGATGTTTATCTGCATGAAAAGTTAAAAAAATCACATTGACAAAGCACTTTAGACTTTTCAAAAGCAACCATTTAGAGAAATATACATTTTTAAGAAGACTTTTCTACTCAGAGCAGCTTTAAATATCAAAGTTACAAGCCAAAAGTGTCAAAGCATACATCAAAATATAGGCAATTTATCTGACAATTAAATGTCAAAATATAAGACATTTACATGAGCAACTATGTGAAAAAAATTGACTGACAGTGTGGTAGGGGGTATCAAAGCGGATTGTCACAATTTCGGAACAATCATTTGTGACCAAAATCAAAGCAAGAATAATGCTTGTGATGAAGACCTGCTCACAGGCACTTTTTCAGTGGATAGGACTTAAGAAAAGACTAGTATCCCAGTTCCCCTTTGAATAACATGATGAAACCTTTTAAAAGACCACCAAGCCAGGCACTCCCCCCCCGCCCTTCTCCCCCATGACTGCTGATTGGCTGACCAGCTCACCATGCAAAAACCTCCCTGCACCATTGCTGTTGTCTCACAGCAGGTTATTACTCTGCACAGTCACATCAAAGGGTGTCACATTGGCATCTACAACAGATAAACAGAGAGGAAAAACATGAATTTAACATTTCCAATCAGGCAGCCACCAAGTACACCTATATTGGCCAGTCTGACAGTTAACAAGGCAAACAATCTACCCCAAAACACCATGAAGGGAGACAGAAAGAGGAAACAGTCTAGATTTCAAGCTGGAAAGGCCCAGGATCGCTCAAATAACCTGTCAGCAGTTACAGACATGCTGAATCCTGTGCCTGGGTGTTCCTTGATGGACACAGATTTCCAGCCCAATCAGGAGGCTGTAAGAACACACCAGCCTGACACAAAGAGAATACAGCGGCCAAGACGGTGCAAGGTAGATTCCACATCTGGATCAGACAGAGATACACATGAGCGGGAATGGGCTGCTGAAGGAATGCGACTCATAGATATACAGAAAATGGTGTGTACATGGAACAAAGTTATGCTTGAGCACAGTGAGACCAAGGACCACTGTCCACTGCCCAGGTTAGAGATAGCTGCAGAGAAAAAATGGGGTTTACCCTGGGCGTTCAGTTTTAAGTGCTGTGACTGTGACTATGTATTTGGCTGCCACAAATTCTACAAAGAGGTAGAATGCAACAGACCTGGCCAAAAAGCTGCGGCGGTGAACCAAGCTCTTCAAGTAGGCCTCCAGGACACACCAATGGGGAACACCCGAGCCAGACTCCTATTTGTAGCGATGGACGTGCCGCCTGCCACTCGTAGGAACATGCATCGCACTGCAAACCATGTCGCATCTGTAATCGCAAAGCTGAACAGAGAGGATATGGCAAATAAGGTGGAAGAGGTAAAGGCATACAAAAGGCAAAGAGGAGAGGATGACAGCACAATAGATCTGGCCGCAGACACTCGCTACAACAGCATTACCATAACCAGTCCCAAGAAACCGGGCCAGAATGCTTCACAAGCCATTTCACTGGCTGCGGAGACATCAACAGACAAGCAATATATTGTCTCCGCAGCACTGAAGAATAAATTGTGTTGCACTGGAGCCTGGCTGAGAGGAAAAGGCTTCCAAGTAAAGTGCCCTGGAGGACACGAGGAGTGCACAGCGAACACAAACCCACATGCCCCCTGGTCCGAGTATAATATGGGGAACGAGATTGGCGAGGGATTGGCGAGGCAAGGTGTTTTAGCCAAGTACGTAACCACGGACGGCGACTCCAGGTCAGCCAAGGGAGTGGAGGACGGCATCCGACTGGTCGAGCCACTGTGGGATGTCGAACGGTTAGCAGATCCCACGCACCTAGGTAGATCCCAGTTCAAGAAATGTAACCAGGCTAAATTCAGCGATGCCATGTTCGAAGGACAGGGCCGAACGAGGGAAGCCAGGAAGAAAGCACAGAAGGTGTTGAGTCAGGATGTTAAGGCCAGGTGTAGCTTGATATTTTCTCAACTGATGTCTGAGCACATTGGTGACATGAGGAAAATAAAAACTTACCTACCCAGGGTTGTGGATGCAACGGTCAGGTGTTACGGTGGGGACTGTTCCAAATGCCGCAGGAACAGTGTGGTTTGCTCCGGAGGGGAAACCAGCAGCTGGTGGGAGAGGTCCCTGTTTTTATCCACCACTAAACTCTGCCCTATCAACATGGATGACAACGACAGGAAACTATTGACCGAAGTGCTGCACATGAGGTTGAGCGAGACAGCCGGCGCCAGTCTCCAGATGAACACCAGCACTCAAAAATGCGAAGCTGTCAACAGATCACTCAGCGTCTCCTTGCCCAAGAATGTAAACTACAGCAGAAATATGGAGGGAAGGGCGGCGTCCACAATCCACAAACTTAACAATGCCAGGACAAGTCCACGGCTGCCAAACTCCAAGCTGTCGGCGCCAGTATTTCATCTAGGAGCGAGAAAACAGCACAACAGATTGAAAGGGTGAACCAGTACCACAAGGCTTATAAGAAGCAACAGACAGTTAAGGGGGAGATCACTCCGCAATACAGCCAGAAAACTCCGAGAGCACATTGAGTACAGGCTTTCAAATCCAGAAGAGAAAACTGATTATGCCAAGGGACAACTGGACAACACCCCAACAGATCACACATACGCTAGATATTTGTAACCGCCAGTTTTGTATATAATTTGTCACTGCTGTTGTCGCTTATGAAAGAAATTAAAAAATGATAACAGAAAATTGAGCAAAACCTGAAACACATCTGTTATTTATTATTTTTAATGAGGGGAAACCAACCTGCTCAGTCTTAAATACGGCATGCACCTTGCATACTGCCCATGGCCGAGACAGCGCCCTACGTTGCAACAGCGCTGTCTGTTATTGTTAACACCATGCGGTTTCCAAGCTTATGTGGTCCACATTTACACAGCGTGTGTTGTGGCACACGTGCGAACAATCAAGCTTGGGATCTAAATGTGAGAGCCCCTGTCTGGCCATATAAACAAGTCTACTGATATGTCTCTTCTTCCATCGATGTGTGACGGGGTCTTTGTAGGAGGCAAGGCCATATCGACCATCCCTCGTCAATGGTCCAGTCCACACTCGACAGGCTCTGTTTTCGCTATAAACACTGAAACTTTCAATTTTTGCAGCAATTTCTGCTCTGAACGTTTTCAAGCGTAGGAATACTAGAGCGTTGCATGTTGTTCATTTCAGGATGCCTATAAACATGCTACCCTACACTGAACAGCATTTTACCGATTTTTCATCAAAATGGATATTTTCAGAAAATAAATAGACCCAAGAAGCTATAAAACGGCTCAATCAATGCAAAACACATCACAGACATACCCACCAAAAATTATCAGGCTGCTGCGAAATCTAAGCGCATAGTGACACTTTTCACATTTTGGTGACTTCGTCAGTACAGGCCTCGGACCCCCATTAATTTTCCATAAGCGACAATATTAACGTCTAGCGCTGTAGCTCAGTCCCAAACATTCCGTGGCCAATAAGCCTTGGTGCATACCTGGCCCAGCCTGGGAGAAACAAGCCATAAAAATCTTGACATAGGTTGACCGTCAAAATCTGAACCTTTCCATGCCGGCAGCTGGGAGGCGTGCCTAGCAACGCCAAGGGGACGTCACTCGCAGCCTCATCACTACCTCACACCTCGTGTCCTCTCACCAGAATTTCAAACTTTCATCAATAAAAGCTCATACCTCCTCAAAGTTTAGACAGTTTCCAGCATTTTAATACCAAGCCATGGCACCTGCGCACCAAAAATGGACGCCTGGGAGCAAAAAAAGACTTTATACCCTAAAATTCACAGAACTACAAAACGGAGTTGTAATTGGGGGCCAGTGTCCGGCAGTTACAACGACATGGCGTTTACAACGGTGACAATAGTTGCCGGTACGCAAATTAAGCTAGTAAATATGCAAAGTTATGCAAGAATACACCCGAAACGGCAAAGGACCCAATGATCATGTCAAGAAAAACTTCATGAAAACCTTTGAATATAGATTCAGAGATTTGACGGTCACAAAGATGGAAACAGGCCACATAGACGGGCGGGACAGACCGGCATGACCAGGCTCTTTAGCCCTAAGGGACTGGGCAGTAATAGGCACGCATTCTTACATCAGCGGGTGTATTCTTTGGTTTGTTCCATCTTATCAACGTCTGTGTATGAAGAAGTGTTCAGTTTTTGTCATTACCTCTTAGAATTACTTTATTGTACTAATTTCTAGATATGCTTGGAACTCTGGATATACAAGTCCAGCAATTCTGGATATACAAGTCCAGCAATTCTGGATATACAAGTCCAGCAATTCTGGATATACAAATCCAACAATTCTGGATATACAAGTCCAACAATTCTGGATATACAAGTCCAGCAATTCTGGATATACAAGTCCAGCAATTCTGGAATATACAAGTCCTGCAATTCTGGATATACAAGTCCAGCAATTCTGGATATACAAGTCCAGCCTTCATCTTGTACCAAGTCGTTTAGGCAAAAGTACATTGGAAGTTAATTGTATTAAGCAGCATACCGGCCTCATATAATATATAGTAATATCATTTTCGTATACTTTTTATCTTGGGAACGTCAACTTCGTAATCTTCAACAAGACAATCATTTACAAAGTATAGCATTTCACCGTATACAATGCCATTTTTTTGAGTAGATTACTGCGTGAGTGTAACAAAATTTAGTATGTACTTGTTGCACAACTGACGATCTCTCAAAACCATGTAATTAAGTATAGGCAATATACTCCATAAATAAGTATAGGCAATAAAAGTTTATCGAAAAAGATCATCATCCTAACTTTATACACTGAAAAATTAATCTGTAAATATTAACAGCAAGTCTTTTGTCTGAGTGATACTAGAATGTAATCCGTTTTTCCATAACATAAGAACACATTTGTCACACTCAACACAAAACCCTGTTAGTCTAATAGAATCTCTCTGAAGAGATTCTGTCGTCACGGAAACAGCATATTTATCAGTATGACAAATGTCGCACAAATATCACACGTGGGATCGTTTGCCATTAGGTCGGGAAAGGTGGATGGATTACTCTGGCACTCGAGTTTCCTACACCAATAAGACTGACGGCTATGGCAAATTGAAAATAATTTTTATTATAGCGGTTCATCGGTGGCGCAAACAGCTCCTGGGAAACCACAACCATTTGTCACAACTGATCTAAATGACTGGAGCTAGATTCGAACTTACGACCTAGTTGGGTAGAGACTGCCTTGGAAACCAATGTTGCACCTTGACTCAATGCCAGCAAAGGTTAATACATGTCTGAAGTTTCCTTTACGTGTTTTACTGACGAACATGAACTTTTAGACGGCTTCGGTGGAATGATGTTCAGGGCATCAGCTTGGAAGTCGGGAGATCTGTGATCAAACCCGCGCGTCAGGTCATACATGTACTTTAAACTTTGGCGCTCAGTACTGAGAAGTTAGTGCAAGGTAAACAGGGCCGGTTGTCCAGATGTCAGTTTAGTGTGACGGGGATTGGGGGTGGGGGGAATTGGAGGGTTCATGTCTGGAGTCTTGGGCATAATACTTCTTAAACAGTATAGGAGTTCCTAATAAAAGTACAAAATCGTGTATCCAAAATCACTAACACCTAGCAGACCATATTCATATATGGATAGAAAGTTAACACACAACACCTTTGTATCATCTAATGATAAGTTTATTGACACATTGAAAAAAGAAATATAGCATCCATTTACACATTCAATATCTGTATATCAGAAATAGCTGTGGCCAAACTGGAGTTGTAGGCTTTAATTGTACAGTCGTCCATCAATAGTTTCGGGTGTTTAGTTGAGCTGAGAATCGCCTGAAACCGCTCATGCATAACTGCATGATGAGAACGCGTGAAACTAGTCACGTCCTGTTTTCAGTGCATTTAGAATTGCAATACTTAACGGAGAGCTCGCCTTACTTTGGCCCACAAAGCGTCTTGATCCTCAGGCACAGTGGTCCACTTGACGAATGTTATCTTGTGCCAGAGGTTCCTCAGTGCTTTCGACATACGATGGATAGGAATGTCCTCCAACAAAATACAAACTATGACGTCGTCCCTGCCTTCTTCCAAACATTTCATTCCTGCATACTCGATTTCCAAAGGGCCAAAAGTTGATTCCAGAAAAGCCACGCTGATGATCAAAAGTATTTTCCTGCTTTCTCTGATCTTATCCACGATGTTCTGGTGTATGGGCTTTCCGGGAAGAAAGTCTCTCTCGTGCAGACAAAGCTTTACTGGCTCATCTGCCAACTCGAGCTGGACCCTTAACACCTGCAAAATCCATAAGTGATCATCAGACGTGTAGGCGACAAACGCGTCGTAGTCATATTGTCGGTGGTCAAACATTTTCTCTGGGGGCTTGAGTTTAGTATAGAGCCAGTATCTGAGGTTTGACCTGTAACGGTAGATTGCAGCCGTCAGTAGGATCAGGGTGAGTAGGGTTAAACTGCCGACCACTGAAATGATGAGGTAAGTTTGACTCACACATTTCACCTCAAAGTCAACCAAGTCCTTGGCAAATCTAATCACAGAGCTCCGGGAGCCGTTGGACAGATAGCACGAGTAGGCCTCAAAATTGTCAATGTATGCGGTCCTCTGAAGAATCCAGCGAATGAACAGAATCGTGTCGCAAGTACATTGAAAAGGGTTATTTCCTAGAAGAAGCCTGAACGAGCTATCTCCGCCTTGGTTCAGCATCCAGCCGTCAAGAAACCTCATCTCGTCGGCAAGAAGATTACTGAAGACGTTGTAGGACAGATCCAACTGCCGAAGTCTGGGAATGTTGAACAAGGCTGCTGGCAGATGCCGAAGTTTGTTGTTGGCTAGATTGATGGATCGCAAATTTTTGTTGTTGTGGAAGAGCTCAGGATGAATTTCGACGAGTTTGTTCCCGGACAGATCAATGTCTTCCAAGTCTGTGAGTAAAGCAAAAGGTCGTGTGGTCGATACTAGTGCCATGTCCATTTTTGGCGAGTTGGACAGCGAGAGTTTAGTCAGCTTTGGAAACGACCGGAAGTATTCTGACGGGATGGTGTGGCAAATCATACCAGAAATATCCAGATCTGTTAGATTTTCGACTCCTCGTAGAATAGAGCCTGCGCAGTTGTCTAAGTTATTATAGGCAGCGACGACTTGTCTGAGGTTGCCTCCACTTTTAATATTTATGTCCGAATGTAGGTGGAGCCAGGAAGAGACATCGCTCATATTTAACCTCACCAAAGCAGGCGGGAAAAAGATTTCCAGGTCAGAAATGTTACAATCTGTATTTCCGCGAATGGAAAACCGTTGTGCGACATTGCTATCATAATTCGGGGCTCCAAAACCGTAACTGATGTCCACATCTGTTAAACGTGTGGCATTTTCCATTGACATCAGGAGCTTCCACGGAACACAACGAAGTGAATGAAAGGAAATATTTACCTTTTCTATACAGTCTAATTTTACTTTAGGTTCAAGAGAGTCATCCACAAAGTTGATATAATTTTGGGACATATCCAGGGATTTCACACAAATGGTTTTCAGATATTCACAATCGGACTGATATAAACTGAATTTGGAATTACCACAAGTAGCATTATTAACATGGGAAAATTTAATCGCCTCCATTTTCCTTCCTTGCAAACTGTACAAAGATTTCAAGGCGTTTGGCAAACCAACACCTTGGTTGTAGGTAAGATCCAGTGTTGTCAGTGAGCGAAGTGGGTCGAAAGCGTCGAGTTCTATCGTGTCAATGTTACAGTGCACCAGGTGTAGCTCTTTCACAGGAATTTCTCTGAAAGCTTCGAACGTGGAGTTTCTCAGCGTCCCTATCACGCAGTCTCCATCGAGTTCTGGCCTTCCAGAGGCGAAGATTCCGATTAGTTTTGTCAGGTTCTGAAATCCTTTCTCAAATACAAAGTCCGTGGGGAAGTTCATTAGCAATTTTGTCAAGTTTCTGAGCTCAGCGAAAGAAGCGTCTATACCTTTCCAGTTCAGGTACTCTGAGTTCCTATAACGTTTGATAGTTATTTCTTGTAGGCTGATGAGAGGTTGAAACAGCTCTGGAGTTAATACTGTGGGGCTCAAGACAAATGGGTTATCGGACAAATTCAGGGAAGTTAGGCGGTTAAGCCCGACAAAGGCATCGGATTCCAAGCGACTTATGGCGTTGTGAGAAAGATCCAGTGTCAGAAGTCCGGTGACGTTAATAAATGTCAAGTTCTTGAGGATTGTGATATTGTTATGACTGATGTCTATACCCAATATGTCACCGAAATGAAACTCGTGGATGGGAATTTCCCTCAGCCCACGGTTTCTACAGTCAAGAAACCGCCAGCGTGTGTCGAAATGGCAATGATTTTTGGTGGAAATGCACCGGTGAAGCAGGGTCAGCAAAAAACCCCAAAAAACAGTCTCTAGTAACGCTGACATCATGTTTTTTCTACGCAAAAAAGCTTCCTTCGCCGCTGAGATAGTCTACTCAGTATCTATCATTGGGAACCTGTGGATAACAGAAAACACAGAAAACAGGTTTTGAGATTGCTCTGTCTGGTGTTAATTGTTTCTGCACTGTATCAATGTCAAAGTAAACAGGAATTACATCGTCTGCAAAGTCTGAAGGTGAAGGAACAAATATACAGTATACCGTACAGTCTCAGCAGCCTGAGTTCAATGCAATGAATTAAACATGTGCGTTGAACTTCACATGTCTTTTCATAATATTACGATACTACTGCACACACTGATTTACAATTTTATAGTGATACTTATTAAAACTGAAATTACAATGTCTTTACAGGGATCTAATGAGGAAAAGGTACATGTGGCATAGATTTTTGAATATTTAAGCATTAAAAAGAGCCTATAAAGGCTACGCATACGCGTCTAATATTTTAGGATTTACATGAGTCCATTGACGTTTGTTAGTAACAATGCAGTAAATTTGTCATCTTGAGCCTTAAAACCATAACTTTTTATTTACTCCCGTAACTTTTGACCATGCCAGACCACTACCTGCAGCTAGAAGTGAAGACCTTGGTATGAATTGCCGAGGAAGGGGTGGGGGGGGGGGGGGGGTGGGGGGTGGGGGTGGGCGTGGGGGTAGGGGCTTTCAGTTATATCCAACACAGACGAAATTCTGACATATTTTAACCAGGTGCAAAGTAGGAGTGCAAAAACTCATGGTGTATCAACAACCTAAAATGTCAGTCTAGTCAGAACTCATTCACACTTCACTTTGGAGGCCCGAACTGCACATGTGTAAACTATACAGCAGAAAATGGAAAGCTAAATCACAAAGTTAAATTGACATTTTGGACTTGAGAAATGGTGGTAAACTCTATGGCGTGAGTCAAAGTCTCAAAAAGGTGGAGGCAAAATTGAGACGCTGTACCTACTTCGCATTTTGGGGTTTTTGCCTCACGTTTACTTCTTGCAGTTTCGTGCTTTTCTGTGGTAGTTTTTTCACTGACTTATTATTATTTGCAACATAATTTTCGATTTTGTTAAATTGGATTTTCCCAGACTTTCTAAGTCCTATGTGTGTTGGAGGGAAGGGGTAGCAACATATGTTCAATGTTTTCTTCATTGTTTTGAATGGTATGTTAAAACATTTTTTTTTTAATTTCATGCAAACAGATCAAAGCATTGTAGTTTTATCGGTCAGATCTCGGGAAAAGTGTTCATGTAGCTTTGTCTGAAATTTCCCTGTAGTTTTGTCAGAAAATGTAACTCAGCATTCGATGCCCCCACCCTATCACACAAATTTTCAATATTTTCCAAGTTAAAGGCTCCGTACATTTGTTTGCATTTACTTCGATTTGTCTGGAATATCTCGCCTATGACTAACTGGGATATAGTACTCCCGCTTGCCTTTGTACGATCTTCTCGCCTCTGCACCCTGCTGGCTACGGTTCTGACTCTGTTCAATGCTTCATTAACATTGGTCAGTTTATCCGCATGCGCTGTTTAAGTAGATGCAACTCATAGCGAGTATTTCAACGAAAAAGTAAGTGGATACGTGTAAAGTACGGAATCGATCCAATGACTAAATCTGTGACAAAAGTATCACCACAGCTTTTAGGATGGATATTTTTCTCTTAGAACATGTACGGCTTTATCTAATAGATTCCGCGGTTTTGGCGGTCCCTGGACCCTCTCCTTTTTGGTTGGGATAATGCCGCCCCCCCCCCCCCTCCACACACACACACACAATAATCCTTTAGGTTTATATCACTGCATTTTATACTCGGCAGTCATGTCGCAAACTACAGAACCTCCCAACCTTTGGTTCTAATACACATGAGATCCAGTGTACACGCGCATTGTCTTTACCTGAAGTAGACCCAAGATGATTCTAGCCAATCGTTTTTGTTGATGAATTCCGATCAAATCATTCGTCGCGAGAACACTAGTGATGGGGTTTAGCCTAAACAAGCCCAGGTACATTAAAATGTTGCTGCAAGGGTCATGCTTGTCCGAAGTAAAGCGAGGGTAGATTGCCTCTCATGCTCTCTAAGGAGTATGTTCTTGGTTGGCACACTCAAATCAAAGTTAGATATTTGCAAGTGTATGTAGGTAAGTGAGGGCTTTCTGGAGATACTGGCCTGGCGAATACAACCGGAGGAATGCCTTTGTTTGTGCTTTGTATTCAATATTGTTATGGGGAGTTAGGTTTATCTGACTTTCAAACGGAGTTTGAAATCAGCTACAAACAGTTTCAGTAGGTATCCCACCAGGACAGCTGGTTACAAAATGGATACTAATGTGCTCTATGTAATATACATTGTACTTACCTGCTCAGCCGATGGAGTCAGAGCGGAGCTCTGGTTTAACAATGGCGATAGTGGACATGATTCAAGCACTATGAGCTGAAATCACAACTCCACATTGTTAATGTAGAGTGAACGAACAAACTGAGAGTGAAAATCATAAATCCCGAGCCATTAGCCAAATTGTTAGATCCGGGTCAGACATGTCGCTACACAGATACAGAAAGTCATAAGTGGGGTAACTTTGAAATAAGGCCTTCTGTCATGCGTCTGTATTGCCAAGTGTCATGTAGATACAGTAATGCAGCTCTCCTGCTTTAACGTGAGGTGGGCGCTTTCCTGGTGATTAGCGTGCTATAGAGCAGTACAATAATCTAGCAGCGTCTCACCATTGGGATCACTTTGAGTTCAAGTCCAGTTCATGCTGGCTTTTTCTCTTGTCGTCCGTGGGAAAGTTAACTGACGGATTGTTGTTGCTTTTTCCTGGGCTCCCCGGTTTTCTCCCGCCACGATGTTGACCACTGAGGTGTAAGAGAAATATTCTTGTGTAAGACAGTCAACACAAATAAAATAAATAAATAAATTAATGCGAGGTGGCTATTTTGCTAACGTATGTTTAGCTTACATACAGTACGGCAGCTTTCCTATTTCAGTGTGAGGTACCTATAGTAATGTGCCTTGTATATACAGCACAGCATTTCTTCTATTTAAATGTGAGGTGCCTATAGCTATATGTGTCGAGTATATACAGCATGGCTGCTCTCCTAATTTAATGTGAGGTGCTTATAGCTATATGCTCCGTGTATATACAGTATGGCCACTCTCCTATTTTAATGTGAGGTGCCTATAGCTATATGCGTCGTGTATATACAGTATGGCCACTCTCATATTTTAATGCGAGGTGCCTATAGCTATATGTGTCGTGTATATACAGTATGGCCACTCTCCTATTTTAATGTGAGGTGCCTATAGCTATATGCGTCGTGTATATACAGTATGGCCACTCTCATATTTTAATGTGAGGTGCCTATGTGAGCTTTGTGTCATGTATGTATGAATCAATGCTGGGTTTAACGTCGTATCTAACAATTTTTCAGCGATATGACAACGAGGAGTCATCAGGTGTGTGGACATATACTGTGTCTCCTTGTGGCAAGGCGATTCCATGCCGCCAAATTGCTGCCACCACTGAAGATCAGAAATGTGAGGTGCCTATAGCTATGTGTCATGTAGATACAGCACTGCAGGTGGTCTGTTTTAGTGTGAAGTGTCTATAGCCATGTGTCACGTAGATACAGCACTGTAGGTCGTCAATTTGAATTCCAGTTGCCTATGGCTATCTGTCGTGTAGTTATAGTACTGCAGGTGGTCTGTTTTAATGTGAACTGTCTACAGCCGTGTGTCGCGCAGATACAGTACTGCAGGTGGCCTGTTTTAATGTGAAGTGTCTAGAGCCATGTGTCATGCAGATACAGTATCTGCAGTATTAATGCCAGGTGCCTATGGCTATGTGTAATGTAGACACAGTAAGGCAAGTGGTCTATTTTCATTAATTTATTTATTTGATTGGTGTTTTACGCCGTACTCAAGAATATTTCACTTCTACAACGGCGGCCAGCATTATGGTGACAGGAAACTGGGCAGAGCCTGGGGTAAATCCACCACCCTCCCCAGGTTGCCGCCAGACCTCCCCACTTACGGCCGGAGAGGAAGACAGCATGAGCTGGACTTGAACTCACAGTGACCGCATTGGTAAGAGGCTCCTGGGTCATTACGCTACGCTAGCGCGCTAACCAACTGAGCCACGGAGGTACCCCTTCCCCCCTCAATTTTAATGTGTGGTGCCTATAGCTATGGGCGGGGTGCCTTACTTGCCTTCGGTAAGGCGTATCAGTGAAGCAGCACTAGATAAAAAAGCGGAGGAAATCTGTCCTGCGACAAGGAGGCACATTACATACATCCTAAGGGTTTTTTCGTCGTCAAATTACTGAAAAATTGTTAAGTACGAGGTTAAATGCCATGCACCCACTCACCCACTCACCCTATAGCTATATGTGGTGTAGATACAGTACTGCAGGTGGTCTATTTTAATGTGAGGTGCCTATGGCTATATGTCATGAATATACAGTACTGCAGGTGGTCTATTTTAATGTGAGGTGTCTATAGCTATGTGTTATTTAGATACAGTACTGCGGGTTTTTTATTTTAATGCCAGGTGCCTATAGATATATGCTACGTCGTCTGTTTTAATGTGAGATGCCTGTATGTCGTATAGATATAGCACTGTAGGTCGGCGACATGTATTCCAGGTGCTACAAGAAAACGCATTACTTGTGCAAACGCCTTATAGCTTTTCTTCGTCACTGAAAAATTGTTAAGTACGACGTAAAATCTCATGCATATATTGGTACATACGGATACAACGCTGGTGTAGATCTACATGCATGTGGTGAACGCTCGAATGAACTCGAATTTATCTTTTTTTTATCTTCAAAAGATACGCCATCGTGGTCATATATCCCTCGACAACAGGTGAAATCGGAAACTATATAGAAATGAAGTTAACGTCTTTGCCATGAGCAAAATGCTTCAGAATCAAAAGAAAGAATTTTCATTAGACATGCATTTAATACCTTTTGCGAACAGGCTAAAACGTCTGATCATTGCAAGCAGGACAGACTGTTTTAGTTAAATTCAAAACATAAAACATATGCTCAAATCAAACATAAAGCCGACAACTGGCTACATCGGTACCACGCATTGCTACCTTGCATCGCTACCTTGCTGCCTCGCTACCTTGCATCGCTATCTCGCTACCTCGCTACTTCGAAGTTACATTATCTCGCAACCTCGCTACCTCGCATCGATACCACGCTACCTCGAAGTTACATTATCTCGCAACCTCGCTACCTCGCATCGATAGCAAGCTACCTAGTATTGCCACCTGGTTATCTGGCATCGCTACCTCGCTATCTTGAGATAAACAGTATCTCGCAACCTCGCTGCCTTGCATCGCTACCTCTCGGTTATTTATCACTTTAGTGTCAGGCTGATCCATTCAGCGTATGAGACCGATTGAAAACAACACTCTAATTGCCAAGCCCTGGAACTATTATGTAATAGTCCAAACTCGGTCAGTACTTCTCTGTTTAGCTGAGATGTGAAGGGAAGCTTTTGTTTCTGTCGAACCTCCGAAACCTTTGATGACACTTTTCTCAGTCTGCCACTGTTATATTGGTTGGTTTCCGTGTGTTTACTCTTCCACATGTGCGCATAAACATAAAACCTGACCTCAAAGTTTATTTATTTATTTATTTGATTGGTGTTTTACACCGTACTCAAGAATATTTCACTTATACGACGGCGGCCAGCATTATGGTGGGTGGAAACCCGGCAGAGCCCGGGGGAAATCCACGACCATCCGCAGGTTGCTAGAAGACCTTCCCAGAAAAAGCCAGCATGAACTGGACTTGAACTCACAGCGACGCATTGGTGAGAGACTCCTGGGTCATTACGCTGCGCTAACCAACTGAGCCACGGAGGCCCCTGGCCTCAAAGTAATGACCGGTGTAAATCTTACAATTGAATAAAAACAATCTGACCTGTTTGACATGTCACTACCACGTTGTTTTGTGTCCATGGGCCTTGTTGGTAATCTGTTAACCGGAAAGAAGAAGGAAAGGAACATTTATTTCATTTAGTTGATTACCGCCTTTTGCCGTACTCGAATGTCGAGTTGTACATCCAATTAAGCACAAAAAACTCATTGGAAACCTTCGCTGGATCATTTGTACTATTGAAAGTTTTCAACATTTTTCTGGTGATTTACGTCAACGTGATTTGTCACCATACTCTCTCCCCTCGTTTCAATTCCCCCCCCCCCCCCGCCACCTTATCCACAGTTTCGATGGACTCTCCCATCCAGCTGCCTTTCCCACTTCTTTGAAGTGATCTCCTGATTTCTCAAAGGTTACGTAATATCAGCTCCGAATACTGGATTTATGAAAAAGACACCATTAGTAGGTTCGTCGTGAGCCATTACGTGTTGAGTAATGTAATATTAATAAGGCACCGAGGCAGTTTACAGTCAAATAACGGTAAGTTTCCAAGATTTACTAAGCTCCTGACTGTGTTCGTTAAAGGCGAGGTGGCGAGGCAGCGAGGTAGCGAGGCAGTAAGTTTTCGCACTATTTGTGTTTTTCTCCACTTTTAATGTGTCTGAACAGCTATGTGTCATATATATAGAGTATTGCGGATCTTCCATTTTGTATGCTGATGAACGGCAGTCCCGAGACCACTTCCATACCCCACCCTACTCCCACCCAACCTCGTCCAGAGACCTCTCCCATACCTCACTCTACTCTCACCATCGCCCAACCTCGTCCCGAGACCTCTTCCATACCCCACCCTACTCCCACCCAACCTCGTCCAGGGACCTCTTCCATACCTCACTCTACTCTCACCATCGCCCAACCTCGTCCCGAGACCTCTTCCATACCCCACTCTACTCTCACCATCGCCCAACCTCGTCCCGAGACCTCTACCATACCCCACTCTACTCTCACCATCGCCCAACCTCGTCCCGAGACCTCTTCCATACCCCACCCTACTGTCACCCAACCCCGTCCAGAGACCTCTTCCATACTCTCACCATCGCCCAACCTCGTCCCGGGACCTCTTCCATACCCCACTCTACTCTCACCATCGCCCAACCTCGTCCCGAGACCTCTTCCATACCCCACCCTACTCCCACCCAACCTCGTCCAGAGACCTCTTCCATACCTCACTCTACTCTCACCCAACCTCGTCCAGAGACCTCTTCCATACTCTCACCATCGCCCAACCTCGTCCCGAGAACTCTTCCATACCCCACCCTACTCCCACCCAACGTCGCCCCGAGACCTCTTCCATACCCCACCCTACTCTCACCCAACCTCGTCCAGAGACCTCCTCCATACCTCACTCTACTCTCACCATCGCCCAACCTCTTCCCGAGGCCTCTTCCATATCCCACCCTACTCCCACCCAACCTCGTCCAGAGACCTCTTCCATACCTCACTCTACTCTCACCATCGCCCAACCTCTTCCCGAGACCTCTTCCATACCCCACCCTACTCCCACCCAACTTCGTCCCGAGACCTCTTCCATGCCCCACCCTACTCCCACCCAACCTCGTCCCGAGACCTCTTCCATACCCCACCCTACTCCCACCCAACCTCGTCCAGAGACCTCTCCCATACCTCACTCTACTCTCACCATCGCCCAATGTCGTCCAGAGACCACTTCCATAACCAACCCTACTCCCACCCAACCTCGTCCAGAGATCTCTTCCATACCCCACCCTACTCCCACCCAACCTCGTCCCGAGACCTCTTCCATACCCCACCCTACTCCCACCCAACCTCGTCCCGAGACCTCTTCCATACCTCACTCTACTATCACCATCGCCCAACCTCGTCCAGAGACCTCTTCTATACCCCACCCTACTCCCACCCAACCTCGTCCAGAGACCTCTTCCACACCCCACCCTACTCCCACCTAACCTCGTCCAGAGACCTCTTCCATACCTCACTCTACTCTCACCCAACCTCGTCCAGAGACCTCTTCCATACCTCACTCTACTCTCACCATCGCCCAACCTCGTCCCGAGGCCTCTTCCATACCACACCCTACTCTCACCCAACCTCGTCCAGAGACCTCTTCCATACCTCACTCTACTATCACTATCGCCCAACCTCGTCCAGAGACCTCTTCCATACACCACCCTACTCCCACCCAACCTCGTCCCGAGACCTCTTCCATACCTCACTCTACTCTCACCCAACCTCGTCCCGAGACCTCTTCCATACCTCACTCTACTCTCACCATCGCCCAACCTCTTCCCGAGGCCTCTTCCATACCCCACCCTACTCCCACCCAACCTCGTCCCGAGACCTCTTCCATACCCCACCCTACTTCCTACTGGGAGTCGATTAAAAAAGTTGATTTTGAGGGTTGTATCATTTTTACCGGCTTGTCTATCAGAATGCATTTGAAAGCATTCTAAATATATTAACTGAGATAGGACGAAAAATAATAACATTCAACCGGATGGTGATTACAGTATAACTTGTCGAGCTAGCTTGGTTAACCGTTACACACAGGATTGGTCTTGGTTTTCACCAAGGAAACCCCTTCAGCAGTAGGGATGTGGGGCCATTGAAGATTGTAAACCTGTACTGCGACTAAACAACAAGCACAATAAAAAAAGTATTAAAAATGAATAAAATAAAAATAACATGCATTCAAAATAAGAGCTATTTACATTTTGTCGTGTAAAGAACACGAATACAGGGTGGCTTGGTTGCTGAACCTCATCGCTAAACTGTACGTGGTCCCAGAGCACCTTCGTCACAGCTTCACAGCCTCACTTAGCTTAGTCACAGCCAACCAATCTGATCGCAGCCTGGTCACAGCCAACCAACCTGATCGCAGCCTGGTCACAACTAACCAACCTGATCGCAGCCTGGTCACAGCCAACCAACCTGATCGCAGCCAGGTCACAACCAACAAACCTCGCAGCCTTGTCACAGCCAACCAACCTCGTAACCTGGTCACAGCCAACCAACCTGATCGCAGCCTGGTCACAACCAACAAACCTCGCAGCCTGCTGCAGCCAACCAACCTCGCAGCCTGGTCACAGCCAACCAACCTGATCGCAGTTTGGTACCAACCAACCAGCCTCGCAGCCTGGTCACAACCAACCAACCTGATCGCAGCCTGGTCACAGCCAACCAACCTGATCGCAGCCTGGTCACAACCAACAAACCTCGCAGCCTGGTCACAGCCAACCAACCTGATCGCAGCCTGATCACAGCCAACCAACCTCGCAGCCTGGTCACAGCAAACCAACCTGATCGCAGCCTGATCACAGCCAACCAACCTCGCAGCCTGGTCACAGCCAACCAAACCCACAGCCTGGTCACAGCCAACCAACCTGATCGCAGCCTGGTCACAGCCAAACAACCCCACAGCCTGGTCACAGCCAACCAAACTCGCAGCCTAGCCACAGCCAACCAACCTGATCGCAGCCTAGTCACAGCCAACCAACCTGATCGAAGCCTGGTCACAGCCAACCAATCTCGCAGCCTGGTCACAGCCAACAAACCTTGCAGCCTAATTACAGCCTCACACTTCCACTGACTGGTTACAGCGCTTCCCTTGACACCCTACAGCAGCCTGATGGCAGCCCCGGACACGGATTCCGTTTCACAGCCCGATCACAACTTCAGACGCTTCCCAACGTCTCCCGTTACAGCCCTTTACCAGCCCGACTGCAGCTCGGGACACGGTTCCCGACATATCTGGTCACAGTCCTGTCATCGGCTGACCACAACTCACCGTGTAGCACTGTTACCCAACGACCAGCTTTAACTGGTCATACATCCGCCAACAGTATCAAAATATTCCCACAGACCGTTCCTAGTACATCTTTTATATGTCATCCCCGCACGGAAAACCAGAGAAACTGAGGTTTACCTGCTCTCGGGTTCAATGTAATGCCCAACCAGGTTTGCTGTCAGCCCCTGACACACGTTTGTCCGATGTCATAAAACTGATAAACAGCTGATAGGGGCCAAACCCACCGAGGCAGAGGCAAACATACAAATTTATATCTAGAATAGTACTTTGAAGCCTCCGCTACAAAATAATACCACTTAACAAGCAGAAAAACGAAAAAGGGCAACCCAAAGGAGCAAAAGAAAATATATCTTAAAAAAGCAGGGGTTTACATTCTTTGCCACCCCGAAGCATTAATTGTGGAGTGTAGCCCACTGTCCATTTCTTGAAGACTAATATTTTATTGTCTTGAAAAGTCGGACATATTAACACACAATATCTTTGATTAGAGATAAACAGTTTCTTAATTACACCGTCTTACGGTTTCTTCCCCACAGTTTGATTTTCATTGATGCTGATATATATATATATATTAACGGTTCGTGCCACAAGTGTTCTGTCTTCCGCCAAAATCCAACATCATTCTGAAATAGAAATGTACACTACTGCTTCCGTTGAGATTACATCTCTAATATACTTGGGCGCCATGCTCTTTACAACAGCGACGCCGAAAGCGATGCTCCTGCCTTTCGTCACCTGTTCATCATTCGCCTTTTGTAAACAACTGCACGTGATGGCGAATGTACCGAGCTGTTGAGGAGTGCGCTATTTACAGGCTTCGTGGGTATTATTATCATCTCCCATTGTGCTCAAGCTGAACCATGGAAATTTAAATATATTTACACACTTACCACTTGATTTTGCATAACAGAATTCAGAGGGGATACAAGAATAGTTATCATGGGTTCTTCACTGTGTTTTCCACGCTGGACGAACCAAGGCATAAGCTAACATACGAGAGTTTGTTAGGAGAGGAAGAGGAGCGTGAGCTGGACTTGAACTCACAGCGACCGCATTGGTGAGAGGCTCAAGGGTCAATACGCTGCCCTAGCGCGCTAACCAACTGAGCAACAACTTATTTGTATTTTGTATTCATTCATGAACATATTTTCGTGTTTTAGTGAAATATAAACAAAATGTGGAACATCCCCTATTGTTATAAATAGTATAATGGCTGCGCTGAGTGAGCTCTAGCGGACAAAATCTGTCACGTACTCTTGGACGAGTAGGAATTTGCCCACGGTTTCTGATTATGAACTGCTGATTATCATTAAGACTGCTTGTTATTAGTATCTATGTAATATCTATTGTTATTTTATGATCGTTTTAGTTTTTGGTAATATTTATTTCGTATTATTCTATCATTTATTATACTGGTACTGTGAAATGTTAGAATTCAAACATTTTTGAAAATATGTCGTAAATCAAATTAATAAATCAATAATTCATTTATTTATGTGTTATTTTCATTATTGTTTAATGCCATGCTCAAACAACAGAGTAATCAGAGGTCTGCATTATAGGTGAAGTATAGCAGACTGCCCGGAAAAAACCACCGACATTCAGTTACTGATGAGCCTTCGTATATATGGTGTACAGATATGTTCACCACATTAGTGGAAGACAAATGTTCTTCATCCAATCTTAGACTGTGCGAACAGCTGCCTGACCTTCCTGGGTCGTCAGGCATTGTCACCAGGGCTCCCCAATTCTGACAGTGGCGAATCCACAAATTCCGTGCCCTACGCCGGATTTGAGTCCGCAAATCTTGTGGCACCGATTCAAAAGCAATGAGCATGATAATAATTTGATTATGGCCGGGGCCTCCGTGGCTCAGTTGATTAGCGCGCTAGCGCAGCGTAATGACCCAGGAGTCTCTCACCAATGCGATCGCTGTGAGCTCAAGTCCAGCTCATGCTGGCTTCCTCTCCGGCCGTACGTGGGAAGGTCTTCCAGCAACCTGCGGATGGTCGTGGGTTTCCCCAGGGCTCTGCCCGGTTTCCTCCCACCATAATGCTGGCCGCCGTCGTATAAGTGAAATGTTCTTGAGTACGGCGTAAAAAACCAATCAAATAAATAAATAAATAAATTATGGCCAGCTGTAATATCAATAACAGTATTATTCCGTTTTGTGTCTATATTACTCATTTTTGTCTTCTTTTTGTAGGTAAAGCTGTTCACCTGGCTGCCGCCATGTGTCGCGTATGTCGTCGTCATAAAAAGAACGCTGTGTTGCTCGCTTGTGCAAATTTCATTCACGGATAGGAAGCAGGAAGTAATTTACTTGAAACAGACATATACATCTGTGACAATTGTCAGCTTTAACATAACATCATTTATTATCACTTTCAATCTTAGGATATTGAATCCATGGCGGCACGTGTTAAGATAGAAAAAATTAGGAGTTATACTCTTTTATAGGAAACAATAGGTGGAATGATCCATGATATAGTTTTATCCGATTTCTCTTGCATATATGTTTATCATTTGCCCAGTTTTATATCTATCTACTATATATGGATTTTTATTTCTTAATGCTAAGTTTCTTTTGCTAATAAAATATGTCGGTTTAATCCAGCAAAATTTATCGACCATAAATAAAGATTGAAATCAAAGCTATTGCTCATGCACTTACTGTTTACCTGTACACACACGTCTGTATATATAAACGCCTAGATTCAGGTCATGGGAAAACAACACTAGGGCATACCCTTTGTTGGATCTGCCCACTTGACGGTTATAAAAACTGTAGGGGGATTCCCCGGAAAAATCATGACCAGGAAGTAAGCGGTCATGCATCACAATTTAAAATAGGCGTCGCAATGACTAACAAATAAACCGCGTGGTTGGAATTTCAACGCAGGGTTCACGCCCATACAAACAGCCCACACACATCGCCCTTGCCGCTTCCCGCTGATCTCATCGTCAGCCGTTGTTGTCCAGTAGGGCAACTCATAACATAGGCTACCTAAGTGCGTACCCACTATAGATTCATTGGCCTCTCATCGTTTCTCGTATGAGAATCTCTGGCCTGAATGGGACAGGTTGCACATGCGTAATCCGTGCAAATGGGTCTAAGATTTGCTTAAGAACTGAAGAGTGTTGGGGCACTGATTTGATTTGATTTATTTATCTGAGTGATATTTTACGCCGTACTCAAGAATATTTCACTTGTACAATGGCGGCCAGCATTATGGTGGGAGGAAACTGGCAGAGCCTGGGGGAAACCCACGACCATCCGCAGGCTGCTGACAGACCTTCCCACGTTCGGCCGGACAGGAAGCCAGCATGAGGTGGCACTGATGGGATAATACTACCATATAGTAATTATATGTTTTAGATACACAATAAATTTTTGCACTGTTATTTTGCCCATATAAATATATCACAATTTTTGTCAGTTTTGGATAGAAATGAAAACTTTTTGTGCTGAGTCCAGCAAGAACAACTAAACAAATGGTGGTCATGCTAACTTGATTTTTTTATATTTTGCAGAGAACTGCTCAAGCTGCATTGGTGGTATGGTGTGCTAGAAATTTAGAGGATATAGGTCTATTTGTTGGGGGGGGGGGGTGAAGTTGATAAATTTACTACATAAATAGTAAGGAATATCAATGTGCTCATGTAGTTTCCAAACAGCAGTGCTGCATGTTGTGTGCACTGTTTTGTTTATGTGATTGGTGTTTTACGCCGTTCTCACGAATATTTCACAAATACAACAGCGGCCAGCATTTTGATGGGAGAAAACCTGGGAAAGCCCGGGGGAATCCCACGACCATCTGCTGGCAAACCTTCCCACTTACGGCCAGATAGGAAGCCACCGTGAGCTGGACTTGAACTCACAGCGACCACCTTGGTGAGAGGCTCCTGGATCATTGTGCTTCGATAGGCGAAGTACATGGCTGTCATGCAAAGCCACATTCATATATTCCGATTTGTCGTATGGACACGTTGAACTCGATTATTAAAGCGAAAACAGCACAAAAGCATTTTCATACAATTTCTCGAATTCGACAAATCACACTGTGTGAACGTGAGGTATGAACCATAGCTTTTGCCCAGTTTTGTTTGACTAGAATTCAACCGTTCGAGTTGATACGACAAATCAAACCGTGTAAACGTGGTTTTAGATACAAAGACGCAACCAGATGTGTCTGCTTTTCAATAACGACAAGTAAAATATGTTTAAAAGATGTTAGCAAAGCCAGACATTTAATATTGAAGGCTACAGCATAGAGAACAATAGCAGAGCAGTGGCGACAGTGTCACAGCTGGCATATGGTCACATATTTTATCGGTGAAATTCGGTCTCAAAAATCAACTTTCAAGTCCTTTAGCAAAATTCGTGAAATCAACTGGAAAAACAACAAAGTATATGATCAATAAATGATAAGGTCAACAATTATATATCATTGCCTCGCTGTCTGAAGTCGGCCTATCGTATATGCGTCTCTGTTACAGATCGATTGATACAACTGACCCAACCTCAAACAACTGGAAACCAATACGCTGTCGCAGAACGCACGATTAAATGGTATTCTCTAGGTAGTTAGCATGACAACGCGATATCCAATAAGTTAATAAAATCACCTATGGTATTAATGCTATATCGCTAGGACTTGTTATTTCGACCGCAGTATCGCGTTGTTCTCTTGTTGTACCAGAATGAATTTCTGCCAGCTTGTGTTGTGTTTGGTGCTGCTAACAGCCCTATTGACGACAAGCCAGTTATCAGGGATGCAAGGATGGGGGATAGAAACAAGTAAGATTCTATCTTAACACCGCTTGACCATTTTACATTAAAAAAAGACCCAGTGCACTGCGGTGACAACAGGTCAGAAAGGGCACTGTATAGGAATATGAACTCATGGGGCATTTTTACGTCGTACCTAATAATTTTTAACTCACATGGCGACGAGGAGTCATTCGGTGAGTATGTTTATACTTTTTCTTCCTGTGGCGGGGAGTCTTCATGCCACCAAAATGCTGCCATCACTGGGGTATTGCTCTGCATACACCAGAAATGACACCCCATTCTGTCACATTATACTGACACCGGGCCGGTCAGTCCTGTTTCCTTGCTCTAAGCTCTCAGTACTGAGCGCCAAGATGTACGGGGTTCAATTCCCACTCTGGTCCTATGGTTTTACCTCTTTACACTTTCGTGACCCCAGCTTTAGGGAACATATGTATGTACGATTTAGCCTCGGGATTACGAAGTAGCATTAGACTTAAGTCACACTTATTCTTCACTAAAGTATATACGTTCAGTATTCCTAACCATATATTTTGAACTGAAAGGGATATAAAGTCGACGCTGATTGGCTGGCAATGGAGATAAAGTTTCCGGGGTTAAACAGTGCAAATTTCGTTTGCCATGAACAGCGTAAATGAAGACGAACTCACTAAACAATAAAGTATGGACACCGTAAATACTATAAGTTACAGACACCCTATCTCATGAGTTATGGGCACTTTCACACACGAGTCATGACACCCTTAATCACTGCTGATGCAGTGAGTCATAGATCTCATGACACTGTAAATCTTAAATATTGCATACCCTGTATTAACCATGAGTCACTCACAACCTTAGTCATGAGTTATGTAACCCTAAAGTCGAGAGTTACCAACATTTACCCGACACCCTTAATCCACGAATTATGGATACTCTAGTGGTGAGGTTTAGGGTTTAGCATTTGAAATGAGCCATGTGCACTCTAAGCCGAGAGTTATTGACACCGTACGTCGATAGTGATGGATGTGTGAAGTTAAAAGCGCCTAAAGTTGTTATTTAAGCACGTCACATGATAGCACATAGCATGGCTCGACATTGTCATTCTTTTGCTAGCTTTTAGCAGTCTAAAGCGTGCGTGTGTGAAGAATTTAACGCTGGTAAATGTTTGCAGACTTTAAGTACCATTTTCGCTGTTTTAGTTGCTACTCATGTTGTGATTTGTTGCTATAACTATCATGATTATCATTATCATCACTATTATTATTTGCAGGACAAAGTGTTCATCTAGCTGCCGCACTATGTCAGGTGTGTATTCTTCAGCGCAAAGAACGCTGTATTACTCGCTGGTGCAGATCCCACTCACGGAGAAGGAACACACGTGGATGGACACGCTGGAATTAAAACGCCCGGCAGCAGGGCCTTGATGTCATACAATGACGTCGGATGTCTCTTTTCCAGCTCATCGCGATGACATCAAAGACAGTGCGACGTTACAGTAGAAACTAATAATTTGCAAAATTAATAATAATTATGAAGTCCAGGCAACACCTCGTGAAGTATGTGAAAGGTAATACTGTACACCTTGTGCTACAAAACATTTTGGCTCAAGATCTTGCTGACAAGATTAAAAATATGTCTAATTGACTAATGTCAACCAATTACACGCAAGTGACCAATCACATGCACCATTGTTACGAATAGGCCAAACGAATGTCCCACGCATTGGTTACAGATGTTCGAATTTCTTTCAGTGGAAATGGAATTAAAAGTAACGTTGTCATGAGACGTGGTGGTGGGACATCGGATGTGTTGGATCCATCCATAAACCTTGAATGAACTTGACTTTTAAAGGTAGAGTTAGTTTCTGGACGCATTTTACGCTGATTACAGAAGCATATTTAAGGTATATCAGAGAATCCCTTGTGTTGTGAGACGGTTAGGGATATTGTGCTTATGTTAGAGAGAACATACGTGCATACATGCATATGTTAGAAGTATGTTTTGTGGACACTGTCTATATTAGCCGAAAGACATTTGAGGGATATTCCATGTGCATGATAGAAACCATTGCTGGAAACTTTCAGTATGAAATGAGCAGAGACCATTGAGAGAGAGGTCTGGTATATGGGAGAAGCTCTCTGAGGACACATTCAAGCTGAGAGTAGCAGATACATTGGGAGAGATTTCTGGTATATGGGAGACGCCTTTGTGGGCACTTTCAACCTGACAGGAGCAAGACATGTGAGAGAGATGTCTGGTATATGGGAAATGCCCATTGTGGACACTTTCAAGCTGAGGGTAGCAGGAACATTTGAGAGAGATGTCTTTTATATGGGAAGCGCCCTTTGTGGGCACTATCAACCTGACAGCAGCGGAGACATGGAGAGAGATATCTGGTATGTGGCAGACGCCCTTGTGGGTACTTTCAACCTGACAGGAGCAGGGTCACCTTGGATATGGTAGGTACTAGTATATTGCAGGCATGGTGTGCAGACACTTTGTAATCTGAGCTGAGGAGAGACGTTTGAGGACAAACGTCTGACGTAGGAGACTATCCATTCGCTGAAAGTTTCAGTCTAAAGATAAACATATATTTTCCACAGCATTAGCTCACAGAGCCACAAAGACATTCGTTTAATATATCAGACATGTCTGTAAATAATATCACAAAATAGCCAGACATAAACAAAACCATAATTATATTTCCTGCAAGTATAACCAAATACTCCACCAATAAACAGAGTTGTATTAGACATATATCGTATGATGATTTACTTGCGTGTTCAGGATTATAACTGTTTCAGACATAGGTTTGTATTATAATGTTTGCATATGTCTGGTGAAGTATCAAGGTGTAAGTTTACAACATGGATAGCTTAAACATAAATTTTACCAGCGCCACCGCAGCCAATCACCTCGTGAACAATCCAGGTTTCTTAGGGCCGTGTATTCCTCGGTTTCCTCCAAGCTCTGAACGGTTTCCTCCAAGCTATAAACAGTTTGTTTTTGATTCTGTGTAGTTTCATCCATGTATTAGATGGTTTCTTTAAGGCTCTGTTCGGATTCCTCAAGATACTGGGTCGTTTCATTCAGGGTCAGTTTCCTTCATGATGTGGACAGTTTCCTTCAGGCTCTGAACGGTTCACTCCACCCATTAAACTGACCACCTTCGTGAAAGTTGCAAACAGCCACGAGGCGGCATGTGGGATACAGAACCATCACGAAAGATGTATTGTGATACTTACATCCATCTAATTCATTCAGTTGTTTTAAATTTTTGTCGCACCGATACAGCAAAAATGATGAGACGCGACCTGCAATTTCCCATTGTATGTAAATATACCCATCCTAGTTTTGGGGCTCTCCAACCCTCTACAGAGAAGCTGATTTCCCTACTCATAAAGCAGCAGTGCCCTCTACCTACAACAATATCAGTGATTCCAGTAGCATAAGTCGTGAATAATCATAGACAGCATTGCTTTTCTAATATGTAGAGGGCACTGTTGCTTTATGAGTTACAACTTTTGTCTCCCTTCTTGGAGAGCCAGAGAACCACGTCATGTAGCACGAACCATTTCACGGAAACACTAGGTGGACACAGACCCCCATTATGTCTTCCGCTTTTACGGATGTAACTCTGTGTATTTTAGGGTGCAAAGTCTTTTTTCGATGCCAGCCTGCCATTTTCGATGTACAGGTGCATGGTTGGTATCAAAATGATGGTAATTGTCTTAGCTTTGGACAGGTATGAGTTTTAATGATGAAAGTTTGAAACTCTGGGTGAGAGGACACAAGGACACAGGTGGTGATGAGGCTGCGAGTGACGTCCCCTTGGCGTTGCTAGGCACCCCTCCCAGCTGCTGGCCTAGAAAGGTCCAGATTTTGACGGTCAACCTATGTCAAATTTTTTATGGCTTCTTTCTCACAGACTGGGCCAGGTATGCACCAAAGCTTAATGGCCATGGAATGTTTGGGACTGAGCTACAGCGCTAAACGTTAACATTGTCGCTTGTGGAAAGTTAATGGGTGTCTGTGGCCCAGATGCGTGTTATACATCTAGATACACAGTTGTAGTCTATACACTGACAGTGTGTGGTGACCTTTGCTCATAGCGATATGTCCCAGTGTGTTAAGGGGAAATATCGGTGCAGTGAGTGTCATGACAATTCAGAGATTACCATGGGTATCCGATAAGCATTCGACCTTTAGTAACTGCCATTGTGGGTAGATAGAGTACAGCGTTCTTTGATTTGTTATGCTCCATGAACGTTCGCTTTCTACGTTCAGGTCTCTCGATACTCTCCCTAATTAATATTGCACGACTGCCTTTATGGCCCGTGCGAGTCTCGCCAACCATTCCTTATCTTTATTAAATGGTTTAGTTATTTTAAATACGGGCCTCCGTGGCTGAGTCGGTTAGCGCGCTAGCACAGCGTAATGACCTATGAGGCTCTCACCAAGGCGGTCGCTGTGAGTTCAAGTACAGCTCATGTAGGCTTCTTCTCCCGCCGTACGTTGGAAGGTCTTCCAGCAACCAGCGAATGGTCGTGGGTTTCCTCTGCCCGGTTTCCTCCCACCATAATGCTAGTCGCCGTCGTATAAGTGATATATTCTTGAGTACAGAGTGAAACACCAATCAAATAAATAAATAAATATGTTAAATACCACTCTTTTTAAGAATGATTGTAGATATTGGTGAAAACTGAAAAAAGCTGTGTATGTAATTTTTTGTCAGCTATAAAAGTAATGAAGAAATGCTGTGGTAAAGAGAATCATTACTGGGAGATATATCTTATTTTGCCTTATTCCCTGACATATTATTAAACATATATATATTTACTGATCTATTTACTGACTTACGTGATTTATTTATATGTTTCTTTATCAGATTCATGTTTAACGCCATACTCAACAATTTTGCAAGTAAACGATGGCGGTCAGTTTTATTTGTAAACGAAACCGGAGTGCCCGGATTAAACCACCGATGTTCGGCACAGTAGTGGCAAAGTTTTCTTTGTGTGACATACTGTTCCACATTTGTTTTGGTCCTCAGGCCATATCGAGCGATTATTTTGCCCTGGAAAAGATAAACTTGCATGACTATTAGTGCGTACCGAAGCAAAATAAAGTTTAGTTTACCTGTTATTTTCAAAAATGTACTTTTCGTCATGGTTGCGGATTCAAGTAATTACCTCTTGTAGTCCATGCAGATTCCTGTACCAGCCATCGTAGAAGTGAAAAATAAAAATAATTAAATAAATAAATGAATGAATACACATAAGGCACAGGGTGACGTCATCAACTTGAACAGCCTATAAGCAGATGCAGCTAACCGGGTTGTCATGTACAGGCGTCAGTCAAGTGTGGCCGCCCGATACACACGGATCTAACATACACTGTATGTATTTGTCATTCACCATTATGCCTAGCGCTGTGAATCCAGTCGGAGAGTTCCGAGTTCGAACGCTTTTATCGTTACAAATAGTCCAACTGTGTAATGTGACACGTAAAAAAATGTTAGGCAACTACTTGTGATCAAATTTACTATGTGTAGGTATGGCCGCCTGTTAATTTTTTGTTTTATTTTGAGGAAACGAAAGATGGAGAAAATTGAAGAGCTTAACATTTGTTAACTTGACATGTTAATCTCAACAAACGTTGCCTAACATTTTTTTTAACTTTAATGACAAAAGAGTTCAAGCTCGAAACTCCCCTCTTGGTTAGGTGCCTATCGGCACTGGTCATAATTTACACGTGACGGTGCATTTTTAGATGATTACACTATATTGTTTAAGGGAATGTGCATATGACTCATATGTAACAAACCAATGAACATGCACCTATGGGCACAATACAAATAGGGATTCCCCCTCCTGGAGCTGAGCACCCACAGGCTTAAAGTGACACCAAAGTTTAATAATTATGAAATGCAGCTGACCTTTTTTCTCCTGGACGAGGATGTTTACTGTGTGTGCAACATGAGACCTATTTACGCAATTGTGAACTCTGGTTTATACATGTATTTTTTTTTTTACTTGTTGGCATTTACTGTTGTAGAGACAAGAATAGGGGTGGTATCAACTTGTTAGCCGCAGCTGTCTACGTGCGCATGTGTATGCTGACTGATGGGATTCCCCTAAAAAAACCCCATCATGTTTGCGTCACAATGAAGGTCATCAACGGTTCACGAAACCTTTAGGGGTCTCCCGCTGACTCACATATCCACCGTGGTTAGAATTTCAAGACAGGCGATAAAATTTCTTAAATACTCAACCCATTCTCATTCGTCTGAACAAATTAGTTCCAGCAACGCCCTTCCTGATCTGGGTTCGGTGGATTTCTGTGCTGAGTTAATCATCATATATATCTTCAGTCTACTGTTCAAAGTTTCCCATTTCGTAGCCTACTAGCTTGAGTTAAAGGGAGCTAAAATGACATCACAGCAGCAGATATAAAATCCGATTCAACGTCAGAGAATGTTTTCATAGAGCTTTTGACTGTTGTGTGTGTAAGAGTTGGTTTGCTGTACTGCAATGAATTTCTACCGTTTGACGATCTGTTTTGTGCTGCTGACTGCACTGTTGGTGATGGCAGGCGCAGTTTTAGAAGATGAAGTTGGAAAACCGATAAGAATGGGATGGGGATGGCGTAAGATTCTTTTTTCGTAAAATTCCTTTGTATCCTGGAGAAAGATTCTATTTCGTAGCATATTCAAATGTATCCTAGAGTAAAATTCTGTTTTCGTAACACATTTTTGTGTATCCTGGAGTAACATTCTTATTCGTGACACATTCCTGGGCATCCTGGGGTAAGATTCTATTTCGTATCATTCCTGTGTATCCTCCAGCAAAATTCTTTTTCGTAACATATTCCTGTGTATCCTGGAGTAACATTCTATTTTCGCAACATATTCCTGTGTATCCGGGAGTAAGAATCTGTTTTCACTGAACATTCCTGTGCTTCCTGGAGTAAGGCTCTCATTGAAAACATATTTCTGTGTATCCTAGAGTAAGATTCTATTTCGCGATATATCCCAGTGTAACCTGGAGTAAAATTATAATTGGAAACTTACTGCTGTGTATCTTGGAGTAAGATTCTATTTCGTGAACTTTCCTCTGTATCCTAGATTTCAATTATATTTCGTAATATTCCTGTGCATCCTGGAATAAGATTGTAGTTTGCAACATGTTCCCTTGAGTTCTGAAGTCAGATTCTATTTTGTAACATATTTCCGTGTATCCCGGAGTAACATTCTAATTCTTAACATATTCCCGTGTATCCTGGAGAAAGATTCCATTTCTTAACATTCCGGTGTGTCCTGGAGTAAGATTCTATTTTCTAAATTATTCCTGTGTATCCTGGAATAAGATTCTATTTCGTAACATATTCCTGTTCATCCTGGAGTAAGATTCTATTTAGTAACATATTAATGTGTATCCTGGAGTAAGTTTCTATTTAGTAACATATTAATGTGTACCCTGGAGTAACACTCTATTTCTAAACATATTCCTGTGTATCCTGGAGTAAGACTCTAATTCGTAACACGTTATTTTTTATCCTGGAGTAAGACTCTAATTCGCAACACATTGCTGTGTATCCTGGGATAAGATTCAAGTTTTGCTGTACATTCCTCTGCATCCTTGTGTAAGATTCTATTTCGCACTACATTCCTGTGTAACCTGGAGTAAGATTCTAATTTGCAACACCTTCCTGTGTATGTTGGAGTAAGATTCTATTTCGTAACATTTTTGTTTAACCTGGAGTAATATTTTATTTTCGTATCACATTCCTGTGTACCCTGAAGTAAGATTATATTTCGTAACACATCCCTGTGTATCCTGAAGTAAGATTATATTTCGTAACATATTCCTGTGTATGCTGGAGTAAGATTATATTTCGTAACACATTCCTGTGTAACCTGGAGTAAGATTCCATTTGGCAACATTCCATTTATGTCCCTAGCAGAAAACTCTCATGAACTACACAAACTACATCCCTAAATCATAACTTATGAACTCTCCAAATCATCAGTTATAGACACCCTACATCATCATTTATAGACATCTTAAATCATCAGTTATAGACATCCTACATCATCAGTTATAGACATTCTACATCATCGGTTAGAAACACTGTGCGTCATCAGTTAGAAACACCCTAAACCAATAGTTATAGACACCCTACATTATCAGTTACAGACATCCTACATCGTCAGTTAGAATCAGTTAGAAACACCGTTCATCTTCAGTTATCCACACCCTAAACCATTAGTTAAAGACACCCTACATCGTCAGTTATGAACACCCCAAAATCATCAGTTATAAACACAATACATCATCAGTTGTAAACACCGTAAATTAGTTACAGACACCCTATAATATCAGTTATGGCCATCCAAAACATCAGTATGGACAACCTAAATTTTAATAATAATAAGGGGATCATCATAATTCTTGTCATCATCCTTGTTACTGGCATGAATAGTATTTTATCATTAATTATTATTATTATTATTATTATTTGCAGGAAGGCTTGAGCTTGCGGCTGTAATATGTGGCCTGTGTCGTCGCAGGGGGTTCATACGTTGTATTCAACGCTGGTGTAAATCCCACGATCGAAGTTAATAAGAACACATCAGAAATATTTGGCGAATGCTGTGTAATATGTCAAGGACTGTTCACGGACTGTAAATCCCACGGTCGAAGTTAATAAGAACACATCAGAAATATTTGGCGAATGCTGTGTAATATGTCAAGGTCTGTTCACGGACTGTAAATCCCACGATCATAGTTAATATGAACACATCAGAAATATTTGGCGAATGCTGTGTAATATGTCAAGGACTGTTCACGGACTGTAAATCCCACGATCGTAGTTAATATGAACACATCAGAAATATTTGGCGAATGCTGTGTAATATGTCAAGGACTGTTCACGTAAATATATGATTACAGCATGCACTAACTATAGATGGAATATTATGTGTATTGGAGACATAAACTGTAGACACATTCAACCTGTGATAAGCAGACATGTAAGAGAAATACCTGGTGCGGTATCTGAGGTGTTTTAAACCTGGGACAGGGTCAGAGATGAAAGTTTAAAGACACTTGAAATTTATAAAACAGATCATCTGTGAAAAAGCTGGGTTATTAGTTGAAATGATTATGAGTGTGTGGGTGACAGTGTAGACAGTTTGAGCTTGATATTAACAATAGCATTTGGGAGAGGTGTGTGCAGGAGACATTTGTGGACATTTTCAGTCTGAGATGAAGAGACTGTTGACGAGAGATGATATTTGTAAACAGCTTGAACCTGGTTTAGCAGATATTTGTACGTTTGACAGAGATCTTTGATATATGCCACATTTACGGAAACTTTCAATCTGAGACTTTTTGGGTGCATGCTAGAGATGTCTTATGTGGACACTGTGAGTCTGGTATCGGAGATACGTTTGAGAGAGATGCTAATATGTAGGAGACAACATTTGTGGACATTTTCAGTCTGAAATGAACAGAAACTTCACAGGAAATGTGAGAGATGTCTTTTTATGGACATTTGGAACCTGAAATGGAAACAAACTTGACAGAGATGTATATGCACAATTTCATGTGGAAGAGGTGTAGGTAAGAGACAATATTTGTGGACACTTTGTTTGCTGAAGATTTGTTCATTCCTTCGTACAATCAAGTTTAAGACTTTAAGATAGACAATAGTCCATGGCACTCAGCATACTGGTATAGGCAAGGTACTGGCCGACCGCGTCTGTATACCTTGTACGTGTGGGTAGGACGTCATATGTGGTGTCATCAGCCTGCCGGTTCAGTGAGGCAGCAGTAATATCGACACGGGAGTGAACTACATGGCAGTTCTGTGAAATATCAGAACTCTATCGGTATAAGTTAATACAAACTAAGCTTCTCAATTTCCCCCGGGACTTTCCAACACTCTTAAAACGGACCGCTACAGTATAAGTTAAAATTCTCGAGTAAGGCGTCAAGCAGCTCTCAATCAACCAACCAGTACAATGTAAACACTGAGGCAAGCATGTGTGCAAAACATAAACGACTGTTCTTGTTTTTAAACGAGAAAGACACACATTCAAAGTGTTGTCGTTTTTACCACATTTGAGCGGATACATTTAGCAGAAATGCATCTTTCAGTGTTTATGCTTATTTGTGCACGAAGTTGTAAGGAATTGACAGAGATCATGTCCACTCTGACATTACCGTAAAGACAACAGTTCCAGAGCCTTCCAGTTTTGCTATCAGAGCGTATTCAATTAATTTACGACAAAGAAAGAAATATGTAAAGAAAGAAAATACTTAATGGTTTCACGCTTTCACGCTTCAATGAGAATCTTGAATTAATGTGCATCTCAGCATCATGCTATCTCAGCATCATGCTATCTCAACATCATACGTACCTCAGCATCATGGCGATCTCAGCATCATGCATATCTCAACATCATACGTATCTCAGCATCATACGTATCTCAACATCATACGTATCTCAACATCATACGTATCTCAGCATCATGGGGATCTCAGCATCATGCGTATCTCAGCATCATACGTATCTCAGCATCATGCGTATCTCAGTACCATAGGTATCTCAATCAAATGTGTATCTCAACTTAATAGGAACTATCAGAACGTACCACTTTCGATCCAATTAGAAATCATTATCTAATCTAATAAATGTGGAGTTTTACATCGTACACATAGTACACAGCGTGTTGATATTTATTCATTTTATATGACACTTTCATCCTGTCTTCAATTCTGTCACACAACGTTTAATAGTCCTTGGAACACAGAGAACCCTAAAATCAATTGGCTCAGTTCACTTTCCATTTTGCAATCAAAGGCGCATCTTCATTAGTCGAAGTTGTTGGCGGTTTTTGAACAGCTCAGGTTCCGCGTAAATCGGCCTTGGTTGTTATGTGTAAATATTTATGTATGTATGTATGTATGTATGTATGTATGTATGTGTGTGTGTGTGTACGTGCGTGTAGGTGTATGTTTGGGATTTAACGCCGTACTTAACAATTTTTCAGTCATGACGACGGAGAGTTATAAAGGTGTGTGTGTAAACATACTGTGTCTCCTTGGGGCATGGGTATTCTGTGTTTCCGCCACTGAAGTATCATGCCAAAGATACCAAACATGACACTCCACCCAGTTACATTATACTGACACCAGGCCAACTAGTCCTGTATCCTTGCTCTAATCTCTCAGAGTTGAGCGACAGTGAAGGCAGTAACAAGTATCATTTTTAAAGTCTTTGATCCTGGGTCCCCCAACTTTGAAGCGGACACTCTAGACACTTGACCATTGAAGAGATCTATACGTATAAATGTAATACGCTATGTTACTTTGCCACACGGAAGCCCATTAATGTCATGGTGAAAGAAAATGTCACGGTCGAAATTTCGACTTTCTTTCCCCCAAATTTAGACCTTATTTTCTCAAAATTTCTACTTTCTTTTCTCCAAATTTAGAAATCTATCTATGACACACGGAGACATCGTATAAAGTAATGCACAAGGTATGTGTGCACAGTTTGCTCCAAATCGCCTGACCAGCACAATGACGTAAGAAAATCAAAATTTCGACTTTTTCTCGAAATTAGACGTTTTCTCAAAAATTAGGCTTTCTTCTTCCAATTTAGACTTTTATCTCAGAATTTCTACTGCCTGTTGGGTCAATCACACACTCTGATGACACACGGCGACATCGTATACGGTAATGCACAAGATACGTGTGCATGGTTTTGCTCCTGATCGTGATACCAGCTCCATAACATAAGAAAAATGTCGAAATTTCGAGAAAAAAGTCGACATGTCTGGGGGAAAAAATGAAAATTTCGAGAAAAAAGGTTCAAATTTCGAGAAAAGAAATCTCCATGTCGAGAAAAAGTTGAAAGTTTGACTTCCAAATCACCGTCAATGTTAGTTCGAAATTGTTACGCAGGTAAACCAGGAAAAGGTGTACCACTTAAGTGTATAATCTCAAGACCCCGGGCTTGGGCAGGAATCTTGTATTTTGTTTCTGGGAGAAAGATGTTTCCATACAAACTTGTTTCCTCTGCACTACACTGATCAGATAGACGTGCATGTAATGTTAGGGCCGTTTGTCCAAAGGTGTATCAAAGACACGATTAAATCTTAATACCAATCGATCTAATTTATGCGATTTTAGTCCATACTATAGCTAACTCTGGGCGTAACTGGTAATACACTTTTGAAAGACGACCCAGACTTTTTACAAACGCGTGGGTTCAAATTTTTTTATCTATTTATTTTTATATTTATTTGATTGATGTAGCTATTTGTCTACGCAAGTTGGAAGCGATGGTGAATTAAAAGATATGTTTTTTATTTAAACCGACTGTTAGCTTGTGACTGATTTTTGTGAACTTGTCTGAATTTCTTAATTTATAAATACTTTCTTATTTCTTGTGACTTTGTGTTTAACGTTGTGGTCTTGCGGGTATTGACTTGGAGCACATATAGTACGGTTTATTATTGGTATCTGAATGTATGACAGACTTTTCACAACCCGTAGATTCTAGTTCATTCACTCTAATTTTAAATATAATATAAAAAAAAACTTGCAGCACGGAGAAATTTCAACGATATTTAGGGTATAATGGCTAACAATCAATGGAGGTTCCTGTACAGGCAGCTGTTCACACCGTTCGTGAAAGTAAAGGGGATTCCCCTAAAAAGTTTTCGAGGGTGGGTCACAACAAAGTTAATCCCGGGTTCACAAAGCCTTCATTCGTCTTCCAATGACCAACATAGAGCGTGGGTAGCGTTTCAAAATCGCATATACATTTCTATAAATAGCGAACACATCATCTGATCCGTCCTGCATTTCAATGCTGACGCTACCATTCCCATTCAGGTGCTGCCTTAGGCTCGTTGCTGACAGCGAGAGTTCGGGCACGTCAAAAGATTTCCCAAACTCTGTCTGACAGAGCTAAAGGAGCTGGAAACCTCTGGCATCAGCAAAACGACAACAAAAGTGGGGAGTTCAACTGTTTAAACGAAATTAAAGTTTGACTTACGTAGGAAAAAAAATTATTACAAAATTAGGTTAACAATAGTTTGATATTGAATTTTATTTGGTTTGCTTGTGAAAATGCTTTGCGGTCGTGTTGTATTCCGTATCAAATTCATAAACACTGGGTAACGAATGTTAAAATAATGGAACACTTCAATTCACATTCTCAATTCAATGGTAATTTCTCAACATATGTTGATAAATAACAAAACAATAACAGCATCATGGGTATATGTATATGCTTATTTTAAGTAAGCAAATAAATATATTAAAATTTATATGTTCAAGGTATCATGAGGATAAATATGATTTGCGTCTGTAGCATTGTGAAATACAATGGATGGCTATCACAATTTAAATTTGTAATGCCGCAATCTGTACAAAGTTATATGTACAATAAAACAGCCACGTGTACATGTTTCACTCAGTGCACCGTACCAGTTACGTAAAATATACGCGTCACACTCATGCATAAAGGTCACATGATGTACCAAATTTGAAGATTTCGGTCAACAGCAATATATTGGCCTCAGTCAGACAATTGCGTTTCCGGAGAGAAAGCATGAGTAAACGGACTGAACATTGTGCAAAAAAAAAAAACACAGTTTAACACGGATAAACATCAAACAAGGATTGGGAGTTGAAAAGGGCGATCTGCAGCCAGTCCGCTATCCCAGCTGTAAATATTGCAGTAAGACCACTCCTAGCTGTACATATTGCAGTATGAGCTCTACCTGCCGTAAATAATGCAGTATGAGCTCTACCTGCCGTAAATATTGCAGTATGAACACTACCTGCTGTAAATATTGCGGTATGGGCACTGCCTGCTGTAAATATTGCGGTATGGGCACTGCCTGCTGTAAATATTGCAGTAAGACCTCTCCTAGCTGTACACATTGCAGTATGAGCTCTACCTGCCGTAAATATTGCAGTAAGAGTGAGAGAGTGAAAGAGTAGGGTTTAACGTCGTACTTAACAATTTTTCAGTCATATGACGACGAAGGAATCCTTAGAATGCATGTTATGTTCCGCCTTGTAGCAGGACGGATTTCCACCACTCTTTTATCTAGTGCTGCTTCACTGAGACGCCTTACCAAAGGCATTAAGCCGCACCGCCTGAGTCATTATACTGTTACGGGTCACCCAGTCGTTGCACCACCCTCTTCCTGCTGAACGCCAATCGAGGCAGTTACATAGATTCTAGTTCATTCAGTGCAACTCCCATTTTAATATATATATATATATATATATATATATATATATATATATATATATATATATATATATATATATATATATATATATATATATACATTTTTTTTTTTCATACCAATCAGAAGACTATATTGGTCATATCTCTATAACAGACGATATCTGATACATGTATTCTTTCTTTGATGTTTTATATATTTTACAAACATTGTCATCCTTACGGTCTATTTTATTTTATTTTTTATTTTTTGGATTTGTGTTCTACGCCGTACTCCAGAATAGTTCACTTATACGACGGCGGCCAGCATTATGGTGGGTGGAAACCGGGCACAGCCTGGGGGAAACCCACGACCATCCGCAGATTGCTGGCAGACCTTCCCACTTAAGCCAGCATGAGCTGGACTTGAACTCACAGCGACCGCATTGGTGAGAGGTTCCTGGGTCATTACGCTGCGCTAGCGCGCTAACCAACTGAGGGACGGAGGCCCCCGATCTATTTTATACAGATAAGATCTTGCTATTATATGAAATTATTTGTATTGATAAACCCTCAGTTTTGTATATTGTGTACAGTGAAAAATCGAATAAAATATACTCGCTCAATTTATTTCTTTCACTTTAAGGTTATATTCCCATTTATCATGAATACGTTGTTTTTCATTATCGGGGTTCAACACGTCATGAAACATCGATATATTTAAGTTTTGTTTCATTAGAAATTGAAAAGATATCGGGAAAGTTGGCGAGTAGTAATCAACATTGTTCTCTTTTTTTCTAAACTTTGGATCCATGGTTTAGGAATGTCTGTAATTAGGTTATTATAGTCAAGGTATGTACCTTTAATCATAAAAAATTTTCTTAAATTGTGAAAATGATAGAAATTTGCCCTCCCTGTCTAGTAGGTCTCTTATATATCGTACTTTATTATCAAAACGGATTTGGATAAAGACGTGTGGACGTTTTACATTCGAATTATACCACAAGTGTTCACACTCTATATTTGTGTGGACGTTTTACGTTCGAATTATACCACAAGTGTTCACACTCTATATTTACTGTTGTTCTTTCCTGCAATTTTTGGTGGAATATGTACCAAGATATTAAAATGTCTTTCCAAGAAGGTTTTTTTCATTGATTGTAGCAAATATTTGATGTAACCACTGTTCATGTTGCTTAATATTTGATAGTTTTTATTATTAATACATATTCTCCGCCAATTTTGTCATTAAAACTTAATTTCCTAATCCATTTTATCTATATTGATTTAAAATATGGAATCCAGTTAATCATTCGCATACCTCAACTAGCATAATCATTTGTCAAAATTTGCCCTTTTCTTCTGTCGGGCCCATCGTTTCATAGAAATTTATAAAATACCCCATTCATTTCTTTTACTGTGTCTTCTGGTGTGTTTGGCAGAGAAAACAATAAATGTATCATCTTAGAGAGGGCAGGGGCTTTAATCACAGTAATCTTTCCTCGTAAGGATAAGTTCCTGATTTTCTATTTCTTTAATTCCATTTTAAGCTGTTGTATTCTTACTGAATAATTTATTTTCCACATGTTATTAAAGTCGACTGATGAAAAATTAATACCATATTTGTGTGACCCAGTTTAATTTCACTTCTTGACATAATTTTAGATGAGCTCCAGACACAGCTCCAGGGAGTATCCAGACTGCTTTAGTTTTTGCTACATTTATTTTACGGCCTGAGTATTTATAAAACCATTTTAATCCTTCAACAAGAGAACCTTCTGAACCGCCGACAACTAGCTGTGTGTCACAGGCAAACTGGCAGGGTTTATACTCAGTACTGTTAATGGTTATGCATTTTATGTTTGTGTTACTTCTGATCATATAGCCTAGTATTTCAGCACATAGGAGAAAATGTAAGGCGAAATTGGGTCACCCTGTCTACACCCGAGGCTGATATCGACAAAGGACGATATATGTCAGTTTTGTAGCACACTTGTGAAGATATCTGTGTGGAATGTTTTCACCCATTTCCTAAAGTCTTTTCCAAAATTCAAGGATTCGAGAACTTCTTCTATAAATTCTCGGGAATTAGAATCGAAGGCTTTCTTAAAATCTATTGAAAGGAGTAACCCTGGTATATCTTTTTGTTTACATTTTCGAAAATACAAATGCCTGCAATAAACTCCCACTCGTGTATAATCTTATCTAATGCTATTTTCAGTCTATTTGCAATACAGGTGGAGATGTCCTCTATCGGCTTCCATAGATGTCCTATATCGCCTTCCGTATATAACGGCTAACAGTCAATGGAGGTTCCTGTACAGGAAACTGCCCAATCTATTGGTGGAAGTAAAGGGGATTCCCCTAAAAACTTTTCGTGCGTGGGTCACAAGTCAATCCAGGCTTCACAGCACCTACAGTCGTCTCACACTGAGCGTGTGTAGAATTTTAAAACACAGCAGTACTTGTACATTTCTAAAAATAGCAAAACACATCGTCTAAACCGTCCTGCATTTCAATGCTGACTCTAACACCCCGGCTCCCCATTCAGGTACTGCTTTAGGTGTTGGCCAATAAGAACACAAGTGACATTCTACAACGCGATTTCATTGGATAACAAAATGAAAACGTCACACCTAGAAATAAGGCATCATTGGGCTGTTTTAATTGCGATCACAACTGTGGCTTACTCTAGTTGCGTTGATGCCGTACCAAGATGAACCTCTGCCAATTGATGATGTCTTTATTACTGCTGTCTACTCTCCTGGCGACAAGAATCCGGTTTTCGGGTGTCCAAGCATGGCGATTTAGTAAGAAATTTGTGTTGATTTACCTGATTTGTGATTTATGCCGCACTCAAAATTATTGTACGTACACTTCAGTTGCCGGCATTTTAGTGGGTTGCTGGTAGACCTTCTCATGCAGGTACGGTCAGGATTTTGAGCTGAATGCACCTTCCTGTGCTGCTGCAGTAACCGCAGCTATAATGAGAAATATGTCCTCATGGCTCCTATTTATAATTGTTGTTCTGTGGTCTTCAAAAGACCAGCCTCACTTTACTGAAACACAAGGTATATAGGATATATGTACAAACCTGGAAACACAGAGAGCCGCGTTTAAGCCGCATGCAGGTTCTTTCTATAAGGTTTGATGTGGCAACGTTGTGGCTTTCCTGCTTCGACATGAGAGGGTAAGAATGCTCCGAGTCAATCAGGCGTCAGCCCTGGTATCTTGGGTACAGCGATTCAGTGTTCCAGTGAGTCAAGATTATATATATATATTTGTCGAATTTACTGTGGGCGGGATGTATAAAACGCTGTTGAAAAGAATGTTGATCGAAAAAAGAAGGAAGAAAAAATATATAAAACAGTGATTTTTTTTAAATTGAAAGCAACGAAAGTACTAACTCGAGGATAACCGCTGCATTAAAAATTATTAATATGTAATAATGAAGTTTATTACATGTTCAGGATAGCAATTGAAATGGAAAATTAGAGGACTGGTTTGCTGTGAAAATTGTACATTTATCAGAGACGTTGTGGCGATAACCTATCACCTTTTATTCAAAAGATTAAATGTTTTAGCAAGGCAACAAGTCATGTATACACCAGGACCTACCTTACTGGTTGATTTCTGTAAAAGCTTGCATGAACACAATGTGACAACAGTTCTGACAATAGCATTCATTACAAAATGCTGGTAGAATTAATCCTGTGCAAACAAAAAACAATACACAGAGCTTGTCTGTATAAAAGAAGAAATGGAATAAAAGATACTAGAATGCGTGTAACTGGGCATCTCCAAACAAACACTTGCAGTACAAGGGCCCGTGTGAATACTTATGTCTACACAGGTTGACCTCAATTGTACAAGGAACATGTATAGGGGTGTACAAAACTCTCTAAAAACTTACACTAAAATCTTTCTTACGTTTGTCAATGCAGTGTGGGATAAGCTATATCTCAAACCACCGTTGCGATTGAGAGTGTGGTGCTAACTTCTGCGTGTCACCGTTTCTAACTAAAATGCGTTGTATTTGATTTAGTGTCAAATACTAAACAATATCATAGCTGAGAGAGAATTCCAGGCTTCTGATTAGTGTATCAGCTTGCGACAAGCCGCCGTGTTCGAGGAACAGGCAGCCTCACGCGGTGGATATATTTCCTGCATAAAATCAGGTATATAGTCACTCGCCAATTTTAATTCATTTTATAACTCAATTAAGGTTACGACCTGGGTTGTGATTTTATTTTCTTACGATGCCTATTGCGCCTATCATACATTATAGATAATTTTATATTTATTTGATTGTTTTGTACGCCTTTTTCTTCCCACCCTAGTGCTGGTCGCCGTCATGTAAGGGAAGTATTTTTGAGTACTGCGTAAAATACCAATCAAATATATAAATAAATAAATTATACGCCGTACTCAAGGATATTTCACTTATACTACGGCGGTTAGATTACAGATAACACACAATTATGAAGAAGATGCCAGAGACGCGGAACACAATTTCCTTAATTTACTCACATGAGAAATAATATCTATTGAAAAAAATACGAAACTAAAGAAGGCGTTTCATGGAATAACCTTGACGATTAAAGGACATGATTTCTTGACACCATATAACAGGCGTTAGAGCGTTATTCAATATTTTCGTTAACGTTGCAAAGGTTTACAGTCCTATAAAATATTGCACTACACACAATTACAATAAATAAAACTGTTGCTCTGATTATAAATGTGATTTTGTTGCTAGGAAAATAACAGTTATTCACATTGCTTGTAATGTATTTATTCTTCTGATTAATATTTGTAGGAAAAGTTGTCCATCTGGCTTCCGCCATGTGTCAAACATGTACTCGTCGTGGAGAGGAACGCTGCATTAAACGTTGGTGTGAATCCCCCTCACGGAAAAATGTCACGCCCCGATGGACGCGTTGGTGGCAAGCCATCGAAGCGATTAGAAACATACTCTTAAAAGGAGTGTAAATGTGTGCAAAGAAAATATTTCTTTGTTTTGTGAAACTCGGCCATACTATTGAGGGAGATATCAGGTATGTGACAGTTGTGGACACTTTCAAACTGTGACGAGCAGAGACATTTGAGAGAAATGCCCGGTATATAACAGAGATCATTTGTGGAAACTATCAATCGGAGAGAAGCAGAGACATTTGAGAGACATGTCAGATTTACGAGAAACACCGCTTGCGGACACTTCCAGTCTAAGACGAACAAAGACGTTTAAAAGAAATGTCCGGTATATGACAGACATCATTTGTGGAATCTTTCAACCAGAGATAAGCAGAGACATAAGATATACCACGTATATAATAGACATCGTTTGTGGTCACTTTTAAACTGAGACGAAACGAGAATTTCTGTGAAATTTATACTGATTTTTACTCAGTTTTGTTGATTAAATCTGTACCTAGATAAATTGATATTGTCATAAACTTGGAGTAAGTCATGTCAGTGTGACATTGTGCTGTACTTTGATTATTATGTATAGTCCAAACCTTGAAGAGAATTCTGGTATAGTGTTTAAGAGTCCATGCATCTAGGAATGCTTTGCAGACGTTGTACATAGTATGACTAGACATAACACTTAAAAAAATAATCTGTCAACTTTAACAGAAAGTTTGTTGTTTGATTGATGCTAGAATGTTATTGCAGCAGATATTTCTGTTAAATATAACACACACTATAAATTCGACTTAAAGATTCTATTAAATTAAAATGACATTATGTTAAATACGGAAAAAATATTGTGTTATAATGACAGAATTCATTCTAGCATCACTTAGACAATAGATATTACTACCTTAATACTCTTGATGTCTTCTGAGTGTAATCTTTTAACGTCTATCAAAAACGTGGTTGTCTTTATGAAAATATTTATCGACTTGCACTAAGCACTGAATGGTTTGACGGATTTATCAACGCTATTTGATGTGATGCAGATTGCAATCGGCTGTGTGTGTCAAAGAGATTGGGGTGGCCGGTTTGAAAAGCCTAATCTCTTTATGTAACTACAAGAATTAACAGCATAGTTTATGATGTTCGGTTTCTAGGCGGATTTCTGTATCTTAAAACTGTATGCTTGACCTGTTTATACTAGATTTTAAATGAGTGTAAAAGGAGAGAGAGAACTGTAGTAAAACAGACTGCAATATGTATGTCTCCTGGTCCAGTTATCTTCGCGTCTTTGTCTCCTGGGTGTGCGTCCCATAAAACTCAGACAACATTGAGCCTATCCTGGAGAGTATTATACTCGTCTCTCATCACAAGCTTTATTTAAAACGAACTGCAAAAACTTTACAATGTGATGGCTTTTCTTACTGTTAATGATGATCACTGGAAATGCTCTTTGGCATCAGGTTTGGTATGATAGTAATAAAGGAACTTTTTAACAAAATACTTGTAAAACACAAAAATTAAAATATACGGTGATTTACATTACGACGCTCTATCCTTCACAAAATCAAATAAATACCGGTTCCCTATTTATTGTGAATTTTAATAACATCATGTTTGAGAATATGCCCATTAAAGAAGATTTTTCACTAATGGAACTAATGGAAAAATTTGGATAAAATTCCAAAGATGGCTGCAACGCTACACACCAGCCATTAAACAGGCGTTTAGTTTCCTCCCCCTGGGGAAAGACGGGGCTAGCTTCTGTATGATTAAGGACCTACCGGAAAGTAGCCTAACTGTATTGGTTTTGTTTTTTAAACACCATTTGGTCAAAGATGGCACTACATGCGTCATGGAAAAACAGCTGTCATGGCAGTACAAAAGCCGGGCAAAGAACCCATCTTTTGCCACGTCTTATAGGCCAACTGCATTGACATCTACACTCTCTAAGATGATGGAAAAAATGAAAAGGTGGAAACTGAATGATTCTAGACAAGAATGAAGTATTTTCTATATCTCAGAGTGGGTTTAGGAAAGGTAGAAGCATAACGGATAATGTTGTTTTGCTTGAAACATCCATATCGAGATCACTTACAAATAAAGAATGTAACCTGGTAGCATTTTGAAGATATCGAAAAAGCCTATGTTGAGTTTGGGCCGATTGTTAATTAAGATGTAGGGTCTGGGTATTGGGGGTAGGATGCTCGCTTGGGTTACGGAATTTCTTTCCGAGTGCACAATACAGGTACGCATAGGTACTGACTTCTCTCGCTCTGTTTCACCCGTCAATGGCGCTCACCAAGGAAGTGTGTTATCCCCAACACTGTTTAATAAAGCTATTAAACCTGCCATTGCTCCTCATCCTGAGGATAACTTGTTCCCTTTTTGCTGTTTGGTTCAGTACTAAGAATATTAACATAGCACAGAGGTATGTATAGCAGGCTATGAACAAAATTGGCAATTGGCGTAAACTGTGGAGATTCCGCTCCTCATCGGCCAAGTCTGAAGCAGTTTTGTTTCGCTGGGGACGAGTAGAGTTACCCGTATCATTACTCCAGAAAAGAGTGCAATCAAAGTATCTACACACCTTTCCAATATTTTCGGGTTGTATTCTACAAGAGGCTCACATGGTCAAAACCTAATGAAATGCTTGTTACTAAATGTGAGAAATCTCATAATCTTATGCAGGCTATATCTGGGGAATCCTTCGAGTTGGCCATAAACATGTTGTACATCGAAAACGATGATTTAAAGGGAGATAACTCCTATACACTCACGGTATTTTCTCTCTGGGAACACTTTCACAACACTTAGAACCACTTCTTTTCGCGTACAATTTCACGAGAAACGTTTCGATAAACTGACTTCCGAAGTTTTGTGAAAGTGGTTGTAGATACGTATTATAAGCTGGTGGAAACTTTTCAAATTCTGAACACAACACGCGAATTTATTATCGAATAACTTTGAAGTTTATCCCTTATTATTTAACAATGATGATAAAAGCATATTAACTTCTGCTTTAAGGGGTGACACAGCACCTGACTAAATGAAGTAGAATTACACATAAAGGTTCGGTGGTATGAAATACAGTTAATGTCACTGGTCTAGAAATATTAGAATTCTAAATTATCATCACCTTTAATAAACATTCACTTGAAAGCACTGCACAGGTATGACGCTTCGGGGATGCATAGTTCACCAGAGAATGCTAGTTTATTCAGAAATTCAACATAAAAATACATATTATGGTGAAACAAGAGCACCGACAACAGTGTGATAGCTGGTAACTGGTCATACGTAAGTCAGATGCACGTTTTTTAAATTTATTTATTAGGTTTCAGATGTCTGTGGAAAACTGGAGGGGGACCCCACCCCCACCCCCGACGGACTTCCAACAAGTAAAACTGAACGGGATAGCCTTCCACTGCTAGTAAAGGATCACTTATCAGAGTGACTGCGTGCCAGGTAATAAAGTTAACTCTTATTGATTATGTAAAGTGTATAGTTGTACAAATAGATTACTTATCGTCTAAAAGTCTTTGCTGGGTATGGGAGTTTCCAGTTTATATTACGGTGTTACCTGTGGGTTGATAACAACCCAGGTAACATCCTAACACTCAATCTGATCAGCTACTAAAATAATAGCAAAAGACCTCGTCGGGTTATGTTTTCACTAAGATTACAAGTGTTGTGTGTGCTGGAGTTGCCCTCCTGCCGTGCCTCGATGAATTTCTACCGGCTAACGATGTGTTTCGTGATGCTGACAGCACTCCTGTTGACGAGACGCCGGTTTTCAGGAGATGGATTTCGCATCAGAATGAGATTCTAATTTTGTAATAAGATTTTAAGTTTTAAATTTTCCGTGTTACTCTGTAGTACGTTTTTGCTATCAAGCAGAAATATGTCCTGTTTCATTTTCATAATTACATATTTCCTGTCTTCAAATATAATTCAAGATGTACTGTATAGAGAGTGAAACCAGAGCAGTGACGACAGTGTCATAGGTGTCACACGTAACCGGTGAAATACGGCGTCTTTTTCATTTACCTCAGACAGGAATTTATTCTAATATATAAATGCTTTATTGTAACAAATTACATTGCCCCACCTGGCACGATGGTTTAACGTCGTACTTAACAATTTTTCAGTCATATGGCGACGAAGGAATCCTTAGAGTGCATGCAATGTGTCTCCTTTTCGCGGGACGGATTTCCACCGCTCTTTTATCTAGTGCTGCTTCACTGAGACGCCTTACCAAAGGCATTAAGCCGCACCGCCCGAGCCATTGCACCGTTACCGGTCAACCAGTCGCTCCACCATCCCTTTCATGCTGAACGCCAATCGAGAATCGAGGAACATAGATTCTAGTTCATTCAGTGTTACTCCCATTTTAAATATATAAATATTTTTTCTTTTTCTGACCAATGACAAGACAATATCGCTCATATCTTAATAATAAGCTATATCTAATAGATATATTCTTTCTTTGGTGGTTTTACATATTTCACAAACATCGCCATCTTTACGGTCTGTTTTATAGAGATACGATCTTTTTGGTTTATTCTATGTAATTATTGATATTGAAAATTCCCCAGTTTTGTATATTGTGTACAGTGAAAAATGGAATAAAATATACTCGCTCAATTTATTTCTTTCAGTTTAAGGTTATATTCTCATTTATCATGAATACGTTGTTTTTCATTATCGGGGTTCAACACGTCATGAAACATCGATATATTTAAGTTTTGTTTCAGTAGAAATTGAAAAGATATCGGGAAAGTTGGCGAGTAGTAATCAACATTGTTCTCTTTTTTTCTAAACTTTGGATCCATGGTTTAGGAATGTTTGTAATTAGGTTATTATAGTCAAGGTATGTACCTTTAATCATAAACATTTTCTTAAATTGTGAAAATGATAGAAATTTGCCCTCCCTGTCTAGTAGGTCTCTTATATATCGTACCTTATTATCAAAACGGATTTGGATAAAGACGTGTGGACGTTTTACGTTCGAATTATACCACAAGTGTTCGTTTACTATATTTACTGATGTTCTTTCCTGCAATTTTTGGTGGAATATGTACCAAGATATTAAAATGTCTTTCCAGGAAGGTTTTTTTCATTGATTGTAGCAAATATTTGATGTAACCACTGTTCATGTTGTTTAATATTTGATAGTTTTTATTATTAATACATTTTCTTTGCCAATTTTGTCATTGAAAATTAATTTTCTAATCCATTTTATCTATAGTGATTTAAAATATGGAATCCAGTTAATCATTCGTATACCTCCACTAGCAAAATCATTTATCAAAATCTGCTTTTTTCTGTCTGACCCATCGTTTTATATAAATTTATAAAGTACCCTTTTCATTTCTTTCAGTGAGTCTTCTGGTGGGTTTGGCGGAGAAAACAATAAATGTATCATCTTAGAGAGGGCAGGGGTTTAATAACAGTAATCTTTCCTCGTAAGGATAAGTTCCTGACTTTCTATTTCTTTAATTCCATTTTAATCTGTTGTATTCTTACTGAATAATTTATTTTCCACATGTTATTAAAGCCGACTGATGAAAAATTAATACCATGTTTGTGTGACCCAGTTTAATTTCACTTCTTGACATAATTTTAGATGAGCTCCAGACACAGGGACTATCCAGACTGCTATATTTTTTGCTACATTTATTTTAAGGCCTGAGTATTTATAAAACCATTTTAATGCTTTAGCAAGAGAATGTAATGAACCGTGGCGAACTGGCTGTGTGTCACAGGCAAACTGGCTAAGTTTCAACTCAGCACTGTTAATGGTTATGCATTTTATTTTTGTGTTACCTCTGATCATATAGCCTAGTATTTCATCACACAGGAGAAAATGTAAGGTAAAATTGGGTCACCCTGTCTACATCCACGGTTGATATTGAGGGAGGGCAATATATATGTCTGTTTCGTAGCGCATCTGTGAAGATAACTGTGTGGAATGCATTAACCCATTTCCTAAAGCTTTTTCCAAACTTCAAGTATTCGAGAACTTCTTCTATAAATTCTCGGGAATTAGAATCGAAGGCTTTCTTAAAATCTATTGAAAGGAGTAACCCTGGTATATCCTTTTGTTTATATTTTCGGAAATACACCTGCCTGCAATAAACTCCCACTCGTGTATAATCTTATCTAATGCTATTTTCAGTCTATTTGCAATACAGGTGGAGATGTCCTCTATCGGCTTCCATAGATGTCCTATATCGCCTTCCGTATATAACGGCTAACAGTCAGTGGAGGTTCCTGTACAGGAAAAGCCCAATCTATTGGTGAAAGTAAAGGGGATTCCCCTAAAAACTTTTCGCGCATGCGTCACAAATCAATCCAGGCTTCACCTAGTCAGTCGTCTCACACTGAGCGTGTGTAGAATTTTAATCACAGCAGTACTTGTACATTTCTAAAATTAGCAAACACATCGTCTAAACCGTCCTGCATTTCAGTACTGACTCTAACACCCCGGCTCCCCATTCAGGTACTGCTTTAGGTGTTGGCCAATAAGAACACAAGTGACATTCTACAACGCGATTTCATTGGATACCAAAATGAAAACGTCACACCTAGAAATAAGGCATCATTGGGCTGTTTTAATTGCGATCACGTATGTGGCTTAGTCAATTGCGTTGATGCCGTACCAAGATGAACCTCTGCCGATTGATGATGTCTTTATTACTGTTGTCTACTCTCCTGGCGACAAGAATGCGGTTTTCGGGTGTCCAAGCATGGCGATTTAGTAAGAAATTTGTGTTGATTTACCTGATTTGTGATTTATGCCGCACTCAAAATTATTGTACGTATACTTCAGTTGCCGGCATTTTAGTGGGTTGCTGGTAGACCTTCTCATACAGGTACGGTGAGGATTTTGAGCTGAATGCGCCTTCCTGTGCTGCTGCAGTAACCGCAGCTATAATGAGAAATATGTCCTCATGGCTCCTTTTCTACAAATGTTTTTCTGTTGTCTTCAAAAGACCAGCCTCGCTTTACTGAACCACCAGGTATATAGGACATATGTACAAACCTGGAAACACAGAGAGCCGGGTTTAAGCCGCATGCAGGTCAATTCTATAAGGTTTGATGTGGCTACGTTGTGGCTTTCCTGCTTCGACATGAGAGGGTAAGAATGCTCCGAGTCAGTCAGGCGTCGTGCCTGGTGTATTGCGTTTCAGTGTTCCAGTGAGTCAAGACTATATATATATATATTTGTCGAATTTACTGTGGACGGGATGTATAAAACGCTGTTGAAAAGAATGTTGATCGAAAAAAGAAAGATGAAAAAATATATAAAACAGTGAATTTTTTTAAATTGAAAGCAACGAAAGTACTAACTCGAGGATAGCCGCTGCATTGGAAATTATTAATATGTAATAATGAGGTTTATTACATGTTCAGGATAGCAATTGAAATGGAAAATTAGAAGACTGGTCCGCTGTGAAAATTGTATCAGAGACGTTGTGGCGATAACCTATCACCTTTTATTCAAAATATTAAATGTTTTAGCAAGGCAACAAGTCATGTATACACCAGGACCTACCTTACTGGTTGATTTCTGTAAAAGCTTGCATGAACACAATGTGACAACAGTTCTGACAATAGCATTCATTACAAAATGCTGGTAGAAATAATCCTGTGCAAACAAAAAAGAATACACAGAGCTTGTCTGTATAAAAGAAGAAATGGAATAAAAGATACTAGTATGCGTGTAACTGGGCATCTCCAAACAAACACTTGCAGTACAAAGGCCCGTCTGAATACTTATATCTACACAGGTTGACCTCAATTGTACAAGGAACATGTATAGGGGTGTACAAAACTCTCTAAAAACTTACACTAAAATCTTTCTTACGTTTGTCAATGCAGTGTGGGATAAGCTATATCTCAAACCACCGTTGCGATTGAGAGTGTGGTGCTAACTTCTGCGTGTCACCGTTTCTAACTAAAATGCGTTGTATTTGATTTAGTGTCAAATACTAAACAATATCATAGCTGAGAGAGAATTCCAGGCTTCTGATTAGTGTATCAGCTTGCGACAAGCCGCCGTGTTCGAGGAACAGGCAGCCTCACGCGTTGGATATATTTCCTGCATAAATTCAGGTATATAGTCACTCGCCAATTTTAATTCATTTTATAACTCAATTAAGGTTACGACCTGGGTTGTGATTTTATTTATTACGATGATTTATTACTATTGCGCCTATCATACATTATAGATAACTTTATATTTATTTGATTGTTTTTTACGCCTTTTTCTTCCCACCCTAGTACTGGTCGCCGTCGTGTCAGGAAAATATTTTTGAGTACTGCGTAAAATACCAATCAAATATATAAATAAATAAATTATATGCCCTACTCAAGGATATTTCACTTATACTACGGTGGTTAGATTATAGATAACACACAATTATGAAGAAAACGCCAGAGACAAGGAAGACAATTTCCATAATTCACTCACATGGGAAATAATATCTACTGAAAAAAAAAATGTGAAACTATGGGAGAAGGCGATTCATGGAATACCCCTGACGATTAACAAACATGATTTCTTGACAGCATGTAACGCGCGTTAGAGCGTAATCAGGACAATATATTTGTTAACGTTGCAAAGGTTTACAGTCCTGTAAAATATTGCACTACACACATTTATTTTTAATAAAACTGTTGCTCTGATTATAAATGTGATTTTGTTGTTAGGAAAATAACAGTCATTCACCTTGCTTGTAATGTATTTATTCTTCTGATCATTATTTGTAGGAAAAGTTGTCCATCTGGCTTCCGCCATGTGTCAAACATGCACTCGTCGTGGACAGGAACGCTGCATTAAACGTTGGTGTGAATCCCCCTCACGGAAAAATGTCACGCCCCGATGGACGCGTTGGTGGCAAGCCATCGAAGCGATTAGAAACATAATCTTAAAAAGAGTGTAAATGTGTGCAAAGAAAATATTTTTTTGTTTTGTGAAACTCGGCCATACTATTGAGGGAGATATCAGGTATGTGACAGTTGTGGACACTTTCAAACTGTGACGAGCAGAGACATTTGAGAGAAATGCCCGGTATATAACACTATCAATCGGAGATAAGCAGAGACATTTGAGAGACATGTCAGATTTACGAGAAACACCGCTTACGGACACTTCCAGTCTGAGACGAACAAAGACGTTTGAAAGAAATGTCCGGTATATGAAAGACATCATTTGTGGAATTTTTCAACCAGAGTTAAGCAGAGACATAAGATATACCACGTATATAATAGACATCGTTTGTGGTGACTTTTAAACTGAGACGAAACGAGAATTTCTGTGAAATTTATACTGATTTTTACTCAGTTTTGTTGATTAAATCTGTACCTAGATAAGTTGATATTGTCATAAACTTGGAGTAAGTCATGTCAGTGTGACATTGTGCTATACTTTGATTATTATGTATAGTTCAAACCTTGAAGAGAATTCTGGTATAGTGTTTAAGAGTCCATGCATCTAGGAATGCTTTGCAGACATTGTACATAGTACGCCTAGACATAACACTGAAAAAAATAATCTGTTAACTTTAACAGAAAGTTTGTTGTTTGATTGATGCTAGAATGTTATTGCAGCAGATATTTCTGTTAAATATAACACACACTATTAATTCGACTTAAAGATTCTATTAAATTAAAATGACATTATGTTAAATACGGAAAAAATATTGTGTTATAATGACAGAATTCATTCTAGCATCACTTAGACAATAGATATTATTACCTTAATACTCTTGATGTCTTCTCAGTGTAATATTTCAACGTCTGTCAAAAACGTGGTTGTCTTTATGAAAATATTTATCGACTTGCACTAAGCACTGAATGGTTTGACGGATTTATCAACGCTATTTGATGTGATGCAGATTGCAATCGGCTGTGTTTGCCAAAGAGATCGGGGTGGCCGGTTTGAAAAGCCTAATCTCTTTATGTAACTAAGAATTAACAGCATAGTTTATGATGTTCGGTTTCTAGGCGGATTTCTGTATTGTAACACTGTACGATTGACATGTTTATACTAGATTTCGAATGAGTATAAAAGGAGAGAGACAACTGTAGTAAAATAGACTACACTATCTATGTCTCCTGGTCCAGTTATCTTCGTGTCTTTGTCTCCTGGGTGTGCGTCCCATAAAACTCAGAGCAACATTGAGCCGATCCTGGAGAGTATTATACTCGTCTCTCATCACAAGCTTTATTTAAAACGAACTGCAAAAACTTTACAATGTGATGGTTTTTCTTACTGTTAATGATGATCACTGTAAATGCTCTTTGGCATCAGGTTTGGCATGATACTAATAAAGGAACTTTTTAATAAAAAAATACTTGTAAAACACAAAAATGAAAATATATGGTAATTCATATTACGATGGTCTATCATTCACAAAATCAAATGAATACCGCTTCCCTATTTATTGTAAATTTTAACAACATCATGTTTGAGAATATGCCCATTCAAGAAGATTTTTCACTAATAGAACTTAAAAATTTGGATAAAATATCCAAAGATGGCTGCAACGTTACACACCAGCCATTAAACAGGCGTTTAGTTTCCTCCCCCTGGGGAAAGACGGGTCTAGCTTCTGTATGATTAAGGACCTACCGGAAAGTAGCCTAACTGTATTGGTTTTGTTTTTTAAACAGCATTTGGTCAATGTTTGCACTACCTGCATCATGGAAAAACGTCTTATAGGACAACTACACTGACAGCTACTTTTTGTGAGATCATGGAAAAAATGAAAAGGTGGGATTTGAATGTTTTAAGACAAGAATGAAGTATTTTCTATATTTCAGAGTGGGTTTAGGAAAGGTAGAAGCATAATGGATCATGTTGTTTCGCCTGAAACATCCCGAACAACATTACTTGCAAATAAAGAATGTAACTTGGTAGCATTTTGAAGATATCGAAAAAGCCTATGATATGTTGTGGTGGGGCCGATTGTTAATTAAGATGGGTATTGGGGGTAGGATGCTCGCTTGGGTTAGGGATTTCCTTTCCGAGCGCACAATACAGGTACGCATAGGTACTGACTTCTCTCGCTCTGTTTCACCCGTCAATGGCGCTTACCAAGGAAGTGTGTTATCCCCAACACTGTTTAATAGAGCTATTAATGACGTGCCATTGCTCCTCATCCTGAAGATAAATTGTTCCCTTTTTGCTGTTTGGTTCAGTACTAAGAATATTGACATAGCACAGAGGTATGTATAGCAGCCTATGAACAAAATTGGCAACTGGCGTAAACTGTGGGGATTCCGCTTCTCATCGACCAAGTCTGAAGCAGTTTTGTTCGGCTGGGGACGATTAGAGTTACCCGTACCATTACTCCAGAAAAGAGTGCAATCAAAGTATCTACACACCTTTCCAATATTTTCGGGTTGTATTCTACAAGAGGCTCACATGGTCAAAACCTAATGAAATGCTTGTTACTAAATGTGAGAAACCTCTTAATCTTATGTAGGCTATATCTGGGGAATCCTTCGAGTTGGCCATATACATGTTGTACATCGAAAACGATGATTTAAGGGAGATAACTCCTAGAAACTCACGGTATTTTCTCCCTAGGAACACTTTCAGAACACTTACCACTTAAAAACACTAATTTCTCGTACAATTTCACGAGAAAAGTTACGATAAACTGACTTCCGAAGTTTTGTGAAAGTGGTTGTAGATACGTATTATAAGCTGGCCGAAGCTTTTCAAATTCTGAACACAACACGCGAATTGATTGTCGAATAACATTGAAGTTTGTCCCTTATTATTTAATAATGATGATAAAAGCATGTATATTTCTGCTTTAAAGGATGAGACAGCACCTGACTAAAACATATTTCAGTCAAAAGCAAAATACTTAAGCTTTCTAACAAAAAAACAAAATGACAGTGCAGATCCAATGGCTGCTATGAAGCGTTGCAGCCGTCTTTGGAGTTTTATCCAAACAAACAATTAATTTCTATTACATAAACAGCAGTAAACGTGTATGTACTGTGTACAACACTACAGTACTACCGAAAGATTACACTTAAAACATTTAAATACGGTCTCTTGTCACTTTACCTCAGTGAGGATTTTATTCCACCTGTTAAAGTAAGTGCTTATAAACAGCCAATTAAACGTCCTGTACAATTATGCACGAAGTAGAATTACACACAAAGGTTCGGTGGTAAGAAATACAGTTAATTAGATGTCACTGGTCTAGAAATATTATAATTCTAGATGGTCATCACATTTAATACATATTCACCTGAAAGTACTGCATAGGGAAGAGGCTTCTGGGATGAACAGCCCACCAGCAGAATGCTAGTTTATTAACAAATACAACACAAAAATACAATATGGTAAAACAAGAGCAGCGACAACAGTGTGATAGTTGGCAACTGGTCACCCGTAACCCTTGAAACCGAACATCTTGTCTGATTATCTCAGTTAGCGTTCCGTTCCAGTCCAGCTGCTCATGGAAATGCTATACAATTAGCAACTTACACGTCACCTAGCATCGTGGCTTCAGCAGAATTAATTTAAAAACGTGCAGTGATGTTAACTGCAATTCATCAGGCGTCTGCTAACCGTCTGGACATCTATATTCCCTGCACTCACCCACGCACGTATAGATGCACGTTTATTTATTTATTTGATTGATGTTTTACGCTGTAAAGCAGGTTTCAGATGTCTGCAGAAAACTGGAGGGGAACCCCCTCCTCCCCCCCCCCCGCCCCCGCCCCGCCCCCCTACGGACTTCCAAACAAGTTAAACTGAACGGGATAGCCTCCTCCTTCTAGAAAAGCATCACTTATCAGAAATGACTGCGTGCCAGGTAAAATAGTCGACTCTTATTGATTATGTAAAGTGTATAGTTGTACAAATAGATTACTTATCGTCTAAAAGTCTTTGCTGAGTGTGGGAGTTTCCAGTTTATATTACGGTGTTACCTGTGGGTTGATAACAACCCAGGTAACATCCTAACACTCGATCTTATCAGCTACTAAAATAATAGCAAAAGACCTCGTCGGCTTATGTTTTCATTGTGTATAGTTGTACAAATAGATTACATATCGTCTAAAAGTCTTTGCTGAGTGTGGGATTTTCCAGTATATATTACGGTGTTACCTGTCGGTTAATAACAAGCCAGGTAACATCCTAACACTCAATCTTATCAGCTACCACATTTATAGCAGCAGACCTCGTCGGGTTATGTTTTCACTAAGATTACAAGTGTTGTGTGTGCTGGAGTTGCCCTCCTGCCGTGCCTCGATGAATTTCTACCGGCTAACGATGTGTTTCGTGATGCTGACAGCACTCCTGTTGACGAGACGCCGGTTTTCAGGAGATGGATTTCGCATCAGAATGAGATTCTAATTTTGTGATAAGATTTTAAGTTTTAAATTTTCCGTATTACTCTGTAGTACGTTTTCGCTATCAACCAGAAATATGTCCAGTTTCACTTTCATAATTTCATGTACCCTGTCTTTAAATATAATCCGGGGCCTCCGTGGCTCAGTCGGTTAGCGCGCTAGCGCAGCGTAGTGACCCAGAAGCCTCTCACCAATGCGGTCGCTGTGAGTTCAAGACCAGCTTATGCTGGCTTCCTCTCCGGCCGTACGTGGCAAGGTCTGCCAGCAACCCGCGGATGGTCGTGAGTTTCCCCCGGGCTCCGCCCGGTTTCCACCCACCATAATGCTGGCCGCCGTCGTATAAGTGAAATATTCTTGAGTACGGCGTAAAACACCAATCAAAAAAAAAAAAAAATCAATCAAATATAATCCAAGATGTACAGGATAGAGAGTGAAACCAGAGCAGTGACGACAGTGTCATAGGTGTCACACGTAGCCCGTGAAATACGAAGTTATGTTCATTTCAATCAGCCAGAAATTTATTCTAATATGTAATCGCTTTATTGTAGCAAATTACATTGCCGACGTGGCACGATGGTTTAAGCGTAGCCATGGCTACTACCGTCGATCTAATGCCATTAAGTTTCGATGAACTTTGCATATGCCAAAGGTCACAAGATCACTTTTCACAAACAGTCCACAACACAATCCGCCCTACAATTAAGAAAGTATATTAAGAAATGTAATGTAAACAGGAGCCTTAAAATGTTGTCAGTGACACCGAAAAGATGCAATGGATGTTCAAAGAAAGCAAATCAATTTAATCAGGATTGATATCGTGTACCATAGCCGTTTATAATTATCATAAGACGGATATCCGATGGTCGCGGGCTTAACATTATGATTCAAGACAATAGTTTCGTTAACACTGTAAAGTTTAGCAGTAAGACCGCTCCCAGCTGTAAATATTGCAGTATGAACACTGCCCGCTGTAAATATTGCAGTAAGACCACTCCTAGCTGTACACATTGCAGTAAGACCACTCCCGAAGGCATTAAGCCGCCCCGCCCGAGCCATTGCACTGTTACCGGTCAACCAGTCGTTGCACTATGCCCTTCCTGCTGAACGCCAATCGAGGAAGTTACATAGATTCTAGTTCATGTTCATTCAGTGTTACTCCCATTTTGAATATATAAATATTTTTTCTCTTTCTCACCAATGTCAAGACAATACCTCTCATACCTCAATAATAGGCTATATCTAATAGATATATTCTTTCTGTGGTGGTTTTACATATTTCACAAACATCGTCATCTTTACGATCTATTTTATAGAGATACGATTTTGTTGGTATTTTTCTATGTAATAATTTATATTGAAAATCCCTCAGTTTTGTATATTGATATACAGGAAAAACTGGAAGAAAATATATTTGCCCAATTTATTTCTTTCAGTTTAAGGTTATATTCCCATTTAGCATGAATACGTTGTTTTTCATAAGCGGGGTTCAACACGTCATGAAACATCGATATTTTTAAGTTTGGTTTCATTAGAAGTTGAAAAGATATCGGGAAAGTTGGCGAGTAGTAATCAACATTGATCTGTTTTTTCTAAACTTTTAGGAGTGTTTGTAATTAGGTTATTATAGTCAAAGTAATCATAAACATTTTCTTAAATTGTGAAAATGGTAGAAATTTGCTCTCCTTGTCTAGTAAATCTCTTGTATGTCGTACTTTATCATCAAAACAGTTTAGGATAAAGAAATATGGACGTTTTACATTGAAAATATACCACAAGTGTTCGTTTACTATATTTACTGTTGTTCTTTCCTGCAATTTTTGGTGGAAAATATCCCAAGATTTAAGAGTGTCTTTCCAAGAAGGTTTTTTTCATTGATTGTAGCATATATTTGATGTAACCACTGCCCATGTTGTGTAATATTTGATAGTTTTTATTATTAATACATTTTCTCCGCCAATTTTGTCATTGAAAATTAATTTTCTAATCCATTTTATCTATAGTGATTGTAAATATGGAATCCAGTTAATCATTCGTATACCTCCACTGGCAAAATCATTTATCAAAATCTGCTTTTTTCTGTCCGGCCCATCGTTTTATAGAAATTTATAAAGTACCCTTTTCATTTCTTTATTGTGTCTTCTGGTGTGTTTGGCAGAGAAAACAATAAATGTATCATCTTAGAGAGGGCAAGGGATTTAATAGCAGTAATCTTTCCTCGTAAGAATAAGTTCCTGATTTTCCATTTCTTATGTCCATTTTAATCTGTTGTATTCTTACTGAATAATTTATTTTCCACATGTTATTAAAGTCGACTGATGAAAAATTAATACCATATTTGTGTTACCCAGTTTAATTTCACTTCTTGACATAATTTTAGATGAGCTCCAGACACACGGACTATCCAGACTGCTTTAGTTTTTGCTACATTTATTTTAAGGCCTGAGTATTTATAAAATCATTTTAATGCTTCGGCAAGAGAATCTTCTGAACCGCCAACAACTAGTTGTGTGTCATCGACAAACTGGCAGGGTTTATACCCAGTACTGTTAATGGTTATGCATTTTATGTTTGTGTTACTTCTGATCATATAGCCTAGTATTTCATCACACAGGAGAAAATGTAAGGTGAAATTGGGTCACCCTGTCTACACCCGAGGCTGATATCGACAAAGGACGATATATGTCAGTTTTGTAGCACACTTGTGAAGGTATCTGTGTGAAATGTTTTCACCCATTTCCTAAAGTCTTTTCCAAAATTCAAGGATTCGAGAACTTCTTCTGTGAAGTCCCAGGAAATAGAATCGAAGGCTTTCTTAAAATCTATTGAAAGGAGTAGTCCTGATATATCCTTTTCTTTATATTTTCGGAGATACACCTGCCTGCAATAAACCCCCACTGGTCCTCGTGTATAATCTTATCTAATGCTATTTTCAGTCTATTTGCAATACAGGTGGAGATGTCCTCTATCGGCTTCCATAGATGTCCTATATCGCCTTCCGTATATAACGGCTAACAGTCAGTGGAGGTTCCTGTACAGGAAACTGCCCAATCTATTGGTGAAAGTAAAGGGGATTCCCCTAAAAAACTTTTTGTGCGTGGGAAACAAGTCAATCCAGGCTTCACAGCACCTAGTCAGTCGTCTCACACTGAGCGTATGTAGAATTTTAAAACACAGCAGTACTTGCACATTTCTAAAAATAGCAAACACATCGTCTTAACCGTCCTGCATTTCAATGCTGACTCTAACACTCCTGGCTCCCCATTCAGGTACTGCTTTAGGTGTTGGCCAATAAGAACACAAGTGACATTCTACAACGCGATTTCATTGGATACCAAAATGAAAACGTCACACCTAGAAATAAGGCATCATTGGGCTGTTTTAATTGCGATCACAACTGTGGCTTAGTCTAGTTGCGTTGATGTTGTACCAAGATGAACCTCTGCCGATTGATGATGTCTTTATTACTGTTGTCTACTCTCCTGGCGACAAGTCGGTTTTGGGGAGCCAAATCATGGAGACTGAGACGCAGTAAGAAATTTGTGTTGATTTAGCTGATTTGTGGTCTACTCTGCACTCAAAATTAGTTCACGTATGCTTGAGTTGTCGGCATTATAGTGGGAGGAATGCAAGCATAGCCCGAGGTAATCCCACGACCATCCTCGGGTTGCTGGAAGACCTTCCCATGCACGTGCGGTCAGGATTTTGAGCTGAATGCACCTTCCTTTATAGTTGTATTAACCACAGCTATAATGAAAATATGACCTCACGGCCCCATTCTATAACTGTTTTTCTGTTGTCTACAAAAGACCAGCCTGACTATACTGGATCACAAGGTATATAGGGTGCATGTATACACCTGGAATCAGAGAGATCCGGGCTTAATTCGCATGCAGATTAAGGTTTGATGTGGCTACGTTCTGGCTTTGTTACTTCGACGAAAAGGGATATATCGGGGGTAGGCTTACTTTGAGTCAGTCAGGTGTCATGCCTGGTGTCTTGGGTGCAGTCTGCCAGTGTTCCAGTTAGGTAGGACTAAAGATATGTCGAATTTACAGTTATATCTGAAACCAGCGTTGCCATTCACAGAGCGGTACTAACTGCTTCATGTCACCGCCTTTAACTAAATCGTGTTGTGTTGGATTTAGTGTAAATACTATCCAATATCATAATTGAGAGAGAATTCCAGGCTTCTGATTGGTGCATCAGCTTTCGACAAACTGTCGTATTCGAGGAACAAGCCACGAATACATCCTCACGCGTTGGGTATATTTTCTGCGTACCTACAGGTATAAAGTCACCCACAAGTCGACGCTTGTCGACAATGTACTGGTCAAAAACAGTAGCTTTCGTATGTTTTCCAATGATTCACCAAATAACAACAACAACTTGTTAAAACAATTACTTTTGAAAACTGAGTCGTTGACTAGCAGTTCACCTATAATACAAGTAGTTTATCTTATAACTCAACCAGGGTTCCTAGCTGGGTTGTGATTTTATTTATTACGATGCCTATTGTAACTATCATAGATCATAGATAACTTCATATTTATTTTTATTGTTTTTACGCCGTTTTCCTCCTACCGTAATGCTGCTCACCGTCATATAAGTGAAATATTCTTGAGTACTGCGTAAAACATCAATCAAATATATAAATAAGTAATTATACGCCGTACTCAAGGATATTTCATTTTTACGACGGCCGTTATATTATACATAACACCCACTTATGAAGAAAATCGCCTGAGACGCGGAACGCGGAAGGCGTTTTATAAAATAACCCTGACGATTAAAGGACATGATTTCTTGACACCATGTAACGCGCATTAGAGCGTAATTTAAGACAATATTTTCGGTAACGTTGCAGACATTTACAGTTTTGTAAAATATTGCACTACACACAATTATAATCAATAACACTGTTGCTCTTGTTCTAAATGTGATTTTGTTGTTATAAAAATAACAATTATTCTCATTGCTCGTAATACATTTATTTTTCTGATTATTATTTGTAGGAAAAATCCATCTGGCTCCAATCATGTGTAAATTATGTACTCGACGTGGTTTGGGACGCTGCATGACTCGCTGGTGCAAATCCCCCTCACGTTCCCGACGAACGCGTCAGTTACAAACCTTCGAAGCAATTAGCAACATACTCTGAAGAGGAGTGTAAACATGTGTGCCCGTCATTGATGGAAGACACAAAGGCAGTCAGGTATACTACAGCCATGGTGTGTGGAGACTTTCAATTTGAGATCAGCTTAGGCATGTGCGGGATATGTCAGGATTGTGAAAGGCTTCAATAAAATTCGTGGATACTTTCAATTTGCGATTATCTGCTACCAATTCCACAAAGCTTCAAAACAAAAACATTTATTTGCTTTGTGACACTTGGCCTGACATTTGATTGAGATGTCAGGTATATGAGAGACATCATTTGTTGAAACTATCAATCTGGGAAGATCAGAGACATTTACGGAAGATGTCAGGTATATGAAACGCTATCTGTGGACACTTTCAATCAAAGACGAGCAGGGACATTTGAGGGAAACGTCCGGTATATGACAGACATCATTTGTGGAAACTATCAATCGGAGATAGGCAGAGACATTTGAGAGATATGTCAGATATACGAGAAATATCGTTTGCGGACACTTCCAGTCTGAGACGAGAGATATTTGAGAGAAATGTCCGGTATATGACATCATTTGTGGAAATTATCAACCCGAGATAAGCAGATATGAGATATATCAGATATACGAGAAATATCGTTTGCGGACACTTCCAGTCTGAGACGAGCAAAGACATTTGAGAGAAATGTCCGGTATATGACATCATTTGTGGAAATTATCAACCCGAGATAAGCAGATATGAGATATATCAGATATACGAGAAATATCGTTTGCGGACACTTCCAGTCTGAGACGAGCAAAGACATTTGAGAGAAATGTCCGGTATATGACAGACATCATTTGTGGAAATTATCAACCCGAGATAAGCAGATATAAGATATATCAGATATACGAGAAATATCGTTGGCGGACATTTCCAGTCTGAGACGAGCAAAGACATTTGAGAGAAATGTCCGGTATATGACATCATTTGTGGAAACTTTCAACCCGAGATAACCAGACATGAGATATATCAGATATACGAGAAATATCTTTTGAGTGATGCTAGAATGTTATTGCAGCAGATATTTCTGTTAAATATAACACCCATATTCTATTACATTTACATTACGACGGTCTATCCTTCACAAAATCAAATAAATACCAGTTCCGGTATTCCGTTATTGTAAATTCTCCTCATCAAATAGTTAGTTCTGATTGCAGAACTCACTATTACAGAACAAACAATTACTTAAATATATCAAACTTAATTTACATGATCCGTACTGACTCTTAATCATGATGTATTTTATGTTATGTGCACAACTGCCGTCAGCTTCTAAATTTAGCTTTCCACTGTTTACATATGCTAAGTTCAGGGCCTGCTGTCTGCCTCTACCTTAGAATGTTCCAGAATACGCTCAGTTCGGTGCCTGTTTGTTTACATCGAGTGTTCAGGAATTTTCTTATTCTAGAAAATTCCACCAGTCTATATAAGACCTATGAAAGCAGGTCAAGGAGAACGGAGAATTATTGAGAGTTTTAGATGCTTTCGCTGTGTATTACTTTAGTAGACCTTTTGTGCTGAATTTTGATGTCTTTATAGCCTCTGGCTTTGTTATATCCTATCTCCACCGAGCACTTGTTCAGTCTGAACTTGTATATTTAATCTGTGCTCTTGTGTACACAGTGCTTATTAGTACACGTTGTGTATATTTCGTCACACACTCAGTTATACTATGGATTATCCCTCTTATTTCTGCATTTATGCCTGTATGGTTTTCCGCATTGTGGAATATATGCGTCCGTTTGGACTTGACACTGTTGTACATGTGAGTATTTTAGTATTTGTATAAGTCTTTTTATCTGTTCTTGTTAAAGCTAATAAATTGTTGTAAAATAAAATCTGCTGGTTTTGGTTACTTTTTTGTGCGGCTAAACTGTCGTGTATTTCGAACAAGCCATCTCTTTATAATACAGACAGTTTGGGTCGTAACATTTACGAATGAGCTTTCCCATATATTACACGTGATTCTGGATTCCCATTGGTGGTTTAAAATATCGACATGCATCATCAGGTACTTTGATGATGGTAATATTCCAAATGAGGTGGCTTTGGCTTTTAAGGTTTTTCAAGTTAAGCAGTATATATTTCCAGTAATAACACCTGTAAATATTGCAGTAAATATTCTAGCTGTAAATATTGCAGTAAGACCACTCCTAGCTGTAAAATATTGCAGTAAGACCACTCCTAGCTGTAAAATATTACAGTAAGACCACTACTAGCTGTAAACTATTGCAGTAAGACCACTACTAGCTGTAAAATATTGCAGTAAGACCATTTCCAGGTGTAAATATTGCAGTAAGACCACTTTTATCTGTAAATATTGCAGTAAGACCACTCCTAGTTGTAAATGATACAGTAAGACCAACCCTAGCTGTAAATGGTGCAGTAAGAGCACCCATAGCTTGAAATATTGCACTACAACCACCCATAGCTGTATATGGTGCAGTTAGTCCGCCCATAGCTGTAAATGGTGCAGTAAGACCACTCCAAGCTGTAAATGGTGCAGTAAGACGACCCATAGCTGTACATGGTGCAGTAAAACCACCCATAGCCTTAAATATTGCTCTATGGATTAGTGTATAGCTTCTACTTTCCTCAGCGTCCCATCGAGTTTGTTCCCCAAAGCCTGCTTTCCCATTGTTATGTTTTATTGTTATGTACTGTACAACTGCTGCATATATACCGAGTGGAACCTGCGGCTGGCTTGTACTGCTGACGAGACTGGTTTGTCCGTCCTAGCAAGCTGATAGTAAGGAACTTCTCGGGCCGGAAAACCGGACGCTCGCTCATCCACTCCACGCCTGTGCTCACGCGGAGAAAGAAGATTCCCTTTAATTAATTCCTTCAAACAATGGAAACTATTTAGAGATGGCAGGTATATGGGAGACAACATTTATGGACACGCTCGGTATGAGATAAGCTGCGGGATAGAGATGTCAGGTATATGGTAGACACCATTTATGGACACGCTCAGTCTGAGATAAGCGGGGGGATAGAGATGTCAGGTATATGGAAGACCTCATTTATGGACACGTTCAGTCTGAGATAAGTTGCGGTATTTGAGAATGACGTGTGGTCTGCCTGAGGCATCGTTTGTGGACTCTTTCATCTCATATTGTTATTTGTGCTCACTACCTTGTTATTGCGGATTGTATAACTCGTAACTACAGTGTAAAAACGAATATGTTTAAATTTGCAAATCTTGAAAGACGTATATTAAGGTACAGTACACAGACTGTTTTACACATTTCACTGTTAATGTGTTACACAAAGTATACAATTTACGAGTTATATAGTATATGAATCATATTAGCAGATAATATTTATTCGAAAATAAGAGATCTCTCCTTAATCTTTTAAATTTTCTTTCTACGACAGGTAGACCTTATTATGGCAAAAATGCACATTCGTATAATATTGTACACTAGCAGCACACAAATTGTGGATGAGCGAGCGTCCGGTTTTCCGGCCCGAGAAGTTCCTTACTATCAGCTTGCTAGGACGGACAAACCAGTCTCGTCAGCAGTACAAGCCAGCCGCAGGTTCCACTCGGTATATATGCAGCAGTTGTACAGTACATAACAATAAAACATAACAATGGGAAAGCAGGCTTTGGGGAACAAACTCGATGGGACGCTGAGGAAAGTAGAAGCTATACACTAATCCATAGAGCAATATTTAAGGCTATGGGTGGTTTTACTGCACCATATACAGCCATGGGTCGTCTTACTGCACCATTTACAGCTTGGAGTGGCCTTACTGCACCATTTACAGCTATGGGCGGACTTACTGCACCATATACAGCTATGGGTGGTTGTAGTGCAATATTTCAAGCTATGGGTGCTCTTACTGCACCATTTACAGCTAGGGTTGGTCTTACTGTATCATTTACAGCTAGGAGTGGTCTTACTGCAATATTTACAGATAAAAGTGGTCTTACTGCAATATTTACACCTGGAAATGGTCTTACTGCAATATTTACAGCTAGTAGTGGTCTTACTGCAATATTTTACAGCTAGTAGTGGTCTTACTGTAATATTTACAGTAACAATGTTCAGTGTGTAAGCATAATCCCAACAGTAACAATGTTCAATGTGTAAGCATAATCCGGAAAGTAACAATTTTCAGTGTGTAAGCATAATCCCAACTGTAAAAATGTTCAGTGTGTAAGCATAATCCCAACAGTAACAATGTTCAGTGTGTAAGCATAATCCCAACAGTAACAATGTTCAGTGTGTAAGCATAATCCCAACAGTAACAATGTTCAATGTGTAAGCATAATCCGGAAAGTAACAATTTTCAGTGTGTAAGCATAATCCCAACAGTAACAATGTTCAGTGTGTAAGCATAATCCCAACAGTAACAATGTTCAGTGTGTAAGCATAATCCCAACAGTAACAATGTTCAGTGTGTAAGCATAATCCCAACAGTAACAATGTTCAGTGTGTAAGCATAATCCCTCTTGATGGAATTATGTGGATGACAAGAAAAAAAGATGTAGAATTATGCCATTTGCCAACTGATTGATACCATTTGTCTATTTAATGATACCATTTGTTATATGACTTATACCCTTTGCCAACTGAATTATGCCATTTGTCAACTGAATCACTCCATTTGTCAATTAAATTATACCATTTGCCTTCTGACTTCTGTCCATCATTTGATACATCCGCCACTTTTATTTCCTCACTGACTGGTAAATGTTATTCTGTTAATTCATACGTTAACTTAAGCTGTATTGCGTCCAACTGTATTTACTTGGTAACATGCAAGAAGTGTGGTCAGCAGTATGTTGGGAAGACCACCCAGAAACTACATCTATGGGTGAATGGGCACCGTAAGTCCGTGCGCAAGAAACAATTGCTAATAGGCAAGCATTTCTCTGCCTCCGACCATGATTGGGACAATTTCAGCATTCAAATAATAGAATCGGTTTATCCATCTACAAATGAGACTGATGTCGAATTTGAACGTAAAATCCGTGACCGTGAGCCTTTCTGGATGCTAGAGATTGGTTCAGTCTTCCCATATGGGTTGAATGATAACGTTATGGGAATCGGCAATGTAACATCTAGCCAACCATATGACTCCATCGTAACAAATTTATTCAAATACGATAAACGTAGACCTCGCAGTCATGGTAGGAGGAAGTTCAACAGAAACATGATTCACAAACACGTTACAGTTAGCTATTTAGTAGGATTGTCGTATGACACCAATAGCATGCATGCTATACGCACAGTATTATATGCACTGCCATTGAACTTGCTAAAACAGGTGGTTCAAGACGTATCCAATAACATACACAATTTTAATGTTCCACCTCACCTTGTACGTCTGTGTCGAGACATATCGTATTTTCGATTGTATCGCCCTGTAACTACAAGTGAAACTCAACACGATCGACTCTTTCTGAAGATAAAGTATGTAGACAGTGGCCTTGATTTAATCAACCTACCACGCATCTTTAATGAACCTGATGTCCGTAATGCTGTGCCTAATTATTTTAATATCCAAGAGCCATCTTGCATATCCTATGAGTATACAAAGCCTATCGCTTCCAAAATTTTCAATTATTCCCAGGCCATCAAGGAGTTCGATTTGGCGACGTATACTTCTGGCGGCTATAACTGTGATTGTGAATCCTCAGTTTTTACCTACGACAAATGTAAACATGTCCTGACTGGTGACCTTAATATTATTAAGAATCATGATCTAAGGAATCTCTTTGTGAGGGGTCCTAAGTATAGAGAAAAAAGTAATGTCAACATTCGATCAAACAAAAAAATATCATCTCGACACTTGAGGAGTATGTTAAGAAATGGTCAAAACGGGAGAAAGTGGATTCTTCGGTATTTAACGATTGGCTTGAGATTGTCAAAAAAGAAAGTTATTTTAACTATACACCGTCTAGACATTGATGCTCTACCTAAAGTTAAACAGGTTGTGAAGGATCCCATTGTGCAAGAAACACTCGCTGACCTTCATAGTAAATTTGTCATCACTGTAGCAGACAAGGCTCCTAATAATGTCATCTTTATTTGCAAGAATTATTATTATCAAATTCTTGTTCAAGAGCTATGTGCATCTACAACGACATCCACGTATTGTGTTGCTACATGTACTCTGGAGGAACTATTTAACAAACAAAACCTTTCTTAAAGAAAGGCGCAAAAATATACCTACCCGTCACACAGAAATACCACAACTTTACTGGATTCCTAAAATGAATAAATCCCTATACAAGGCTCGATTTATTGCAAGTTCAAGAAGCTGTACCACCAAACTCTTGTCAACCTTACTTACGAGAGCGTTACAAGAAGTAAAGTCATTTTGGAATAAGTATTGTTGCGCCATAACAAAAAATTCAGGTGTCAACTGCATGTGGATTCTTAACAACTCCAAACGTCTTACAGAAGGACTCGATGCTCATATGCATATACCGTACAAAGACGTATCCACATGGGATTTCTCTTCTCTGTATACTACAATTCTTCACAAAGATCTTATTTATTTATTTATTTATTTATTTATTTGATTGGTGTTTTACACCGTACTCAAGAATATTTCACTTATACGACGGCGGCCAGCATTATGGTGGGTGGAAACCGGGCAGAGCCTGGGGGAAACCCACGACCATCCGCAGGTTGCTGCCAGACCTTCCCACTTGCGGCCGGAGAGATCTTATTGAAATAATATCGTCGTTAATTGTGTCGGTATTTACTAAAACAGGTCACCGTTACATTAACGTCAGAAGCAATAAGGCTTTCTTTAGTTCTACTCTTTAAAAAGGTTACCACTTATGGGATGTTACATTATTTATTGAATTACTTGAATTTCTCATTAATAACATCTATGTGAAATTCGGAGATACCATTTTCCAACAGTGCATAGGTATTCCAATGGGTACCAATTGTGCGCCTCTTTTGGCAGACCTATACCTGTTTTCATATGAATACGAGTATATACAGAAATTACTTAATAGTAATATCTTTAAAGCTCGATCCTTTTCATTTACCAAACGGTATATTGATGATCTACTAGCGTTAAATAACCCCCCATATTGCTGAAGCGGTGAAGGAAATCTATCCGCCTTCATTGGATTTAAAGGAGACAAGAGATAGTCCTGATAGTACATCTTATTTGGATCTATATCTGTACAAAGACGAACAAGGTCTCCTTTCACGCCGCCTTTACGACAAAAGGGATAATTTCAATTTTGATATTGTAAATTATCCTTATTTAGATAGCAATATACCAAAGAGCCCTGCATATGGCGTATACATATCTCGCCTTGTAGCATTTGTCAGATCTTGCGTTAATTGTGATGACTTTAATCTGCGTCACCAGTTGCTAGTTCAAGTTCAAGTTACTAGTTTGTCAAGGATGCTCCATCAAACGCCTTCTTTCTAAGTTTCTCAAATTTTACAATGAGTATAGCACTCTCGTTGGCAGGTATGTACAGAGCGTTCAGAATCTTTGGCAATCTGCATTGTGATCAACCACATAGACGACGCTGTTATCCCTATGTACATATCTACCACGTACATGGTATTTAACAACATAGATGGCGTTGGATGCGCAGTGTAACCGTCTATCTTGTATGTCATGTGTAACATCATAGATGGTGCCTCTTGTAGCATGAGACCTTCACTTATTAACTGAAAAGACGTAATCGTCCGTTACTTTTGAATCACAATCTGATCGGTTAGGGTCTGTAACGCTCGTCATTTTCAAACTGTATCTAATACCACTTAACCTGGGGCTAGGGGCCGTAAAGGTAGCCATGCTAATTACATCAGCATGATGCCTTTATGAACAGTTGCAATTAAAGCGCGACTGAGATACTTGTTTAATTGTTATTTGACATGGAACTCATTCACGGACGACGAATTTGAACTTTGATATGGAATTCATGCCTGGAATATTCATTGTCTGCCCGGCATCATTGAAAACTGATGATCGCTTCTCTCTTGTGTGTTACCGGCTTTATTTCTTATTTGTATAATTTCTTACATACCTTTGTCTTTGGGAGTTAGTGTTAAACGTTGTTTTGGAAATCGATCTTGCTATTATCGACTTGGAACGCCCTTTACGGACTACGAATGGTACAGGAATGTCGGACTTGACGCTTATATTTATACTATTTGTCAACTGAATTATACCATTTGCCAGCTGAATTTTGTCAATTAAATGATGCCATTTGTCAAATGAATTGTACAATTTGCCACAGCGACGACACTGTGATAGTTGCCAAGTGAATTATACCACTTGGCAACTATCACACTGTCGTCGCTGTTCTGTTGCACTTTTGTTACATGGTCAGATCGTCTCACTCAAGCCATGGCAAAGGCTTAACAGTTAACTTCAACACGCCGTCATGCATCACAAAACGATAAGTGGGCGTAATCAAGCCTTTGGTGTGGTTCAGTCTAACAACTCTTGCCACGGTGTTGATAATTATTGTATAAGAACACAGACAGCACACTATCTCGCGATTTCATCGGCTAACGAAACGCCTGCAGGGTACATAAAATTGACACATTCTTTGAGTGTTTTCATTGCGATTAATACTGCTGAGATCTGGAGTTAAGATGAATTTCTAAAGGTTGACGATGTGCTTGTGTTGCCGATAGCACTCCTGTTGGCGACTGGTGGGCTTCAACGTGTCCGCGTTCGATTATGGTCAAGATTAAGACCGTGAGACGTAAGATTAAACTATAACAATACAGGTAAACAGAAACGTACATGATTGCATTTTTATCACAATTTTCATTATCTCTACGTTGGTCACAAGAGACTAGAAATGCGCATTGCATTTTTTGTTTCTTTGCTTGTTTCTTACAGCCACACCCAAGACTTTTTCACTTACACGATGGCGATCAGTTTTATTGATGTGGGAATCTGGAGTGGTCGGCGCAAACCACCGCCATGTGGCAAACTGTTGAGGAACTTTCCCACATCTCAGGTGCAGAAAGAACACACCATACTGGTGAAAGACAAGAGATCTTCAATGAACCAGGCCCACCACTTATTGTCACCAAAACCTCAGAAGCAGTAAGATCAAAGTCCCTGTCCAAACCCTAAGGAGTTCGGGAGTCACAAGTTAGCCATTTATCTGAGACTCAGTTTTAACTTTCATGCATTTGGAAATCTAAACAGTTATTTATAATTCTTATAAATTCTTGTATGATAGATATCTGTTGTTGTTTTTGTTATTTTTTAATATTTGGTTCGTTTGCTTTTTTGTTTGTTTATTTTTGTTTTTTTTTTTGTTTTTTTGATTGTATATATTTTATTTTTTGATGTAACTAAAGCTACGAAATGTGTCGTCGTCAGGGCCTAAAACAAACAAATTGTTTGCTGGTGTTAATCACATTCAAGGGGTTGAGACAACCAGCATGGACGGAAAAGTTTAATACAAACTGTGTAATACATTTTGATTATACTTAAAAACAAGGTTTTAAAGTTCATGTCATTTTACGGACTCAGGATAAAATAACTGGAAAAGAAATACATCTATATAGCAGACATCATTTGTCTTCTGAGCAGAGATGCTATGAATATATGACAGACATAATTTCCGCTCACTTTTAGTCGAGCATGATATATTTGCTGGAGATGTGAGGTTTACGAGAGACATTATTTGTGGACACTTTTAATCGCAGTAGAGATATTATCTGTGGACACGTTTAATCGGAGCAGAGACATTATCTGTTAACACGTTTAATAGGAGCAAAGACATTATCTGGGGACATATTTATTCGGAGCAGAGACATTATCTGTGGACATATTTAACTGGAGCAGTGACGTTATCTGGGGGAAACCTTCAGTCGGAGTAGCGACATTTGATGGTGACATCGTTTATGGACTTATTTTGTACTAATTATTAACCTCCACTGAAGGGTTATCAATTCTATTGTTTACGTAAAAACCAATGTAAGCATAATCTCCAGGATAGATAGATGTCCATGAGGATACATACATGCAGACTTCAAGTTTGTCAGCTGAAACACATGTACATTAAGGCAATTTGTTCATGTTAACCTGACGCCTAGGGTCAGGGATCAAGTTTGTTTTTCTACGCTGAAATGAGCTTGTATCGCTCGAAGGGTAAACTCGCTTTAAGCTGCCTTTGTTCCCTATTCTTAGGAAGGCAGGCAGTGCACACACTCTCCCGGTGTTGTCACTTTATTATATCATAGAGACCTGAAAAGACTTTCCAAAAACATTGTTTCTCATAAAATTCCAATTAATTTGTTGACCAGAAGCGCAGCTCTTCTTGATAAATCTACGTTACATTACAAATTATGTAACGATAATAACTTTTGAGCGATCCGTTACCACTGAATAGTTTCTACCGGCTAGTTTCTACCTCTCCGACGGAGATCTGTTTTTCAAAATGGCGAGAATTTACTTACATTCTCGAACATCCAGACGGGTTTTCATGAGTAACACCATTTATATTTTTTCATAATTTTTTTCTGATTTTTGTTGTGTTCAGCAGTTAATATCATTATCCGTGGCTTCTTACTTTTGATGTTTGAGTAAATATCTGAAATGTAGGTATTTTTTCCTCATGGAATTTGACATTGTTAATGGCGATAGCACTTTCGGGCTAAAGCGTGGGTCTGAATTTATCATCATTTCCCCTATTCTAAAGGCTTCTTTATCAACAGCAATATGTGCTTATTCCTTTCCTTTTAAAAATATACACACATTTCGGGGTGGCGTGGTATACTTTTTGTTGCTATAAGGGGACAGGTTACACAGAAAAATACGCTTATAAATGACATGTTTTCAGTGTAAAGTCGCTATAACGATAACTCCAGCACTGTCCTGAAATAGTTATGTAACAGCTTACTGAACAGCCCGCCAGAGATAGCCCTAGTTAATTAGTTCCACTTAGTCCTCTTTTGTCATATTTTTTTATCCGCGAAAATCTGATTTTAAAACATATAACCTACTCAAGCCGAAATACCTTGTTAATTTAGTATATATTTAAATCTGTGCTTGAATACTAACAAAAAATGATAAATTTCAAGCGCTACAAATGTATTAATATTTTGTAATCGTCTAAGACCTATAACTGAGGATTATAGTGTCTAGGGGGTTTTATTTCAGCTCTGACAGAATGAGAAATGACAACTGAACAGTGTGATTCAGCTGGATTCCTCGCATACCAATTCTGTGTGGTTTTAGACAAAATATATCCTGCTAGCACTATTTGGGTTAAGTTTATTAAATTTACCAACACTCTGAACTACCAACAACTACATAATTTCATAACTTGTATCACTAAAAATGTTCCTTATGCTGTTATTTAATTACACAAATGTCTGATATTAAAAAGGAGCTCAGTGAATTATACTGTCTGTTTTCACCAAATGAGTCCTCGGCATTGGTTATTGCAGGAATGTGTGGCATTACGGTTTAATTATAAACCTTAGATAAATTGGTAGGATACCGTATTTTACTGGTTACATGTGACTATTTGTCAGTTAGCACACTGTCATCACTGCTCTGGTTCTCATGATAAATTATGACTACATGGCACAGTAAAATGGAATATGACGTTAAGAACGTTAAGCATCTCTATCCAGCTTCTAATACTAAGTCAGTGGTAGCAAATTGATTCGTAATATTGAGATGGACGCTTGTACTGAGACGATACACAACATTTTCAAAGGAGAAACCTACAGATAAGGCTGTTAATACTGTCTTTCACTTGACTGTTGTTTGACGGCATACTAAAAAAAATTTCCAGTTGTACTATGACGGTAGATTTTATGGGTGAAGGGAGCCGCAATCCCAGGGATGAACCGTGCATCGACAATTGGTAAGCTACTGACAAACTTTTCCACATGCAATGTATAGATTTGTACCCACTGTTGTTAGAATAGTTGATCGCCCAAACAGCCAGAGAGAGCGGTGGAATTTAAAACTTCTTTGTCGGGGATTGAACTTGCACGTCATGTGTCCTACTGATTAAAAGGTAAGGGCCTTCCACCACTGGCTAGACTAGTTTTCTAATTTTATGCTATCGAAAATACCCGTCCGTGGCTAGCGTGCCAGCGCGTCGCATCGATCCAGTGGCCTTCACCGATGTTGTCGCTGTGAATTTAATCCCTGTTCACGCTGGCTTCTTCTGTGGCCGTACGTTGGGAGGTCTTCAGCAACCTACGGATGGCCGTGGGTTTTCCTCAGGCTTTGCTCGGTTTCCTGCCACCATAAGGTTGGCCACCGTCGAATAAGTGAACTATTCTGAATTTAGTACGGCGTAAAACACCAATCAAATAAATTAATAATCCGAAAATGGCGTACTTCTTGTGATAATTTCAAAACAGTTGAAAACAGCCGGAAATCAGGAAGATGTTTGTACATTTGTTATTGGACATATAAAATACCGTGCTATAACGGTGAAACAAAATTAATGTTCATTTAATATAGCAAGCGCTAAGATTGTAATTGGTTGGGAGCATAGTGTTGTAACTCCAACAAAATAACAGTGGGTGCACTAAACATACTTTCAACTATGTCTATGTCAAACAATTATACTTTCACCAAAATTGTCATATCCTGAAATAGATGGCGGTCAGGTACATGGGTCGAGTGAGTGAGAGAGTGATTGAGTGAGTGCTTAGGGTTTAACGTCGTACTTAACAATTTTTCAGTCATATGATGACGAGGGAGTCCTTAGAATGCATGTATATACATATAATGTGCCTCCTTGTTGCAGGACGGGTTTCCGCCGCTCTGTTATCTAGTGCTGCTTCACTGAGACGACTTACTTGGAGCCAAGTAAGCGGCCTCACCCGAGCCATTACACTGATACGGGTTAACCAGCCGTTGCACTATCCCCTAATGCTGAACGCCAAGTGAGGAACTTCCTCTTTCGAGATCTTAGGATTGACCCTGAATCGGACGCTCTACCAATTGAGTCCGAAGGGCTGATTGCTTGATGGGCCGCGTAAAACCCCGACCATAGACGTTTCATCGATACATTTCCACATGTGACGTACAGATATCATACTAGTGAAAGACATTAGGCGGCAAACGGCCAAACGTGCGTCATCAACCAAAAAAAAACAAAACAATTTTTAATAAATTCTAATAATAAATTCAAACGTTTAATAAATTGCAATGACTAACACTGTATTTGTTTTACCTAATTCTGTTTCAAACCGTGTTGCTCGGGGTTCTGTATGTTGTAATGTTTTTACATTGACAGTTATAATCAACACTAACTGAGTTCAGTTACAAGAACCAGAATATCACCGGTGATAGAAGTCTGACCATTTGCCAACTATCACACGGTTGTCTGAAGTTTAATCTGCAGTGTTAAATATTATGTAACTTTTTAAAATTTTCTCTTTCGCCAAAAGAGAAAATAATTCATGCTGGATGAGTAAGTTACTAACTTTTCGATATTTTAGAAAAATAGTAATTCTTTAAAATTCAAGAAAATACTCATTGTGGTAAGCTTTAGGGAATTGTAAAACCCAAACAAACTTTGGCTTTTCGTACTTATTCTTCTACTAACTTCTTTTCTGAATTTTCTCTCTTGATCTCCAGAATGAAATTTTGTTTTCTCCATTCAGAAATTTTACGAAAATGTATAAAAATAGCCAATACTCCTATACACAGTAGAATTTACAGCAGTTTGTTAACCGAGTAAATTCAGGAAAGGTGGCTTAGGTCGTTAATTGTCCCCCAACAGGAGATTCTGCAGTTGGGCTGTGTATGTTAATTAATGCATGTTATAAACCCGTGCTATCAGACGAGGAAGTGGGATTGATGCTTGTTTTTCTTCTGCCATGGCACAAGATGTAGAGTTCAATCCTTAGTCTCACACTCCTTAATTTATTTATGTTTATTTTATTGGTGTTTTACGTCGAACTCAAGGTTATTTCACTTATACGCCAGTATTATGGTCGGAAGAAAGCGGGCAGATCCAGAGAAATTATCCACTGGTTGCTGGCAGACCGGAGAAGTAGTCGGAAGGATGTGGGCTTGTACTTACAGCGTACAGCGCTGATCCATTGTCTTAAACACTAACTGCCAAGCCAGTTAAGTACATATAAACTCTTCTCTTTGACAACAGCACGCGTGTTACATGCGTGATACAACCATTTAGTCGGAAAGAGCAAATAATGGGGCTGTGCTTCATGTCAACAAATTAATTAGAATTTACATAAGAAAAGTCTTTTCAGTTTACAAAATAAGTTACGAAATAATCAAGTGACAACACCGGAAGAGTGCTGTGTGCACTGCCTGCATTTCAAAGAACAGGGAACAAAGGAAGCTTAAAGAGCGTTTATCCCTTGAGCGATACAAGCTCATTTCAGCGTAGAAAGACAAACTTGGTCCCTGACCCTAGGCGTCAGGTTAACATGAACAAATTGCCTTAATATACAGAGCATGAAGACTGCATGTGTTTAAACGTGCGTCCACTGCAGGGGATTATGCTTACACCGAATTTTCGAAATAAGGATTACGGACCAGTAAATCATGGAAAAGATAATCCGTGGGCAGAGGTCAATAAATCGTACAAAATATGGAAAAGTCCATAAGCGACGTGTTTCATATACCTGACATCTCTCTCAAACGTCTCTGCTCGTATTAGATTGAAATTGCCCAGAGATAACATTTTACATGTACTTGACATCTTCAAATGTTCCAGCTTATCTCAGACGGAAAGTGTATGCAAACGTAGTTTGTCTTGTGCCGCTGACTAAGCCCTCAAATACAAGTATGGTTATAATATATAATTAAACTTATTACACAGTGTGTACTTAACTTAACTTACACAAGCGAAAAATACGGCGTTGAATGCACTAACAACGACATATTTGACACATTACGCAGCCAGGTGGACTTTACTTACAAGTGATTATGTTTAAAATCACTTACAAAAAAAAATAATATCAGAAAACACAACAACAAAAACAGATTGTGTCATGCAAGGATTTGTAAGAATTATAAGTAACCGTTAAGATTTGCAAATGCATGATATTTAAACTTTTGGCTTAAATAAGTCGCTCATGTATGACTTCTGAAGCCCCTTTTACAATGGTACGTTAGGCCATGGACAGGGAATTTGTTCTTCTTGCTTGAGGGAGCTTTGTGACAATAAACGATCGACGTTGTTGGTTTCAGATCCCCTGCGTTACACCAGTATGGTGCGTATTTTCCGTACCTCAGATGTGGGAAAGCGATAATTTGCTGAAGGTCGGTGGTTTACGCCGAGCAGCCCTGTGGAAATGTATATATGTGTGTGAGCAGGGCATTCGTAATCCGATGTGTACAAACTGTGCCCCACTTCGGTCTGATACTTGCTCTTGTATAAATACTACTATATGCAGAAACCTTTAAGGAATAATATTCACCAGGCCTGATCCTTCTCATTCATATCACGGTATATTGATTGTCTACTAGTTTATGATGAAGTCGCTGGCTTTATTGGTGATTTAGTCAGCTGTCACAGTGTCGTCGCTGCTCTGGATTTACACTCTATGCTGTACGGATATCACACTGTCGTTGCTGCTCTGGATTTACTCTTTACGCTATACGTCTATCACAATGTTGTCGCTGCTCTTGTGTTTCTAACTATGCTGGGGTCGATACTCTGGTGTTTCTAATTATGCTGTACGTCTTTAATTATAACAAGATTGTGTATAGCTGTGAAAGATATATATCCACCTTTGCTGACTTTAAAGGAAACCACAGGCTCTCCGAAGGGTACATCTTATCTGGACCCATATTTGTACAAAGATCAAAACGGTTTACTTTCTCGCAGACTTTACGACAAGCTGGGTAGATTCAATTTTGACGTTGTAAGTCATCCTTACTTGGCCAGCAATATACCGAAGGGTCCTGCATATGGCGTGTAGGCAAACAAATCTGGCATTGTAACATTTGTTAGATCCTGTGTATTTTGTAGCGATTTCGGTCACCGTCACAAGTTATAACTGCGAAAACGAGTGTGTCAGGGTTATTCAATCAACCCCCCACACGGTAAGTTTCGTAAAGTAGATCCCCAGCGCTGAGCCTTTCAAACTGCGGACAGATAATCTGATGTCCCCTGAACCCATTCATTTAAAACGTCGAAAACGGAAGAATTTGGTCTTCAAACATCGGAATATTACGCCACTGCTATTGAACCACCGTTGACCCTGTGACGTCACAGCGGTACATTCCCTGCAGTTACCAATTGCTATTTCCATTCAATATAATTCAAGCCTTATTTCTTGTTGCCGGTTATACTTTTTTTTAAAGCATAATAGATTAGCTCGATTGTTACTTTCACCTGTGTTGAGTGACAGACTGTTGTCGTCAGCGCAAATCATAGTCGGCTGGACCGTCTGCATGGATCCTCGTGTCATAGCCGGTATCGCTAAACTAGACTATAAAAATTTACAGTCTGTTAACTGCGAAACCGTGCCAAATTCTCCAAACGTACCACCGTAATTCGGTGGATGTCTAATTCGTGTCAGATACAACAGACGGGAGCGCATTTGTGCCATCTACATGGCCCATATATGAACATTTGCAAGCAAAGCGTAACTGACAGATATTTTATTATCGACAACGCACATGCTCGTATTGTACACGATTTGTAGACTGATTTCACTCATTTTCAGAACATTTCTTGGGTCTTCCCAACATCACTGAACTGTTAAATGCTTCTCTTTGTATGATTCGTGTTCGGGTTCTATAAAAGTATACTGTTAAAAGTTTTCGTCACGTAGCATTGTGGCCAAAAAGTAGGTCATACTGGGTCGTATTAGGTAGGTCAGTATTCAAATCGTCTACCATGCTAGAATATCAGCTGTCGATACCACAACATGTATCTCAGTAGTGGTTTGCTTGCAACTGTTCATATATCGGCCGCTTAGATGACACAAATGCTTTCCCGTCTGGTTTATCTGACACGAATTGGACATGGACAATTTTTCGTTTTAACTACCTACCAGCGACTTAGTTCTCTCTTGACGAACAGACTTTTTAATTGTCCAAGGAATAACAATCGTCTTCCAAGCTTTTATGTTATGTGTATGGCAAAAAAAAAATATGCAGACTTTAAGTTTGCAATACAGGCAAACATATACCCTGTTTGTAATGTAAGGTGCTTCTCTCAAATGGACACCTGGGGCCAGCGAACACTTACGTCTTGATACACGTGAATGAGATCTTGTCGCCCGAAGGGGAAAAAACCTGTTCAGGTGGTCTTGTTATTTCACAATTCTGGTAAACACACTTTTTGTTAAATCGTCGGCATTCTGTGGCTAGAACTTTAATTATATCTTATAAAGATAATTGAAAATTTAGGATAATATATTATCAAATATAATTTTAAGCTGGATCTTGTTTGTCTGTGTTTATATTCATACAAATTAGGACACAGTGTCAGTCATGTGTGCTAATTTGAAGCGGCTTTTTACTCCCTATGGTGTTAGTCTTTTATAATGTATTCCTGCGTAAACCAGCATTCTGCTAGTATACTAAGCATCCCAGAGACCTGATCCCTTTGCATTATTTGAATGTGATTCTATATTAAATAGAAACAACAACAACAACACAGCATTTTGAGTAATTCTAGACCAGTGACGCCTATTGAATCGCAGGCATGACTTCAGCTCATTTTTGTACCCAATTCTGCTTAAACCATAGTGTTAGGGGCGTGTTATTTGCTGGTGTTTAAGCATTTACATGAACAGTTACAGAAGAAAAATAACTGAGGTAAACTGGCAACAAACGTATTTCACCAGTTACATATGACCATCTGCTAGCTGTCACACTGTTGTCGCTGCACTAGTTTTCCTCTCAGTGCTGTAGGTGTTTTACATTGTATTTCTGTCTTATTGACAACAAAGACAGATATTTTTAGCGCATATCCCACATCCAAACTGTTTTAGGCGTCGAATGCAACCCAAATGGAGATGTACAAAGGTTGAACAGAAATGAGTATTTCAGTGTTTAGGTCCGTTTGTACTTTGTAAGGAATTGACTGAGAAAAATATCCAGTTGGGCAATCCTTTAATAGTCAATAATTAAGGAGCCAGTTTGATACTCACATATCTAGCAACGGTCACAAAGAAACATATAACAAATGAACCAATTTTAATTTGTGTTTCACGTGTGTTTCTCAGTCTATTTCGTATCTCAGCTAAATGTATTCCCCAGTCTATTCCATACCTCGGTTAAATCTTCTTCCCTCAGCTAAGCTGTATCTTTCACGACTTAATGTGTTCGGGAGAAAAAGCTTGTTCCGTATCTCAGCTAGATGAGTTTTTTGTCTGTTCTGGGTTACAGTTTAAAGTGTTTCTTAGTTTATTCGTATTTCATCAGAATGTATCTCATTCTGTTTCGTACTTGCTCTACGTGTGTTTCTCAGCCTATTGTGTATATAAACATTGTCTCTCCCTCTCTCTCCTGTTCTTCATTTCAGCTAACTGAGGGACCTCCATGATGTAGTAGCACTTAGGAGCAATGTGATCGATGTGAGTTCAAGCCCAGCTCATACAGCCAACTTGGTAATGGTCGTGGTAGGGGCTTTGCCTGATACCCTCCTACTATAATGCTGAACTCCGTCGTATAAATATTCTTGAGTGCGGTGCAAAATACCATTTAAATAAATAAATAAATCAAGAAATAAATCTGGGCTAAATTTGTTTCTCAGTTAATTGTGAATCACTGCCAAATGTGTTTCTCACTCGATTCTGAATCACTGCTAAATGTGTTTCTCAGTTTATTCTGAACCACTGCTAAATGTGTTTCTCAGTCTATTCTGAACCACTGCTAAATGTGTTTCTCAGTTCATTCTGAATCACTGCTAAACGTGTTTCTCAGTTTATTTTGAATCACTGCTAAACGTGTTTCTCAGTTCATTTTGAATCACTGCTAAATATTTTTCTCAGTTCATTCTGAATCACTGCTAAATGTCTCAGTTCATTCTGAATCACTGCTAAATGTGTTTCCCAGTTCATTCTGAACCACTGCTAAATATGTTTCTCAGTTCATTCTGAATCACTGCTAAATGTGTTTCTCAGTCTATTCTGAATCACTGCTAAATGTGTTTTTCAGTTCATTCTGAACCACTGCTAAATGCGTTTCTCAGTCTATTCTGAATCACTGCTAAATGCGTTTCTCAGCCTATTCTGAATCACTGCTAAATGTGTTTTTCAGTTCATTCTGAACCACTGCTAAATGTCTCAGTTCATTCTGAATCACTGCTAAATGTGTTTCTCACTCGATTCTAAATCACTGCTAAATTTGTTTCTCAGTTCATTCTGAATCACTGCTAAATGTGTTTCTCAGTTCATTCTGAACCACTGCTAAATGTGTTTCCCATTCTATTCTGAATCACTGCTAAATTTGTTTCTCAGTTCATTTTGAATCACTGCTAAATGTGTTTCTCAGTTTATTCTGAATCACTGCTAAATGTGTTTCTCAGTCTATTGTGAACCACTGCTAAATGTGTTTCTCAGTTCATTCTGGATCACTGATAAATGTGTTTCTCAGCTCATTATGAACCATTTCTAAATGTGTCTCTCAGTCTATATTGAACCACTGCTAAATGTGTTTCTCAGCCTATTCTGAACCACTGCTAAATGTGTTTCTCAGTCTATTCTGAACCACTGCTAAATGTGTTTCTCAGTCTATATTGAACCACTGCTAAATGTGTTTTCCAGCCTATTCTGAACCACTGCTAAAAGTGTGACTACACATATCTTGGATATTTTATTAACAGATTAGATAGGGAGACGAGAGGTGACGGCGGCTTGGCTATGTTCTCAAAACATGGACTTTCCTTTTCCGAGGTTAGATTACTTTCGTTTACCAGCATAGAAGCCTAGTGTTTCAATATAGCTAGAACTAACGGTCCATCCGTCAGTGTTGTAAACGTTTACAACCCGTCGAACCGTCTGGATCGTTCCGACTTTAACTCCCTTATGTCATCTGTGAATAACTCCTACATTTTATGCGGGGATTTCAATGCATAATACAGTCCGTTGTGGGGTAGTCCAACTGTTAACCAAAATGGACGGGTACTTGAAGAATTTATTGATCAATATGGTGTATGTATTCTTAATGATGGTTCAGGCACTCGAGTTGATCCCCACTCCGGTAATTTGTCACATGTTGATCTTACTTTGTGTTCCCCTGACCTAAGCCTGTCTTTTGATTGGTCCGTGGATAATATCTCACCGTGTGGGAGTGATCACCTACCCGTCCATGTATCCTGGGATATCAATCCTTATGTAAACTCAGTGGGGGCTTTACCAAAAGGAATGTAGGAAGATCACGGGCGGCAATTTTGTAGTAATTTATCCGAGAATACACCAATCAAAAACGTTTAGGCTCAAATTAAGTCCATTAATGGCAAGGGGAAATCTAAAGCTATTCCCACCATTGTTCATAACGATTCTGAATATGTCACCAATTCAGAAAAATACGGCGTTGAATGCACTAACAACGACATATTTGACACATTACGCAGCCAGGTGGACTTTACTTACAAGTGATTATATTTAAAATCACTTACAAAAAAAAAATAATATCTGAAAACACAACAACAAAAACAGATTGTGTCATGCAAGGATTTGTAAGAATTATAAGTAACCGTTAAGATTTGCAAATGCATGATATTTAAACTTTTGGCTTAAATAAGTCGCTCATGTATGACTTCTGAAGCCCCTTTTACAATGGTACGTTAGGCCATGGACATAGAATTTGTTCCTCTTGCTTGAGGGAGCTTTGTGACAATAAACGATCGACGTTGTTGGTTTCAGATCCCCTGCGTTACACCAGTATGGTGCGTATTTTCCGTACCTCAGATGTGGGAAAGCGATAATTTGCTGAAGGTCGGTGGTTTACGCCGAGCAGCCCTGTGGAAATGTATATATGTGTGTGAGCAGGGCATTCGTAATCCGATGTGTACAAACTGTGCCCCACTTCGGTCTGATACTTGCTCTTGTATAAATACTACTATATGCAGAAACCATTAAAGAATAATATTCACCAGGCCTGATCCTTCTCATTCATATCACGGTATATTGATTGTCTACTAGTTTATGATGAAGTCGCTGGCTTTATTGGTGATTTAGTCAGCTGTCACAGTGTCGTCGCTGCTCTGGATTTACACTCTATGCTGTACGAATATCACACTGTCGTTGCTGCTCTGGATTTACTCTTTACGCTATACGTCTATCACAATGTTGTCGCTGCTCTTGTGTTTCTAACTATGCTGGGATCGATACTCTGGTGTTTCTAATTATGCTGTACGTCTTTAATTATAACAAGATTGTGTATAGCTGTGAAAGATATATATCCACCTTTGCTGACTTTAAAGGAAACCACAGGCTCTCCGAAGGGTACATCTTATCTGGACCTATATTTGTACAAAGATCAAAACGGTTTACTTTCTCGCAGACTTTACGACAAGCTGGGTAGATTCAATTTTGACGTTGTAAGTCATCCTTACTTGGCCAGCAATATACCGAAGGGTCCTGCATATGGCGTGTAGGCAAACAAATCTGGCATTGTAACATTTGTTAGATCCTGTGTATTTTGTAGCGATTTCGGTCACCGTCACAAGTTATAACTGCGAAAACGAGTGTGTCAGGGTTATTCAATCAACCCCCCACACGGTAAGTTTCGTAAAGTAGATCCCCAGCGCTGAGCCTTTCCAGCTGCGGACAGATAATCTGATGTCCCCTGAATCCATTCATTTAAAACGTCGAAAACGGAAGAATTTGGTCTTCAAACATCGGAATATTACGCCACTGCTATTGAACCACCGTTGACCCTGTGACGTCACAGCGGTACATTCCCTGCAGTTACCAATTGCTATTTCCATTCAATATAATTCAAGCCTTATTTCTTGTTGCCGGTTATACTTTTTTTAAAGCATAATAGATTAGCTCGATTGTTACTTTCACCTGTGTTGAGTGACAGACTGTTGTCGTCAGCGCAAATCATAGTCGGCTGGACCGTCTGCATGGATCCTCGTGTCATAGCCGGTATCGCTAAACTAGACTATAAAAAATAAGTTAACTGCAAAACCGTGCCAAATTCTCCAAACGTACCACCGTAATTCGGTGGATGTCTAATTCGTGTCAGATACAACAGACGGGAGCGCATTTGTGCCATCTACATGGCCCATATATGAACATTTGCAAGCAAAGCGTAACTGACAGATATTTTATTATCGACAACGCACATGCTCGTATTGTACACGATTTGTAGACTGATTTCACTCATTTTCAGAACATTTCTTGGGTCTTCCCAACATCACTGAACTGTTAAATGCTTCTCTTTGCATGATTCGTGTTCGCGTTCTATAAAAGTATACTGTTAAAAGTTTTCGTCACGTAGCATTGTGGCCAAAAAGTAGGTCATACTGGGTCGTATTAGGTAGGTCAGTATTCAAATCGTCTACCATGCTAGAATATCAGCTGTCGATACCACAACATGTATCTCAGTAGTGGTTTGCTTGCAACTGTTCATATATCGACCGCTTAGATGACACAAATGCTTTCCCGTCTGGTTTATCTGACACGAATTGGACATGGACAATTTTTCGTTTTAACTACCTACCAGCGACTTAGTTCTCTCTTGACGAACAGACTTTTTAATTGTCCAAGGAATAACAATCGTCTTCCAAGCTTTTATGTTATGTGTATGGCAAAAAAAAAATATGCAGACTTTAAGTTTGCAATACAGGCAAACATATACCCTGTTTGTAATGTAAGGTGCTTCTCTCAAATGGACACCTGGGGCCAGCGAGCACTTACGTCTTGATGCACGTGAATGAGATCTTGTCGCCCGAAGGGGAAAAACCCTGTTCAGGTGGTCTTGTTATTTCACAATTCTGACGAACACACTTTTTGTTAAATCGTCGGCATTCTGTGGCTAGAACTTTAATTATATCTTATAAAGATAATTGAAAATTTAGGATAATGTATTTTCAAATATAATTTTAAGCTGGATCTTGTTTGTCTGTGTTTATATTCATACAAATTAGGACACGGTGTCAGTAATGTGTGCTAATTTGAAGCGGCTTTTTACTCCCTACGCTGTTAGTCTTTTATAATGTATTCCTGAGTAAACCAGCATTCTGCTAGTGTACTAAGCATCCCAGAGACCTGATCCCTTTGCACTATTTGAATGTGATTATATATTAAATAGAAACAACAACAACAACACAGCATTTTGAGTAATTCTAGACCATTGACGCCTATTGAATCGCAGGTATGAGTTCAGTTCATTTTTTTACCCAATTCTGCTTAAACCATGGTATTAGGGGCGTGTTATTTGCTGGTGTTTAAGCATTTACATGAACAGTTACAGAAAAAACTAACTGAGGTAAACTAGCAAGAAACGTATTTCACCGGTTACATATGACCATCTGATAGCTGTCACACTGTTGTCGCTGCACTAATTTTCCTCTCAGTGCTGTAGGTGTTTTACATTGTATTTCTGTCTTATTGACAACCGTTTGTAGGTTGTAAGGAATTAACTGAGAAAAATATCCAGTTGGGCAATCCTTTAATAGTCAATCATTAAGGAGCCAGTTTGATACTCACATATCTAGCAACGGTCACAAAGAAACATGTAACAAATGAACCAATTTTAATTTGTGTTTCACGTGTGTTTCTCAGTCTATTTCGTATCTCAGCTAAATGTATTCCCCTGTCTATTCCATATCTCAGTTAAATTTGCTTCCCTCAGCTAAGCTGTATCTTTCACGACTTAATGTGTTCGGGAGAAAAAGCTTGTTCCGTATCTCAGCTAGATGAGTTTTTTGTCTGTTCTGGGTTAAAGTGTTTCTTAGTTTATTCGTATTTTAGCAGAATGTATCTCATTCTCTTTCGTACTTGCTCTAAGTGTGTTTCTCAGCCTATTGTGTATATAAACATTGTCTCGCCCTCACTCTCCTGTTCTGCATTTCAGCTAACTGAGGGACCTCCATGATGTAGTAGCACTTAGGAGCAGTGTGATCGATGTGAGTTCAAGCCCAGCTCATACAGCCAACTTGGTAATGGTCGTGGTAGGGGCTTTGCCTGATACCCTCCTACTATAATGCTGAACTCCGTCGTATAAATATTCTTGAGTGCGGTGCAAAACACCATTTAAATAAAAAATAAAGAAATAAATCTGGGCTAAATTTGTTTCTCAGTTCATTCTGAATAACTGCTAAAAGTGTTTCTCACTCGATTCTGAATCACTGCTAAATGCGTTTCTCAGCCTATTCTGAATCACTGCTAAGTGTGTTTCTCAGTTTATTCTGAACAACTGCTAAATGTCTCAGTTCATTCTGAATCACTGCTAAATGTGTTTCTCAGTTCATTCTGAATCACTGCTAAATGTCTCAGTTCATTCTGAATCACTGCTAAATGTGTTTCCCAGTTCATTCTGAACCACTGCTAAATATGTTTCTCAGTTCATTCTGAATCACTGCTAAATGTGTTTCTCAGTTCATTCTGAACCACTGCTAAATGCGTTTCTCAGTCTATTCTGAATCACTGCTAAATGCGTTTCTCAGTCTATTTAGAATCACTGCTAAATTTGCTTCTCAGTTCATTCTGAACCACTGCTAAATGTGTTTCTCAGTCTATTCTGAATGACTGCTAAATGTGTTACTCAGTCTATTGTGAACCATTGCTAAATGTGTTTCTCAGTTCATTCTGAATCACTGCTAAATGTGTCTCTCAGTCTATTCTGAATGACTGCTAAATGTGTTTCTCAGTTCATTCTGAATCACTGCTAAATGTGTTTCTCAGTTCATTCTGAATCACTGCTAAATGTGTTTCTCAGTTCATTCTGAATCACTGCTAAATGTGTTTCTCAGTTCATTCTGAATCACTGCTAAATGTGTTTCTCAGTCTATTTAGAATCACTGCTAAATTTGCTTCTCAGTTCATTCTGAATCACTGCTAAATGTCTCAGTTCATTCTGAATCACTGCTAAACGTGTTTCTCAGTTCATCTTGAATCACTGCTAAATATTTTTCTCAGTTCATTCTGAATCACTGCTAAATGTGTTTCTCAGTTCATTCTGAACCACTGCTAAATGTGTTTCTCAGTTCATTCTGAATGACTGCTAAATGTCTCAGTTCATTCTGAATGACTGCTAAATGTGTTTCTCAGTTCATTCTGAACCACCGCTAAATATGTTTCTCAGTTCATTCTGAATCACTGCTAAATGTGTTTCTCAGTTCATTCTGAACCACTGCTAAATGCGTTTCTCAGTCTACTCTGAATCACTGCTAAGTGCGTTTCTCAGTCTATTTAGAATCACTGCTAAATTTGCTTCTCAGTTCATTCTGAACCACTGCTAATTGTGTTTCTCAGTTCATTCTGAATCACTGCTAAATGTGTTTCTCACTCGATTCTGAATCACTGCTAAATTTGTTTCTCAGTTCATTTTGAACCACTGCTAAATGTGTTTCTCAGTCTATTCTGAACCACTGCTAAATGTGTTTCTCAGTTCATTCTGAACCACTGCTAAATGCATTTCTCATTCTATTCTGAATCACTGCTAAATTTGCTTCTCAGTTCGTTTTGAATCACTGCTAAATGTGTTTCTCAGTTCATTCTGAACCACTGTTAAATGTGTTTCTCAGTTTATTCTGAACAACTGCTAAATGTGTTTCTCAGTCTATTCTGAATGACTGCTAAATGTGTTACTCAGTCTATTGTGAACCATTGCTAAATGTGTTTCTCAGTTCATTCTGAATCACTGCTAAATGTGTCTCTCAGTCTATTCTGAATGACTGCTAAATGTGTTTCTCAGTTCATTCTGAATCACTGCTAAATGTGTTTCTCAGTTCATTCTGAATCACTGCTAAATGTGTTTCTCAGTCTATTTTGAACCACTGCTAAATGTGTTTCTCAGCCTATTCTGAACCACTGCTAAATGTGTTTCTCAGTCTATTCTGTACCTCACCTGAATGTGTATCCCATTTTGTTATGTATTTTAGCTTCATGATGACACAACATGCATGTAAAACCATTTGATGTACGCATAGAGACAGCACACTCGTCCAAATGTCATAATTTACGATTTTACATAATTTTGTGTGTGCTAGGTTGAAACATATTTATAACAAGCTATAGCATGTCATATCGTACTAACACTTAACATTTGAGATATTTTGTTGTAAAACTGTCTTTCAGAAAAATTGTTTACCTGTACCTTCATAGAATCTGACCACTTGCTAACAATGGCAATCACATTAAGTACTTTAGGACGTTTGGACGAGAGACAAGAGTATTTCGTATGATCATTTAAGTGCCTGTCGTCGCTGCTCTGGTTTTTACTCTCTATGTTGTACGGCTATTACACTGTCGTCGCTGCTCTGGATTTACACTCTCTCTTGTACGTCTATCACACTGTCGCCGCTGATGTGTCATACTATCTATGCTTTACAGCTATCACACTGTCGTCACTGCTCTGGTTTTACACTTTATCCTGTACGGCTGTGACACTGTCGTCGCTGCTCTGGATTTACACTCTCTGTTGTACGTCTATCACACTGTCGTCGCTGATGTGTCATACTATCTATGCTGTACGGCTATCACACTGTCGTCGCTGCTCTGGATTTACACGCTATGTTGTATGTCTGTCACTGTGTTGTCGCTGCTCTGGTCTTACTCTCTATGCTATGCGTCTATTACAATGTCGTCGCTGATGTTATTCTCTCTACGGTGTACGTCTATCACACTGTCGTCGTTCTCTGGTTTTAAACTCTAAGCTGTACGGCTGTGACACTGTCGTCGTTCTCTGGTTTTACACTCTATGACAAAATGTTTTTAAACTGTGTCTTCCTGCATAAACCAGGATTCTGTGCTTGGACTAAGCCCCTTCGAGGTCTGCTCCCTTTGCATTTTTTAATGTGTTTGTATACTTAATGTGATGAGAATGCAGATTTTTGAGTAATTATAGACAAGTGAGGTGTAATGAACTACAGCTAAATGACTGAGCCATGCTGCTGTGGGTGGGCGGTGGGAGGGGGGGAGTGGCTTTTCTGCTTTTTAAGAATTTACATGAACATTTGGAATAAAACCTAACTGAGGTAAATTGACATGAAGCCGTATTTCGCCGGGTAGATGTCTGCTGCTCTTGTTTTATTCTCTATACAGTAGTCTCTTTTATGTTATGTCATCCCGTGGCAGTAAAACACACAGCATAAATTAACAGCTGCCAAGTATATCTAAAGTTAAATATTCAGGATTTGTTTTTCATAATGATTTTCTTAAATAACGACAGTACCGTTTATTCTGGGGGCATTTGGCGCGCGATGAAAAATGTCAACTTGTATATGGCTTGTGGCATTTATGAGAAATAACTGCTTCAAAGTGAACTAGCGTCAGTTGTGAGCAAGTTCTACTTATCTCTGTCTGAATCAGTACAAATTAGGACACGGGGTCAGCCATGCGTGCAAGGAAAACGATGTCATGTAACAGCCTGAACTATTTTAACTCAATGCAAACAAAACGACTAAATTTAAACATGAAGAATAACTGCGAGGCCAGTGTTTGTGTATGAGAAACTACCAGAAGGGCTATGACCACCGTATTACCTCACATTTTCATTTCTTTGAAAAGATTTATTTCTAATCTGTGAAAATTGAGGTAATAGCTATTATCAAGTGACCAATCATATTCATGTTTAAAGATATAGAAATGGGAATAAACGCAGACGAAATTCATAAAGATAACCCCATTGGTTGAATGATTAGTAGCGAGTTCTAAATTAGATCCGAGATCACTTTCATCGAAACTAGATCTGAACTTGTTATCCACGAAGGTTCTACCTCAACAATGCTCATATGGTGAATTTGTCGGCCATCTTGACTTGTGTTGTCCTTCTGATTGTCACCGATGCTAAAGGTGCTAACATGATTATTGGTTTACCAAAAACCAATAAAAGCACCGCTGGAAACAATGGTCTCTCATAAACCACAACTGGAATCGACCACATCTGAAAGGGAGATGGGTACAAGAACAACTGATTCTCAAGTAAACAACAACCTAAGATCAACTGCAATAAGATTCAAGTGCGTCTGATGTGGAGACAGCTACTATCAACGAGCCACTATCCATGAATCGCTGTTTGGGAAGTTTTGGGGAGCAAGGTTGTGACCCAATTATCACAAAAGTAAATCCAGAAGACAGTGTTGTAACGTAACAACAACTATGTATGTGTATGTCGGATATGGCCTGTGTAGTTCAGATATTTAAGTCTACATAGGTGGGTTATGATCTTGTTGTTTAGATAAAGATATTTTAATCAGTTGTGACAATAAGCTTTACATTACGCATATCAGTTAATTATTAAGTTCATTTGATTGTTTTCCACTTTTGGGGGTTTTAATGTTGTAATATCCCATGCATTTTATGGTTTAAGAAGACTTTAGCAAATATATGTTGTATTTGCTGGATACATTATAACGAAAGAACGGTTTTTAATTAACCCTTTTAGTGGTGCACAATTTTCAAGAGAGAACATCCTAGTTTATACATCAGGTTCTAGATGGGAAAATTTAAGCAATATAATATGGGATTCTGTACATGATTGGTTTGGTACTTGTTAATTATGGATTATAGCTTTCACTTTCCGTTATTGATTGTTTTTTAATAATTAAATCAGATTTTCTGTATTTGCCAAGAGTAAAACTAAAATTAAATTTCAGTGCTCGTACCTGTACTAATTGTTGTGTTAAAATGATTTTATCTTTTCAAAAAACGACGTTGTAAACTTAAGGACATTTACTATCGGTCTTGAACGACAACACGTGCACATACGAGGTGGGTGTTTTGTGAAAAATAGGCTAATTATTTCGAACTTTCCACACGGAAAAATGGCAAAATCGCGCCTGAATTTTCCAATTTTATAATAGTCATTATTTCTTTTATTCTAACGCCTCAAAAGTACGCGTGCACGTTCTTGCGGTATTACGCTGCTACAAGTGCCAGGGCTACGGCCATACATCGTCTTCATGCAGGGGAAAACAGCATTGTCCTCGTTGTGCAGGAGAACATGAGTTTGAGAAGTGTAGAAATCTGGATAGACCTAAGTGCGTTAATTGCGGCTCCCTCGGCCATTCATCTGTCTACCTGGGCCGTCCATATCGCAAGCAGGTTACTAAAGCCCAGTATATTAAGGTAACGCAGAAAGTTTCGTTTGCCGAAGCTCTTAAGAATGTTCGTGAAGAGAAAAGTAGACCTTATCCTGAAAGTCCTGCAGAGAGGGCTTTACGTGAAGGCTCTGAATATTCACCATCTATGTGTAATAGTACACCACCTACGGATAATAGTACACAAGCTACGTATAACTGTACACAACCTCGACCAGACGTTCATCCTGTGAAACCCACCTCACAATTTAAGCGAGTTAAGCCCGTAATGAAATCTGCATTTACCCAAACCATGTCGGATTCATGTAATCAAACCGAAGATTTGTCTTTGTCTGCGGCAACATATAGCCGTGTTCACTGAAGTAATGCTCAAAGCTTTTGAGCTTAGAGAGGCTGATCAGTTTATAGCTGAAGTCTTCCATATCGCCCAGTCACGGCTCGGGCCTGAACATGTCAGCTTTACCCGTCTCAAGTCCGCACTCTCTAGTCTGGTTTCTGCTGAGGTTTCGTAATGTTTATGTATTCTAACCTTTCTTGCTTCACTGCTTTTTCGGCAATAATGGCGTTTAATTTGCTTCATCAGAATATTCTGGGTATCGGTAACCACGGCCAGGAGTTTAAGTTCTATCTCTCTAATGTAAATCCTGAACCGCATGTTGTCTGCTTATAAGAACCTTTTTAAAGCAACATCTTGACAATACATCTCCTGGATATTTTATTAACAGATTAGATAGGAGGCGAGAGGTGGCGGCGGCTTGGCTATGTTCTTAAACATGGACTTTCTTTCCGAGGTTAGATTACTTTCGTTTACCAGCATAGAAGCCTAGTGTTTCAATATAGCTAGAACTAACGGTCCCATCCGTCAGTGTTGTAAACGTTTACAACCCGTCGAACCGTCTGATCGTTCCGACTTTAACTCCCTTATGTCATCTGTGAATAACTCCTACATTTTTGCGGGGATTTCAATGCATAATACAGTCCGTTGTGGGGTAGTCCAACTGTTAACCAAAATGGACGGGTACTTGAAGAATTTATTGATCAGTATGGGTATGTATTCTTAACGATGGTTCAGGCACTCGAGTTGATCCCCACTCCGGTAATTTCTCACATCTTGATCTTACTTTGTGTTCCCCTGACCTAAGCCTGTCTTTTGATTGGTCCGTGATAATATCTCACCGTGTGGGAGTGATCACCTTCCCATCCATGTATCCTGGGATTTCAATCCTTATGTAAACTCAGTGGGCCACCCTCCGAGATGGGTCATTAAAAGAGCAAATTGGGGACTTTACCAAAAGTAATGTAGGAAATCCTTTAATTGTGAGATTTTCGATGACAATGTGGATGTATTTTCTGACAACATTGTGGACGCCATTAACGCTGCCGAGACAATACCTAAATCTTCTGGTGATATGAAATATAAAATGCCAGTTCCGTGGTGGAATACCGAATGCTCTGCTGCCGTTAGGGAACGTAAACGTCTCAAGAATTGAGCACGTCGTACACGACATTACGATGATATTACTGTATATTGTACAAGAGGGCGAAGGCTGTAGCTCTACGAACAATCAAACGAGCTCAGAAAGATCACTGTCGGCAATTTTGTAGTAATTTATCCGAGAATACACAAATCAAAAACGTTTGGGCTCAAATTAAGTCCATTAATGGCAAGGGGAAATCTAAAGCTATTCCCACCATTGTTCATAACGATTCTGAATATGTCACCAATTCAGATAAATGTAACATTTTAGCTGACAGCTTTTCCTATGTCTCCAGCTCGAGGAATTATTGCCCTGAATTTATCTCTCATAAAGAAGAAATGGAGAAAGCTCATTCTTTTGAAAATATTGCATTTGATGAAATGTCCATCAATGATGATTTTTCTCTAATAGAGTTAAAGCAAGCTCTTTCAGTATCCACTGACTCGTCACCTGGAGAGGATTTGGTTACTTACTCTGTGTTGTGTAACTTGCCTGAACAGTGCCTTACGGTGTTATTAATGTTATACAATACGGTATGGACCCAAATGAAACTCCTATTTAAGTGGAAAAGTGCTATCGTCATACCGGTGCCTAAACCCGGCAAGGACCTAACTGCCCCTTCATCGTACAGGCCCATCGCGCTTACGGCCACTTTGTGTGAAGTCATGGAAAGGATGATTAATGCTCGTTTGGTGTGTTTTTTTTTAAAGAAACACAATATTTTCAGTCCAGTTCAAAGCGGTTTTAGAAACAAACGTTCAACAACCGACCATATCATCACTTTAGAATCTTCTATTAGAAACGCCTTGTGTAATAAGAAATATTTATTTGCTGTGTTTCTAGACATAGAAAAAGCTTATGATATGGTGTGGCAAACTGGTGTCGTTATGAAAATGAGAAGCATGGGAATTGGCGGAAAAATGCTGGTTTGGGTGAAAAACTTCCTTTCGGGCCGTTTTGTTACAGTAAGAATCGGTTGAGACGACTCTCGACCAGTACCTGTCGAGAATGGTGTGCCCCAGGGTAGTGTTCTATCTCCTACTCTTTTCAATATTGCAATAAATGACCTACCGGACGCACTATCACCAAAACTGACATGCACATTATTTGCGGATGACAAAGCTGCATGGTATGGTTCCAGGAGTCTTAAAACTCTGCACCAAGTACATTCAACAGGGCTTGGATGACATCATGAAATGGAGCTTACCATGGGGCTTTAAGTTTTCATCAGTTAAAACCGAGGCTGTCATCTTTACACGAAAAGCTATCAAGCAGGTATCTGTTTCTCTTAATAATTCCCCCGTGAAAATATCCTCGTCTTTCCGGTATCTTGGCGTGATATTTGATAGGCGCTTTACCTGGTCTAATCACATAGATTATACGATTACTTGATGCAAGAAAGTTCTTAACTTGATGAGATGTGTTTCCGGGCGAACCTGGAGAGCCGACAGGCAGTCTTTTGCTACTCCACCTGTCCTTAATTAGGTCTAGGCTTGACTACGGCTGCGAAGCCTATGATTCAGCGTGTGCCAGCTCAAAGCTAAACTTGACTCTATCCAGTGCGCCGCACTACGTATTTGTACTGGAGGCTTACGCTCCACTCCTCTCAGCGAATTGCAAGTCTTCTGTAATGAGTGGCCGTTACACTTACGTCGTCGGTTGCATGTCCTAACTTTACTTTCAGGCTAAAGTCTGCCATTAATAATTCTGCAACGTCTGTACTTAAACCCTCAAATTATGATCAGTTATATAGTAAAGACAGTAAGAAAGCCTTGCCATTTAATTTACGGTCGAACGAAATTTCTGACTTCTTTCAGGCCAGGGATATTTCTATTCAGCCTGGTTGTGTTCCTCATTTTCCTCCCTGGAAGTCATCGAACCCATTTGTCTCTGTGGAATTACATTCTAAAGTCAAAAAGACGGATAACAGTAATGTATCGTTGTTATTTGTCAAGGACCATATTAAATCAAACTGGAACGAGTACGTACAAGTATTTACTGACGTTTCCAAATGCCCCGACACTAACAAAGTGGGCGCATCAGTGTGTATTCCAGAAATGAGGTATGAAAAGCCTTTTCGCTTGTCAGGTTATGTTTCCGTGTTCACGGCAGAGCTTACCGCAATCTTGAGTGCTCTTAACTAGCTACTCGAGTTAAGACTGATTAGGGCTGTTATTTTCACAGACTCCTTAAGTTCTTTACAGGAACTTGGTGACTTTATTTGGAACAAGTCGGCAGCGCTTGTATATGAAATACTGTATATCTGTACTATATTGGGCTATCAGGGTGTATCTGTGGCGTTTGAATGGGTGCCGCCCACAATGGTGTTGACGGAAATGAGTTGGCCGACAAACTGGCCAAAAAGGCCCTTGAACTACCCAATATATCCCACTCCATCCCGTTGTCTGTACAAGAAGCTATTAGTTATGTCAAACCGAAATTTATACCATTATGGCAAAATGAATGGGATAACTCAGGAAGATTCTTTTACTCTCACAACCCTCAAATCTCTGTAAGCCACAATCTCTCTCTCAACTGTCTCTGTGACGAAATACTTGTCGTCTTGTCTGATCACATTAAAACATTTATTTGCATAAATTCAATCTCCATGACACGGGTCATTGTGAGGAATGTTTCGTAGAAGATACTGTTACGCATGTTCTTTTTCGTTGTAGACGTCATATTGATGCCAGGCGCGTATTGTACGCAGAATTAACTCGTGAGGGTGTTAGGAACCCGTCAGAAGACACGGTTTTAAAACCGGTGAGAAATCACAACAAAGTTTTTCAGGCTGTTGCCAATTTTCTCACTCGCTGCTGCAGATCCTAACACTTAAAATGTGTACTTAACGGTGTACCCATGCATGTCTTGAAATGTTATCTATCGTTGTTTGAACATGTGTACTTTGTCAGGGGTCAAAGCCTAGCATTTTCTGTGGACTCAGTGTGTTAACATTCCCCCTCTTTACTGTCCACGCGTGTATCTTATATCATCGGTGTTCTTTACGACAGCTGTGTCAAGGCTTAGTTCTCTTGGGTACTGGACATTTTTGTAAAACAGCCTCAATTGGCAGTTTACTTTTGAAAACAATTTATTCAACGCTCCGTTATTGGCGTGCATCATTCAACTTGAAAAGTTAGGGAAACGCCATTACAAATTAATCTCCCCCCCCCCCAAAATACGCGTGCAGATCGACAACTTGAGAAAACGGTTCAGGAACAACGGAAAGTTTCTTGAAGCTTAGCCGCCTCTCGTGTGGCAAGGCGCCATCCAGAGAACTGCCGAAGACTAAATTTGGTTTTCTTGTGAATTCGGGTTGTGTACGCGTTTGCTAAGCCAGGGGGAGGATTACACTTAATCGTATATCTAACAAACCCTCAGCCGATTATATAGACGTTCTTTCACGCGTTTTACCAAATCCTCGATTCGAGAACACGAGAGTACAGATGCGATGAAGTCACGCGAGTCAAGTGCTAAGCTTCAGAAATATATGGCACGTAAAAGCACACCTAAAATACAAGATATCGAGAGTAGGCCTATTAACGGTTAGTAACAATCACGCGAGAGGAGTTCTGATCTCGCCTTTTCGTGATTTCGACCCACATGTTTACTAAAACACGCCAGCATACATTACTATATTAGCCACACAGCGCGAAATTAATTATCGTGAAATAAAGAATTAAACAATTGTATTATTTTATTACATAAACGGTGGGTCTACCGATAGAAAGTTACAGAGCGGCAACGCCATATTCAAAAAAGCGAGAAAACGCAGGAAGCGAGTTTGCTGAAGTCTGCCTATGGTGGTGGCTTTTTTCCGTGCTCTGTCGGAATTCCTCCCACCATATAAAATGCTGATCTCCATCTTATAAGTAAAATATTCTTGAGAATAACACTCAAAATAAAAAAAATAAATAAAAATAAAATGATTTAAAGTATCATATTTGCTAGGTGTCTGTATTTGACTATTTTTTTGAAGGCATACTAAAGAATTTGTCAATTAATATTTCCCGCGAGCGACATTGACAATCATTCTTACCAAGGTTTTACGAACAAAGAGATGGAGGGAATATAAAAAAATCTGCCCAAGAAAGAATCACTTATTATAAGGCTATAACGTTATAACAAATACAAGTTACTGATCATATATTTTTCGTTATAGCATTGTCAAGCTGGAAATGTACTAGACTGCGTATTTTAAGTATTAAACTGGCAATTTGCTTTTATCCGATGCCTGAGTGCTTATAATTTCAACAGGTTTGGAATGTCTTCAGATCAAATACAAAAAGGCAAAGAAGTTTTGTATCTTCCTGTGTAGAACATGAAAACTGAAAACGATGATACAAATCACCCCCCCCTCCCCCCCCCCCCCCGGGAATAAATCTGTAAAATCTTAGGTAAACACACACACAGCAACACAAAAAGACTATTTTTGCTGTCACATGTATAACACTCCGCAACGTAACAAGAATGTCAGGGAATACTTTTTTACCGCTGTAAGATTTTCTAGTCAGATCGGCAGTGAAATTCTGGCTTTCCCATCCAGTATTTTGGACGGAAATCGTTCGTGAATTGTTTGTCATCCACCAGAGTTATGTTGTCCCTAATCGTCTTGTTTAAGGTTGGCGTCTGACACCTTCAGTGTCAGTTCATATCAGGAACTATCTTCTCTTTGGCAACCATCAGATACCATGCGTTGGTCCTTTCAAATCCCTGCTTCAAGGCCGACATCGTGTTATAAAGGTTACAGGTCCTGCGGAGAAGGTCAAAGTTGGCCAGGACACACATGTCTTCCACCGTGCACTGAGCTGAACAGCTTGTGAAGGACCAGGCTTTCGTCGACACCAACGGAACGGACAGGAGATGCTTCCCAGGCATCACTGTTGGCAGTCAAAATGGAAAAGTGATAATACATGAATGTTTTACTTAGTTCATTCACTGTTTGATTCACATATTCAATGGTTTACTGACTGATTCAGTGAATAGTTCAATCAGCTTTTATCCTGCGGATGCACGTGGATTTCCTACGGGCTCTGCCCGGTTTCCTCCCACCATAATGCTGGCCGCCGTCGTATAAGTGAAATATTCTTGAGTACAGCGTAAAACACCAATCAAACAAATCAGTCAATCAATCAGCTTTTAGTGTCATTAATTTAACTGTTTGCTGTTGCATCTCAAATCTTATTTCTCTCACTCAACTATTCTTGAGCAGTTGTTTATTTTACTGGTGTTCATTTCATGACAATAAACTTAAGGGTAGTTACATCGCGAAATGACGTTAAGGAAAAATGTCACAGAAGTTGTCTCCCTTTAACTAAAAGTGTGAACTTTCAGACCAGTGAGACAATTAGAACTTGAAGTGTGATAAGACATTCTCCAAAGCACCAAAATCATTAAATTTTTAAAGAAGAAAATGAAAAAAAAATACAGCTTGGTGAGAACCAGTTCTGAGCAGTAAACTGGACACAATACAAACAAAGAGGGTAAAATCAGAGCAGCCAAAACACTGATTTATTTGATTGGTAATTTACGCCGTAATAAAGAATATTTCACTTATATGTCGGCGGCCAGCATTGTGGTGGGAGGAAATTAGGCGGAGTCCTGGGGAAATCCACGACCATTCGCAGTTTGCTGACAGTTCCCACTTACGGCCGGAGGGAAAGCCAGTGTGAGCTGGACATGAACTCACAGTGGCCACATTGATGAGAGGCTCCAGGCGCATGGTCACACTTAACCGGTGAAATACGGCATCTTGTCAATTTACAGGCATCAGTCGCTGCTCGAAAACTATAAGAAGAAGTATTTAATGGAATTCAGATCCAGCTGACACTGCTGCGACCTTAAATCCGGAAATTTACAGGGTTCTTGGTGAGGTGTTGTGGCTTGTAGTTCTCAAGCTTTAAGCTTGCTCGCCGTCGTCGTATAAGTGAAATATTCTCTGTTGGTATGGGTGGTATTCTATGTGAGCATCGATACAAATTTCATCTCATTCTCAACATATACACATATCTGAATCTCCTAGTCGCTGTAACGGGGCCTGGTTTCCAGACAGGCCTAAACAATGGCTCGACTCATTGTGTGAATGAGTGACTAATTATAGTGAAACGTTACTTAGTATGACTGCTAACAGCAACATCGCAGCCATATTCGTGGAAACTCACTGTGTCAAGTCACTGCCACAGCTACGTGCATGTACAATCAGAATTTTACAGCTAATGTTTTTTTTAACCTAACATGCAGCCTCATATATGTATCATCTTTACACATCTAACTGTTTCGGTTTAAATCAAACATAAATTTCGATGTCAAATAAATTCAGTTTGACTCTTACCTGAGAAGTACCTTAACCTTTGGTACTGTTGTTTATTGGTGTTTTTCCTTACCAGTCTTTGGGCTAGATCATTGACCGGAAGTGCAGACGTTGGGATGCCGGAAGTTTCCTCAGGTACTAGCGTTGCGTCTAAAAGTGAACGCAATGAAACATTTGTTGATAATCAAAGAAATAAAAGTATTTTCAGTTGCAAAGGAGAGGAATTTAAACTATGTTTATTTTTATTTATGTGATTGGTAAATACCGTACTTTAATAGTTAATAATGTAAACCGTGCCGGTTAGTTTGAAGACCCTTCGCCAGGTCCCTGTCAAATGTCTTGACTCAAATTCGCAATTAGATCATACATGTAAGTTCCTACCCAGGAGAAAATCTTGTGTGACTAAAAAACAACTACACAAAGGCGAGCAGGAAATCCATTGTAACAAGAGAAAACTCACATATGAATGACAGTAGAGAAAGAGAGATAGATTTAGATAAAGAAAAATAAATTTTTGCTAGGTAGTAAAATGCAACTTTAAAGTTCATCTGCGTTGTTCCACCAAAAAAAATATTAATTTTTTTTCGACTTTTGTCCATTATTTTATTTCTTAACTGCATCTTTGCTGAATGAATTTTTGAAGAGACTTTGCTACCCAGGAAATAGAGGTTGTAAATCGTGGGTAAGAAATTAACAAAGTCAATATGGGGAAAACCTATTATCGTTTACTGTTATCATCAAGACGTGTTCTAAATTGATAATGTTCTTATGATGAATGCTGCTCTTAAGATCAAAATACAGTAAATATCAACACGGATTTTATATCACTATAAGCAACTTTTATGTATGTAAGCAGACAACAACCATCATACACTAAATTAATCAAGCAAAATATCTCCCGGAGAATTCTGCCCTTGCAAATATAAGAACATCATGTTTTACCGGTAGATGGCGAATCTCCTATTGAACTGACAGCAGTGGTCTGTTTTTCCGTAGTATAACTTTGTGGAGGCAAATCTAGAAGGAAACATTATCAATGATCGAATACATACATCACAGAACAACCAGGCAGATTCACAACAGTTCTAACAAGAGCTTAATGGGGATACTAACGGAGGTCATGTGCTTCCAATCGTGAAATGTATATTTTTGTGGGCATATTGATTCCTTCCCGGATGTGTATTAGTGAATACCAATATTAGTTCAATATAACATAAATTAAACCTTCCAAGACACACAATGTCTGTATTTACACGTGGCTTAGTTGAACAGACATTGGGAAATTACGTGATGATACCAATTGCTTGTTTTACCACTCAAACCACTCAAACACCAGGCAATCACTGACAAGATCATTCCCGCTCTCATGAACTCGGCCGATGCCTTACATCGGAAGGATTGTCGGGTATTTGGCGTGAAGTGGTGATTGCCGCCAGATTCTGTCTGGGTTTCCCACAAACATGTACATAAACTTTATCTGGTTCCAAAACGCATGGAATAGATAAAAATGCTTCAGTATAGTTGACCTTTCTGACATACTGTTGCGTCAAAAGATTCGCAGTTAGTTTTCCGCCAGCCCGCAAGGTAGCCATCGTAGATGACACACGTTCCAGAATGGGGTCCGGCGGTCCAGCTGGTCCATTCCAATGCATCATCTGCCAAGAGCGATAAACCAAGTTTTGATCACCACTTAGGCTTTTTGTTCATCACTACTTAGGGTTTTAGTTCATCACCGCTTAGGTTTTTTGTTCATCACCACTTAGGTTTTTTGTTTATCACCACTTAGGTTTTTTGTTCATCACTAGTTAGGGTGTTAGTTCATCACCACTTAGGTTTTTTGTTCATCACCACTTATTTTTACGTTTGTGATAGTGGGATGATTTAATATGTGGCCACAGCAGGATTTAAATTTGGACCTCCACTATTCTTGGCAAATAGTGAAACTGATTTAAATAACAACTGTGGACTTATTGTCAAAAATCACTGGTTTTTCCCTCTTTAGTAACTGAGTAGTTTTGGGTTTGTCCGCTACTCTCTCAGATAATTCGTTGGAGGCGATCTTGCGTCAGCTGGAGACGGTTTAGAGTCAGTTGGAGGCGGTCTTGAGTCAGTTGGAGGCGGTCTTGAGTCAGGTTAAGGCAGTCTTGTGTGTGCTGGAGGCTGTCTTGGGTCAGCTGGTTTGTTATGACACTGGCTACGAATTCACTTTTCATCTCATAAATAAGTTTACCGTCGTGAAATAGTTTCATTTACATCCGCCATGGACACTGTACGTTTCTCCGGCGGCTACCTCTCTTTCTGAGTCTGTCTGTCGTCAAGCTAGTAACTTTACGAAAAAAAAGTTAAGTGAGAATTTGGAAGAAATTATGTAAGCAGAGCAGCCATACGATGAGGAATAATCTAGTACAATTTAGTGGTGATCTAGAAACGTATAATTAAGAGCGAAAACGGACCCACAATGACAGTCGACCGCTAATTTGTCATCTAGATCCCACAGGCAACACATCGGAGAGAGATTGAAATATTGTTAGTATTCATGAATATCGACATAAAGCATCTCTCAAATTAATAGGTAGTTTTGTGTTTTCAAAACCCACAACCTGTCTCTTCAAGGGACTGGAAGAGACGGGATCATTTTGGACGGGGGTATACAAAGTGGCTTTTTAGGAATACAAGTAATACAGTACAACACTCACTATTCTCCCAACGCCATTCGTTTGTCTTTTTCTCGTCTCTTGCTCCCAGCCAAAATGACACAATTTCGTGCCGTCCGCTGTGCATCTTGGCTATTTTGTCCGCCATCATAACTTGAACCTCTGGTCCCGTCATTCGGATAAGATTGGCGTCCATACGCTGACAAGCCCGCGCAGCCTCGGACCATGTATACAAGGAATCTTTGAAACCGAAACACTGGGACTGCCATTCGGTGACTAAGTCTAGTTTCAGCGTGTCTTGGAAACAAGATCCTTAAAAATAGAAATAATAATTTTAGAATAAAAACAAGTCATTGGGATATGTTTTTAGATTTCCAGTGCACGTGTTACATAAATGAGACTGAACCCAGTGGACATATGTATGTCTTATACTTCGAAATAAGAATTCCGTGTAGTCTGTGAACCCCTACCAGTAACAAACAATGATAAATTACCAAAGACCCGTTGATCTAACGGGAGTTATGTCATAACAGTCTCTAGCTGATACATTTTTTTCTGGTTTATATGTTTATAATGAACAGTGGTTAATCTGGTTGTTATGGACCTACGGCCGAAGTGATGAACGACTTATTTATGGTATGTGACGTTTTTTTTTTTCTTTTTTTTTTTTTTGCCTTTCATGCAAATTTTTTCCTTTGTTTGAAGAACTTACGTCTTCGCCTTCAGCCTCTTACGCCATCTACTGCTAAAAGTGGCAGGAAGGAAAGGCAGGGTAGTGAAAATCATCAGCGTGCAGTGCAGATACTTTTTACATTCTGGAACGCTTGACACTTTTACCTAAGGGTAAATGAATTTAACATACTCGTTAAATAAAGACCTCTCTTTGCTTGGCTAGGTCGTCGGCCTCGTCTCATTATGCTCAGTATAATAATGTAGCTGAACTGGGAACTGATTCCGTTTATTGCTGTCTGTCCGACGATTTTCAATATATGAATGCTGGAAAATTTTTTGCATTTCACTCTGGCCCTCAGTGTTGTTTTCAACATTGTTTACATGTAGATCGTTATAGTAACGGTATCGCATGAAGTCGCCTCTGTATTTTCATCTAAACATTAGTGAATGCATTTAGATCCTTAACATTTGTGAATTAATTGGGTTGAATATTTTACGCCGCATTTCACTTATACGACGACGACCAGATTAATGGAGGGAGATCTTTAACATAAAAAAATGTCGCAATCGCCCTAGTTTTCGTTTAGATTTATTGGTTCATTAATTTGATGTTTAACGCAATAGTCAAGACTTTTTCACTTATACATTGACTGTGGTGGGGATTTCGGGGTAAACTACCGACCTTTCCAACATGTCACGCACAGGTATCCATCATACTGGTGAAAGAGAAATAATCTTCAAACTGTCAAGTCAATCGCTCATTTTCACCAAGGCCACACAAACGGGGACATTAGGTAATTCCACAAGTTTTGTCATGGCTGGTGTTTGCAATGTGACAGGCTGGGGCGTCATGGCTGGTGTCTGTATAATGTCACAGACGAAGGCGTCATGCCTGCTGTCTGAATAGTGTGACGGACGGAGGCATCATACCTTGTGTCTGTACAATGTGATACACGGAGGCTTCCCACCTGGTGTCTGTACAATATGACGGGCTCGGACATTATGCCTGGTTTCTGTATAATGTGCCGTCACTCCTGGTGTCTGTACAATGTGAAAGGTTGGAAAATCATGCCTGGTGTCTGTATAATGTGGTCAGTAAAATGTGACTGGCTGGAGCGCTATGTCTGGTGTGTGCGCAATGTGACGGGCTGAGACATTGTGCCTGGTGTCTGCATAATGTGTGGCAAGGTTGTGGTAGTTTGTCAAACAATTCCAAGCACTAAATGTGAAGATATTTAAAGTTTTTGAATCAGATCAGGACTGAGCTAAGGTTGTCGGTACCTTTTCGATGCACACGTTGAAGCCTTTTACACAAATTTTTACCTTTGTTCTTACCTGCCTGGGTGACCATCATCTTGCCAAAAAGTAAGAAGGCCGACACTATCCATGCCATCATTCCCCGTGCCACGGTGCTCAGCATTCCGACCCTCACTGAACAGTGGCAGTCTCTTTACACTGCCTGACACTGGGTCAACTGCATTATTGATAGCAAAACTGAAGCCAATATTAGAGAAAGGCGTGGAGAAGACATGAAACAACAATGGTACAACGGCAGTTCCTCACAGCAAAGACAACAAATAAACGATCGTGTTGTTTTGAGAATAAGTCTTTATCTCCATGAGTCAACGGGGGCTCAAGTAAGGTAAAAAAATATATGTATATATATATATTTATATTTATATTGTTGGAAAAAAGTTTGTTCTAGTAACTTTCCACGAGAACTTAATAATTTGCAGACAGTGGATCTTCCAGGCATGAATTCCATATCAAAGTTCAAATTCCATGAATGAGTTCCAGGTCAAATAACAAGTAAACAAGGTATCTCAGTCGCACTTTGATTGCAACTGTTCATAAAGGCATCATGCAGATGTAATGAGCATGGCTGCCTTTACGGCCCCCTAAGCCCCAGGTTAAGCGGTATTAGATACAGTTCGAAAATGACGAGCGTTACAGACCTTAACCGAATAGATTGTGATTCAAAAGTAACGGACGATTACGTCTTTCCCGTTAATATGTAAGGATCTCATACTACAAGATGCGCCATCTATGATGTTACACATGACATGCTGGTCTGTATAAAAGCTGTCTACAAGATAGACGGCTACACTCGGCAATCAGCGCCATTTATGATGTTAAATACCATGTACGCGATAGATATACATAAGGATAACAGCGCCGTCTATGTGGTTGACCACAAGCAGATCGCCAGGGATTCTGAATGTTGTACTCATTGTAAAATTTGAGAAACTTAGAATGAAGGCGTTTGATGGAGTATCCTTGACAAACTGGTTTTTGAACTAACAACTTGTGACGCAGATTAAAGTCATCACAATTTACGCAAGATCTGACAAATGTCACAAGGCGAGATATGTATGCGCCATATGCAGGACCCTTTGGTATATTGATATCCAAATAAGGATAATTTACAATATCAAAATTGAAATTATCCTTTTTGTCGTAAAGTCGCCGTGAAAGGAGACCTTGTTTGTCTTTGTACAAATATAGATCCAAGTGTTACGACCCAAACTGTCTGTATTATAAAGAGATGGCTTGTTCGAAATACACGACAGTTTGGCCGCACAAAAAAGTAACCAAAACCAGCAGATTTTATTTTACAACAATTTATTAGCTTAACAAGAACAGATAATAAGACTTATACAAATACTAAAGTACTTAAGTTTAACAAGAAAGGATAGCAGTATTTATACAAATACTAAAGTACTTACGGTGTCAAGTCCAAACGGACGCATATATTCCACAATATATATACCACGCAGGCATAAATGCTCAGAGGCAAATTCACAAGAGGGAAAATCCACAGTATAACTGAGTGTATGACGAAATATACACAAAATTCCACAGACAGGGTCCGTGTACTAATAAGCACTGTGTATATAAGAGCACAAATTAAACATACAAGTTCAGACTGAACAAATGCTCGGTGGAGATAGGATATAACAAAGCCAGAGGCTATAGAGACACCAAAATTCAGCACAAAAGGCCTACTAAAGTAATACACAGCGAAAGCATCCAAAACTCTCAATAATTCTCCGTTCTCTGTTCTCTCCGTTCTCTGTTCTCCCGTCTCTCTCCACCTGTTCGACCTGCTTTTATAGATCTTATATAGCCTGGTGGAATTGTCCAGAATAAGAAAATTCCTGAACACTTGATGTAAACAAACAGGAACCGAACTGAGCGCATTCTGGAATATTCTAAGGTAGAGGCAGACAGCACTCCCTGAACTTAGCATATGTAAACAGTGGCAAGCTATATTTAGAAACTGACGGCAGTCGTGCACATAACACAAGTAAGATGTACCATCAGGACTATCTGTTGTCTCCTTTAAATCCAATGAAGGCGGATAGATTTTCCTTCACCGCTTTAGCAATATGGGGGGTTATTTAACGCCAGTTGATCATCAATATACCGCTTGGTAAATGAAAAGGATCGAGATTTAAAGATATTACTATTAAGTAATTTCTGTATATACTCGTATTCATATGAAAACAGGTATAGACCTGCATAAAGAGGGGCACAAGTGGTACCCATTGGAATACCTATGCACTGTTGGGAAATGGTATCCCGAATTTCACGTAGATGTTATTAATGAGAAATTCAAGTAATTCAATAAATAATGAATCATCCGATGAGTGGTAACCTTCATAAAGAGTAGAACTAAAGAAAGCCTTATTGCTTCTGACGTTAATATAACGGTGACCTGTTTTAGTAAATACCGAGACAATTAACGACGATATTCTTTCAACAAGACCTTTGTGAGGAATTGTAGTATAGAGAGTAGAGAAATCCCATGTGGATACGTCTTCGTACGGTATATGCATATGAGTTGACATGCAGTTGACACCTGAATTTTTCGTTATACAACAATACTTATTCCAAAATGACTTTACTTCGTGTAACGCTCTCGTAAGTAGGCTGGATAAAAGCTTGGTGGTACAACTTCTTGAACTCGCAATAAAACGACCTTTTATGGGGATTTATGCATTTTAGGAACCCAGTAAAGTTGTGGTATTTCTGTATGACGGGTAGGTATATTTAGGCGCCTTTCTTTAAGGAAGGTTTTGTGTTTATTAAATAGTTCCTCCAGAGTACATGTAGTAGCACAATACGTGGATGTCGTTGTAGATGCACATAGCTCTTTAACAAGAATTTGATAATAATAATTCTTGCAAATAAAGATGACATTATTAGGAGCCTTGTGTTATGTATGACTATTTAACGTCTTCATGTACTGTTAGTCTGCGGACCTTTGTGTTATATGTTATAAGCGTAACAGGCCCTGTTATATATGTACAGCGCGGACCTGGCCGAAAGCACCTTGTTCAATGCTCTGTTTATTTAACTGGATGTTCATTGGCTGTTAATTCTGTGTCTAAGAATAGTTGAATCCACCTGGCACGTATATAAGCCGTGTTTTCTGTGCAGAGTGGAGGTATTTTTGCTGCATCCACTGGGAGCCAGGAGAGTGTGAGACGCTGTCGTATCGAGTCCATTATTTTGATATGAGCTGGTGATGCCAGTTTCATTTGGGAGGACAGATTTTTATGCCGGCACCGTACTACCACAGTAGTACTGATGTCTGGTTTATGTGAATTTCTGCGGAAGTCACGTTTATTGGTGTTCGGATCTTTATTATGATTATACAGTGTGGACTGTGTAATTTGTTTAACACGCTGACCTCACCTGACCGACAAGGTCGTCAAGGACTCTAAACTGAAGTTTTCAGTTTTGCTAAGGACGTTCGTTCTGCCACAAGGTGACATTACTCTACGTCTCTGAACAGCTCGTTTGTGAGCTTCTGCGGGAGCTGTGACTGATCTGAAGTGGATTATACCTCCATGCCTGTATTTACCCTGTGTTGTGCTCTGCGGGTGTGACGTCATTCAAAGGCTTGACTGTTCCAGTTCTGTGTAACCTGTGTACTGTGTTCGTGTTCGCTAACCTGGCGAAGTACCTGTCTAGGACAATTTGTGACTTGTGTGAATTGTGTGTTTATCCCATGGTCTTTACGTTGGATTTCCTGGAATACATTCCTTGGGATGCAAAGGTGAACTGGAAACTTGTAAAGACCGGTAATACTGATGTGTATGTTGTTGTTGTTTAACTGTCTGTAAAACTGTACGTCTCATTCTATATATAAAACATTGTTTACATTGTAATATTGAGTCACTGAGTCTGTTTTCTGTTGCTGTTTTCAATACCGTAACAGGCAGCCAGTTTAGCTGATGATTATTCCTTGACACATAAGGTTACATACACGGGTAAGCCATTTAATTCATTTACACGTAGAAATACCCAGTCACATGCAACAGGTAGAGGTAGCTCTACACAGAAGAGTTCTACACCTGGCTCCAATGGTTCTACAGCTCATGGTTCACGTAGTTCAGATTGGAATGGTAGTCCTCGAAATAGGGTCACTTGTAATTTTTGCAAGCGGGTAGGTCACGTGATGAGTGAATGTTACAAGTTGAAAAGGATACGGGAAGCTCAGAATGAGTCTAAGCCCACAGGTCTTTGTGTTGCAATGCACAAAACATTGCCGGAAGTTACATCAGCAGTTAAAAGCAGATCTGAGTTAGCTGATACGGGATTGGATAAGATTCCCAAATGCTCTATGGATAGCTTCGCTCCGTTTATCAATTCTGGTTCAGTGTCGCTTAGAAGCGACATGTCTTGTGCTACCCCTATAAAGATATTAAGGGATACTGGGGCATCTCAGTCTCTGTTGTTGATGAATACTCTGCCCTTTTCTGAAGAGTCATACTCTGGGGTTCGTGCCCTTATTAGAGGAGTAGAGTCTAGTGACTTTGTCAGTGTTCCCCTTCATGATATTTATTTGTCATCAGATTTGATATCTGGACCTGTCAGGGTAGGCATTAAGCCTTCATTACCATAGCGCATGAAACGCCGTTAGCAGGTCATTTAGGTGTTAATAAGACCTATCATAAGATTCTCAGTCATTTTTATTGGCCAGGAATAAGGAAAGATGTTACTGAATTTTGCAGGTCTTGTCATGCATGTCAGTTAGTGGGGAAACCTAACCAGACAATTCCCAAGGCAGCCTTGAGGCCTATTCCTGCAATTGGTGAGCCATTCAGTAGAATCTTAATAGATTGTGTTGGTCCGCTACCTAAGACAAAGTCTGGAAATCAGTATATGTTAACCATAATGTGTACTTCAACTCGTTTCCCTGAGGCAATTCCATTAAGGAATATTACTGCCAAGACTGTAATTAAGGCTTTAGTTAAGTTCTTCACCATGTTTGGTCTGCCTAAGTCAGTACAGTCAGACCAGGGTTCAAATTTCATGTCTAGTGTGTTCCAACAAGTTATGCATGAGCTAGGTATTAGCCAGTATAAATCCTCAGCTTATCACCCACAAAGTCAAGGAGCACTAGAGAGATTGCATCAGACACTGAAAAGTATGATAAGAACTTACTGCTTTGAGACAGGGAAAGATTGGGACGAGGGTGTACCTTTGCTAATGTTTGCTGTAAGAGAGTCTGTACAAGAGTCACTTGGATTTAGTCCATTTGAGCTTGTGTTTGGCCATACTGTGCGTGGTCCACTGCAGTTGTTCAAGGAAAAGTTTGTGTCTGGTGATAGTGACAATGTTAACCTATTACAGTATGTGTCAAGTTTTCGTACTAAGCTCAACAGAGTATGTGAGTTAGCCAGAGAGAATCTTACAGCTTCTCAGAAGAGGATGAAAACTAAGTATGACAAAGAGACAGTAAGACGCAGGTTTGAAGTTGGTCAGAAGGTATTGGCCTTACTTCCAGTTAGTGGTAAGCCACTTGAAGCTCGTTATTTTGGACCTTATGTAGTAGACAAGAGGCTAAGTGATCTTAATTATATTATTTTCACTCCTGATCGGCGCAAATCTAGACAACTTTGTCACATTAACATGTTAAAGCCATATGTAGACAGAGATAGCACTGATCTCAATGTTGTACATCCTAGTGGAGTTGCTATCTCTTGTTTTCCAGTGCCAAGTTGTAAGAGAGAATTAAAGCGTTTTTTGGGCATGGCAGGTTATTATTGTAAGTTCTGTAGGAACTTTTCATTTGTTAGTGAGCCACTAACTCAGATGTTAAAAAAGGTGCTAAATTCTTGTGGTCCATTGAGTGTCAGAGATCTTTTGATAGATTAAAGGCCATGCTAAGCAGCGGCCCCATACTTGTAGCACCTGATTTTAATTTACCATTTAAGCTAGCTGTTGATGCTAGTGATATATCTGCTGGGGCAGTTTTGTTACAAGAAAATGAAACAGATCACGTTGATCACCCTGTATGTTTTTTTTTCTCGAAAATTTGACAAGTACCAGAGAAATTATTCGACAATAGAAAAGGAGTGTCTGTCCTTGATTCTAGCATTACAGCATTTTGAAGTATATGTGACTTCGTCAAGTTACCCCATTGTTGTGTATACAGATCACAATCCCTTAACCTTCTTGCACAAACAAAAAGGTAAAAACCGAAGATTGTTACGGTGGAGTTTGCTTTTGCAAGAATTTAATCTAGAGATTAGACACATAAAAGGGAAAGATAATGTGATTGCTGATTGTTTGTCACGTGTCTAGTTGGTTTTCTGCAGCTTTGTTTCTATAGACTGTGGTAAACGTTATTATTATTCATAATTATGTATATGTTAAAGAAAGTTTTATGCAAAACTTTCTTTCCCTGAAGGGTGGGGGTGTTATGTATGACTATTTAACGCCTTCATGTACTGTTAGTCTGCGGACCTTTGTGTTATTTGTTATAAGCATAACAGGCCCTGTTATATATGTACAGCGCGGACCTGGCCGAAAGCACCTTGTTCAATGCTCTGTTTATTTAACTGGATGTTCATTGGCTGTTAATTCTGTGTCTAAGAATAGTTGAATCCACCTGGCACGTATATAAGCCGTGTTTTCTGTGCAGAGTGGAGGTATTTTTGCTGCATCCACTGGGAGCCAGGAGAGTGTGAGACGCTGTCGTATCGAGTCCATTATTTTGATATGAGCTGGTGATGCCAGTTTCATTTGGGAGGACAGATTTTTATGCCGGCACCGTACTACCACAGTAGTACTGATGTCTGGTTTATGTGAATTTCTGCGGAAGTCACGTTTATTGGTGTTCGGATCTTTATTATGATTATACAGTGTGGACTGTGTAATTTGTTTAACACGCTGACCTCACCTGACCGACAAGGTCGTCAAGGACTCTAAACTGAAGTTTTCAGTTTTGCTAAGGACGTTCGTTCTGCCACAAGGTGACATTACTCTACGTCTCTGAACGGCTCGTTTGTGAGCTTCTGCGGGAGCTGTGACTGATCTGAAGTGGATTATACCTCCATGCCTGTATTTACCCTGTGTTGTGCTCTGCGGGTGTGACGTCATTCAAAGGCTTGACTGTTCCAGTTCTGTGTAACCTGTGTACTGTGTTCGTGTTCGCTAACCTGGCGAAGTACCTGTCTAGGACAATTTGTGACTTGTGTGAATTGTGTGTTTATCCCATGGTCTTTACGTTGGATTTCCTGGAATACATTCCTTGGGATGCAAAGGTGAACTGGAAACTTGTAAAGACCGGTAATACTGATGTGTATGTTGTTGTTGTTTAACTGTCTGTAAAACTGTACGTCTCATTCTATATATAAAACATTGTTTACATTGTAATATTGAGTCACTGAGTCTGTTTTCTGTTGCTGTTTTCAATACCGTAACACTTGTCTGCTACAGTGATGACAAATTTACTATGAAGGTCAGCGAGTGTTTCTTACACAGTGGCATCCTTCAGAACCTGTTTAACTTTAGGTAAAGCAGCAATGTCTATACGGTGTATAGCTACACTAACGTTCTTTTTAACAATCTCAAGCCAATCGTTAAGGTTCATTAAGGATGCGTGGTAGGTTAACTAAATCAAGGCTTCTGTCTAAATACTTTATCTTCAGACGTTTCAGTTGTAGTTACGGGGCGATACAGTCGAAAATACGATATGTCTTGACACAGACGTACAAGGTCTTGAATTACCTGTTTCAGCAAATTCAATGGCACTGATAGATTCCTTTTTTACGACATTCATTATGGTTTATCGTCATTCCAAGGGGCCTCCGTGGCTCAGTCGGTTAGAGCGCTAGTGCAGCGTAATGACCCAGGAGCCTCTCACCAAAGCGGTCGCTGTGAGTTCAAGTCCAGCTCATGCTAGCTTCCTCTCCGGCCGTAAGTGGGAAGGTCTTCCAGCAACCTGCGGATGGTCGTGGGTTTCCCCCGGGCTTTGCCCGTTTTCCACCTACCATAATTCTGGCCGCCGTCGTATAAGTGAAGTATTCTTGAGTACGACGTAAAACAACAATCAAATAAATAAATCAAATAAATATCGTCATTCCAAGATCATTTCACTTCGGACGGGTTGCAAGATTCATCAGTGAAGGACAAGATAAGTAACCGTTGTAACCACCGACTTTGGCGCGTTTCTGACAATTCCCTTAAATCAGACACACGCCTTTTTTCTGAGCCAAAGGCCTGATCAAAAAGTATATGTATTCATGTGAATGACATCGATTTCAATCGAAAGCAAACCAACGCGAATATGCCGGGAAATTTACCACCAAGGCCCAGTAAAAACATGGATGTTTCTTCCCACCGAGTTAAATGCTTGTATTAGTCAATCTACACCATCCTTTCTCCCACATGCATAAATTTAATGCTGAATTCTAGATAAATTGTTACTATGTTCTTTGAAAGAAGCATTAACAATTGAGTTAAACTTGTATTTTAATTTTTTCAGGCAGGCTTAAATAGTATATAACACCTCAACTGGCATATTTAAGATACGGCAAATCGTCTCTAAGGCGATATAGTTCATTCAGAGCTTTCCGGGCCTTGGAGGCTCCTGTACCCTCGCCTTTTTTGCTGTAAAATTGCTTCCTACGCCCCTGCTATTTCCGGTCACATGACTTGTTTCGCACACACCATCTGTTCTAGACATGTGCTTTGTATAAAGCCATGACAACTGTGAAAAATCTGACCAATGGTTTGTGGATGTACATATATATGCCTGTGACTTAAGCAGCCTCAGGGGTCAGTCTTTCTCTGGATGGTCCTCGTGAGAAAAAATCGGATTATGGAAATGAGAACTGGCTGCACGGAGGTGTCTAGACGGCTGGGATTATTCGATCACGTGTGGTTTTCCTCCGCGTAGAACAGTGGAAATAGAGCGGCTGTTTACTGGGGCTTTGACGACTTGGTAATGTGCGGATAGGACAACACCATTTGTTAAAGGCAAAAAGACACCAGTATGAAGTACATACCAGAGGAAAGACCATTAAATATCGTCAGGGAAAACAGTTTGTTTTATTTGTTTACAATATATTTCTGGCCATATTGTCACCAGTGAAATCACTTCAGCTTTTTTGCCGCAAGACACACATACATTACTGTATTTCATCATTCAAAATGCATTGTCATTTAGAGTGTTATGTGAACAACTGCCGTCAGCTTCTAAATTTAGCTTGCCACTGTTTAAATACGCTCAGTTCGGGGCCTGTTTGTTTACAACAAGTGATCAAGAATTTTCTTATTCTAGAAAATTCCACCAGTCTATATAAGACCTATGAAAGTAGGTCAAAGGTAGAGAAAGGAGAATTATTGAGAGTTTTGGATGCTTTCGCTGTGTTTTACTTTAGAAGACCTTTTGTGCTGAATTTTGGTGTCTTTATAGCCTCTGGCTTTGTTATATCATATCTCCACCGAGCATTTGTTCAGTCTGAACTTGTATATTTAATTTGTGCTCTTGTGTACACACTGCTTATTAGTACACGGACCCTGTCTGTGGAATTTTGTGTATATTTCGTCATACACTCAGTTATACTGTGGATTTTCCCTCTTGTGAATATTGCCTCTGTGCATTTTAAGCATTGTGGAGTGTATGCGTCCGTTTGGACTTGACACCGTTGTACATGCAAGTACTTTAGTATTTGTTTAGATACTGCTATCCTTTCTTGTTAAACTTAAGTGCTTTAGTATTTGTATAAGTCTTGTTATCTGTTCTTGTTAAACCTAATAAATTGTTGAAAAAAAAAATCTGCTGGTTTTGGTTATTTTTTTGTGCGGCTAAACTGTCGTGTATTTCGAACAAGCCATCTCTTTATAATACAGACAGTTTGGGACGTAACAAGACCTATGAATGCATTCAACAAACAGACATTGAAACGAACTATTTCAAGCCAAAAATATCCATGTAACGTCATCGATACCCTATGGATCCCAACATGCCACCGTAGGATCTTACTTTTTTTAATGCATTTCAGTCGGTTAAAAACTTCTAAAAACATAAATCTATTTTACCTATTTTACTGAACAGTATTTAATGGTCTTTCATCTGATAAATGCTTTACTTTAGTGTTTTCTTTTGCCTTTAATTCGTTTTTCGTTTTGTGACGAGCTATGTAAGATTCTGAAAAGATACGGATATCATAAGATTACATATATGTGTATAACGGCACCCGCAATGGATCACTTCTAATATAAATGACCGGTCCCGATAGCACAGGTGGAAAAGAGTCTGCTTCGAGAGCGGTAGATCCAGGGTCAATCCTGGGTTGAGTCACACCAAAGACCGTAAAAGAGGAACTTGTAACTTCCTCGCTTGGCGTTCAGCATTAAGGGGAAAGTGTAAAGATTGGTTTACCCGTATCAGTATAATGGCACGGGCGGGGCAGCAGCTAAGTCGTCTCAGTGAAGTAGCACTTGATAAATTCGTCCTGCAACAAGGAGGCACATTACACGCACTCTAAGGATTCCTTCGTCGTCATATGACTGAAAAATTAAGTATGACATTGAACCCCGAGCACTCACTCACTGACTTTAATACAAATGAGTGCAACCGTTTCCACTAAAATCACAGCCGGAATCACACTACAAATAGCCGCAGCGTTTTCCACATCAAATCACTCCCTCTGTTGATTTCACTGCGTTTCCCGTTGCGTCTTTTGGTTTGATTGGCTTGTGGAAATTGTCGTGTATTGAGTCTGGGTACATATACATTATTTATTTAGTGTATCTTGAAAAGTCACACAGTGAAAGAGAGAATAATTTTGGAAGTTGAAAAAATCCAATACGCTTTGATAAGGCGAATCGGAATTACAAAAGAATCTTCCGAGTCGATTATTGAAGTAGCTCGCAGAAATTTGCATTTCCCGCGCTGTGATTTCCGGTCAAAACCGCATGTGGTAAGAACACTTCACCATGCGTTAAACGCTGCGGGAGCCGCGGCGAGAAGCGCAGTGGTTCTGGTGGAAACGGCCCTGAATTCTGCACGTGGGTTATTTTGGGGTCATTCTTAGCTATACACTGTCTTGTCATAACATTGTAAACAATAAACGCAGGCTCGGATTTGTAACGGATATGTGGTAGCATGTTACCAAACGCTGTAAGCCGCTATTTTTACGAAGATGTGATAGTCGAAAAAGAAAATTTCACGCACATGCAGTCTATGTGAGTTTCGTGACAATTTCCAAAAAAAAAAAGTAACAGGATTGTTTTTCGTCCCACTTTGTGGAACAGACGTCGGTAGAAAAGTGTCAGAAACCAAATTAAGTGTCATGTTTCACTTCCATGTCTATATAGCTATTTGAATGGCGGTACAAAAATATTTCACTTATACAACTGCGGCCAGCATTGTGGTGGGACGAAACCGGGCAGAGTAATGTTTATTAAATCTGATGACTATATAACATGTGAGCAATTGTATTCTAGGGATATCTAATATACATTGCTGCTAATATCGCCGAACGTTTATTACGTAATCTTGTATAAAACCCTGTATAAGGGGCCAGTGAGCTTGTAAGTTGCAAGGGTGACGCCTTATATCAGTGAGCCAGCCAATGTTCTATGTTAAATTGTAATAAATGCTGAATCAAACATCGCGAATAGTTTGCACAGTGACTAGTCGATGTGTCCGCAACACAGACGAAATGTCTCGCCAAAGTAACTGGGAGTTACTGACAAAGACTAGGGCATAATTTATTTTATTTATTTATTTGATTGGTGTTTTACGCCGTTCCCAAGATTATTTCACTTAAACTACGGTCGTCAGCATTGTGATGGAGGAAATGTTATGAAGGATAGCAATTTATGTTTGTTATATGAACACAAAATATCTGTTGTTTGAGTGATCCCTTGATTGAAACATCTGTGGTTTGAGTGATCCCTTGATTGAAATATATGTTGTTTGAGTGATCCTTTGATTGAAATATATGTGGGTTGAGTGATTCCTTGATTGAAACATCTGTGGCTTGAGTGATCCCTTGATTGAAATATCTGTTGTTTGAGTGATCCTTTGATTGAAATATCTGTTGTTAGAGTGATCCCTTGATTGAAAATCTGTTGTTTGAGTGATCCCTTGATTGAAATATGTTGTTTGAGTGATCCCTTGACTGAAATATTACAACATTGCCCATTTGATGGTGTATACAATGTATATGATCTTTGGTTTTGGGTCCGCTTCGGTGGCTTAATGGTTAGAGCGTCCGCCTCCAAGTCCGGGGGGGGGGGGAGGGGGGCCTGGGATAAAATCCGGGTATGCTCATACCAAAGACATTTATTTATTTATTTATTTATTTGATTGGTGTTTTACGCCGTAACGACGGCAGCCAACATTATGGTAGGTGAAAACCAGGCACAGCCAGGAGGAAACCCACGGCCATCCGCCGGTTGCTGCAAGACCTTCCCACGTACGGCCGGAGAGGAAGCCAGCATGAGCTGGACTTGAACTCACAGCGACCGCATTGGTAAGAGACTCCTAGGTCATTACGCTGGGCTAGCGCGCTAACCAACTGAGCCACGGAGGCCTCCCAAAGACTTTAAAAATGGTACTTGTTGGTGCCTCGATTGGCGCTCAGCACTGAGAGGTTAGAACAAGGAAACACGGCTGGTTGGACCGGTGTCAGTATAATGTGACTGGGCGTGGTGTCATACCTGGTGTCTTCGACATGATACTTCAGTCTGGACAGCTTCTTGGCGGCATGCACTCGCCCTACCACAAGAAGACACAGTACATGTGCACACACCTAATGACTCGTCATCATATGACTGAAAAATCGTTAAGGACGACGTAAAACCCCAAGCAGCCATTCATTCATTCTTGGTTTAAGCCCAAACGTTCCAGGAGTTTTTTCTTTATCCGGACGATCCCGAAAAGACTACACTAGGAACATTGAAACATATCTAAGGGAGAATACATTTCATGTATGTATCAATCCTGTCACATACCACACTGACCGAATTTCAGCAACATTTGGACCGGGTGCGCCGCTGGATGTTTTCTTGCTACATTGTATATTCTTTTAATGAATGGCCTTTGTCTTAAATTAGTACTACAGTATTGCATGTATGTATGCATGCTTGGGAACTAGTCGTTCTTAACAATTTTATGAAGACTTTACATCTCTCCCGCTATACACCATTATACTGGCACCGGACCAACCTGTCCTACTTCCTTACTCTAACATCAAAGTGCTGAGCGCCAAGCCAGGCATCAACCAGTATAATTTCAAAGTCTTTTGTACGACCCGAACCGGGTTTGATTCTATATCTCTCAAATTCGAATGTGTATGTATTTGTGTGTGTGTGCGTGTGCGTGTGCGTGTGTGTATGTATGTATGTGTGCCAGCATGTGTGCGTCACTGAGTTTCTCTTCTGCATTATATATTATGTTTATAGCTTTGTATATCCGCAGCCCAAATGACTATTGTAAATAGGACAGAAAAAACGAGGCCATTCCGTTTGAATATACCTGCTGAGGAGATTAATAATTAAACCATATAGATGTTTGTGGTATTTGTTTACTGTGTCCGACATTTGCGCGCAGTGACCTTGAAACAGGACTTAACACTAAAGGTCAATGAATAAATGATATCAAGGTGATCCCTTGAACTGTACCAGTAGAAATGGAACTACACGTGAGTTTTGGACACAGCCCAACGTCAGTATGTACATGAAACGTGATTCTTTATACATCTTCATATGATGTTACAGTGTAAGAAGTGTTTATGTGTTATTTGTCGTTCTTAATAATTAAATGAAAACATTATATCTCTCCCGCTATACCTCATTATACTGGTTAGAGTGTAAGAAGTGTTTGTTATGTGTTACTTGTTTCACTGAAGATGAACGCCACACGCAAACGCTTGTATACTGCCACACGGGTTGATTGTGTGCCCCTCATGTTGACTAGGATATGTAGAGTTCTCTCCCATTCCAGATCAAACGCCCATGACACGTAAATTAGAAGAAGAAAATCTCATTTCAAGCACATTTAGTTCTACTTAAGTTATCGTTTCTAAACTAGCTGAGTTTTGCATATCGAACACTTCATTTCTTATACAGATTTTCCTTTCTGTACTCTACATGTCACATAGAGTGATGTTCACATTACATATTAGTAAAGATTTGTCAACATCTGGTATGGTAAGGCGGGGAATCGGCCCAACTGTGCACCTCAAGAAGCGAAAATAGTTTTTTCTGGTTAACACCCATCTTCATACAATAAGACAAAACCTCAGTGCCTCATTTCAACCCAAAACTTACCCTTTTCCTCCACGGACTGAGGCTGCAACAAACAACCCCACACCCCCTACCCTCCCTTGTTGTGACAAGTCTTAAGGAAAACCAACATCAGTCTCTGGGATCAACCTGGAGGAAACCACGACCCCTCGTTGGGCAGAGCCTGAAAATAACAACAGACCTGAAGTGGTATCTGACAAACCACATATTAAATATTTGGGGGGAAAGACCAGAGCGGAAGAGAAAGCACCGCACAACGCCTCGTACCTGGCAAACTTTCTGACGTGAAGCCTCAGTCTATCCGTGCATGAGGGAGCTGGATCCAAACACGCGATCCCATCGGCCAAATGTCATAATCAGAAAAATGAGTTTTATGGCTACTTGGCCAGCAAAATCAATCACCTTACAGACACAAAGCCTTTCTGTCGGCCCTTGGCTCGCATATATTCACCATTTGCACTGGGTAATTATACTGTATTATCATCATATACTAATTACCGTCAAAATAAACGCTGGGCCAATACAGATTTAATAGGCTATCAACGGTCATTTATCTCTTTAAAATAATTCCCTCGTACGACTCACCGTAAAATGTCTGACAAATCTGCCAAAACTGAGCCACAAATGGTCTTGAAGAGGATTGTCTTATCGCGGGAACTCACGCCTGGAGGAAAGTTAGACCAGGCAGAATCAATACGGTATTTTGGCTGATTGTCCAAGTGACACGGAGGCCTGTCGCTAAGCTTCTTATCTCTCCAGAACTAATTATTCGACTGTATGCATATTTAACCAGGAAGTTTGAGATTCATAGTCTTCACTTCGGCTTTCTTTGTGCCGATTAACTGTTTCAATTCAAACCATCGTTTCGCAAATGACATTTTTAATTCTTGGACATCTAGCTTTTAGCATAAATAATTTTTCGGATAATTTTTCGCACCCTCAAATCAATGGTGTCCATTCCCCACTGATAGTTTGTGCCATGTTTTGCTCTTCTGCCTTTTCCCATGCAACACTGACGTTGTGAAGTTTGATGTATTGCTTGGCTGTCTTAATGTTTGTTTCTTCTTCCGTAATTTGCCATCCTTGAACACCGCAGTGATGGAGAGATGCATATAAAATAATAGTTACTTGATATGGCAGCTGTTCAACCACATACTGAACAGGCGTTTTGGTGTTAAATATAAGCGTCAACTCCGACATTTATATACCATTCGTAGTCCGTAAAGGGCGTTCCAAGTCGATAACCGCAAGATCCATTTCCAAAACAACGTTTAACACTAACTCCCAATGACAAAGGTATGTAAGAAATTATACAATTAAGAAATAAAGGCGGTAACACACAAGAGAGAAGCGGTCATCAGTTTTCAATGATGCCAGGAAGACAATGAATATTACAGGCATGAATTCCATATCAAAGTTCAAATTCGTAGTCCGTGAATAAACACCAATCAGTCAAGATATGTGTTTAATCATATACGATGGCCGTCAGTTTTACGGGTAGAAGGAACCGCAGTCCAGGGTAACCCACTATATAACCTGTTGTAAATAACAGACAAACTTTCTCATGTGTGACAGAGATTTATGCATCAAATTGGTGATGAAAGGCAAGTGGTTTTCTGAGTGCATGAGACAAAACAAACAGATCCAAGAGCGATAAAAAATATTGACAGAAGAATCTTAAAGACAATGAGAGGAGGAATCTGCAAATTTCATGTTCAATTCTGATACTCAAATCAACTAATGAACTCAATCAACTAATCAGATCACTGATTTGTTCAGTGATTTAACTCATTACTTCTGAACGCAACTATATTGCATCTATATATTTGATGTAGATATTTTTAGACACCTAACAGAAATTTATTTATATATCAAATGCCAGGTGTATGGTTCGTGGAGACCTTGTACAGCCCTGGAGAAACTTCTGCCATTCGACAGGTAAACATTTTAATAGAAAGATCAAACTACCAGAAGGTAGATTTGAACTCATAGCCTCGTTCGCCAGAGAACTTAAGTTATCAAGTCAACAACGCATAACAACCTTGAGCTTATTACATTTTGAAAGTAAAATTCTGTTCCTCCTTCATGGTGTACTTAATCGTAAAGAAAAAAGGAGCTATCAGAAACTGGGACGAACATTTATAAGAACATAATCCTCACGACCTTATAAAATAAAAATGACAGTACTGATGGCTAATCCCCTCCTCGTTGTTTTCCCAAAGCTCTCTGCATCCAGTTTCTCTGGTCAGACTTTTGGGTACCAGTGGATATATCACTGTTATTTCTGGAAGGGCTTAAGAGGTCATTGTGAATCCAATAACAGCAGAGAAGAGTTAATGGATTGCCTGAAACAAGGGTTATTTTTTGTCAGTATTTCTAAAGCTTTCGCTGTCGCCATTTGCAGACTCAGTAAACTTATACCTGTGGCGAGGCTTATAACCCTTTCTTCAGTTGTCATGGTAACACAGAAAACTGACGACAGTGCGAACACCACATCCGGCAATGAGCAATGAGTTGGTGTTATTCAATCCGTTACGACCCTTTCCGAACCGTCAGTGACTGCTGGATCGGAACCCTAACCCGGATATAAGGGAAACAGTTGCCAGGATGTCATGTCACCTTAGATTCTAAATGCGCCAGATCTAGTCTCGCAAGATCCGTCCTCTGTACGAAAAGACCTTGGCGCGATTGATCACCATTTTATTTCGACTACTGTTTAGTTATACTGCCTTGCTGGCAAGAATTACACAAGACACAACCCTTTTTTTCCTCTAAGATGTAGACTTCTACAAATACGCTAAATAACGTTGGGAAAATGTCGTCTAAATACTGCACAGATTTTTTCATCCCCACACAGATCTGACGGAAACACACTGTTAAGAAAAACCATGAGAACGTGCATTAACAGCCAATCACTTCACAAATATATGTACCTTTTTTTTCATTTTTCAAAGAAATGTTACTGGTAAAATCAGATTGTCGTATTTTGGGCCACTGTCAATTAGCTTGAGCGGGTTAGTGTTTTTTTCTTGAACCAAAACACATGTGTCCTTGACAACGATGTTGTTTCACCCGCTGTGTCTACTCTATAAATAAACCTTTTTGCAGATACGACTTTGGGGTCCTGTCGTGTGTGTCACAAGCAATTTAGGGAGGGGTTACATATTTATTTATTTCATTTGTGCTTCACGCCGGTGACTCACAACATTATGGTTGTGGAAGGGAACCAGGCAGAATCCGGGAGAAACACCCGATCATCTGCGGGTTGCTGACAAACTTTCACGCGTAACAGAATATATTTTAAAAACTGAACTTAATAAAACCACTCGTTTTCGGGGAACATTTGCACCGGAAATCGTCTGTGGGCAAGTCATGCCGTAGAGAGCCAATCAGATTTTACTGACGTCGTGTGTATGCTGTTGGGGATGTTTCGACAATTACATACTTTACAGGTCTGTCCTCTAGATTCAAGGTAACACTACACACTGTAACGCTTTTGAAGAGTAGGGCAGCTTAAACCATAGCATGATTGTAAGTGTAAATCAGAGACTTTTCCTCATTTTTGGCTGATGCTCTAGCTGACAGCGTATGTGTAAGCTTTCACCAGTTCTGAATTTTGATTGATTAATTTCTTTGCATAAATTAGAAATAGAACATTTGAATATTTCGTTTTAAATAACTTACTTGTATTATTATTCCACTCTTTAGCATTCAGGTCAAGCAATGCTAACTGTAATTTGAACAATAGTCTCTCTCTGCTTGCTCTGTGCGAGTGAAATACTCTGGGTTGGTATGATTCTACTTAATAAAGGTAAAATAGTACAGCATCACGGTGCTTGCTTTACTTCTGTGGGTAAAATAGGCCAGAGGTTCGGTGTTTGTCTTACTTCTGCCAGTAAAATAGGCCAGCGGTACGGTGTTTGTCTTACTTCTGCCAGTAAAATAGGCCCGCAGCAGCACGGTGTTTGTCTTACTTCTGCCAGTAAAATAGGCCAGCGGTACGGTGTTTGTCTTACTTCTGCCAGTAAAATGGGCCAGCGGTACGGTGTTTGTCTTACTTCTGCCAGCAAAATAGTCCAGCGGTATGGCGTTTGTCTTATTTCGGCCTGCAAAATAGGCCAGCGGTATGGTGTTTGTCTTATTTCTGCCAGTAAAATAGGCCAGCGGTACGATGTTTGTCTTATTTCTGCCAGTAAAATAGCCCAGTGGTACGGTGTTTGTCTTACTTCTGCCAGTAAAATAGTCCAGCGGTACGATGTTTGTCTTACTTCTGCCAGTAAAATAGTCCAGCGGTACGGTGTTTGTCTTACTTCTGCCAGTAAAATAGGCCAGCGGTACGGTGTTTGTCTTACTTCTGCCAGTAAAATGGGCCAGCGGTACGGTGTTTGTCTTACTTCTGCCAGCAAAATAGTCCAGCGGTATGGCGTTTGTCTTATTTCGGCCTGCAAAATAGGCCAGCGGTATGGTGTTTGTCTTATTTCTGCCAGTAAAATAGTCCAGTGGTACGGTGTTTGTCTTATTTCTGCCAGTAAAATAGTTCAGTGGTACGGTGTTTGTCTTACTTCTGCCAGCAAAATAGTCCAGCGGTATGGCGTTTGTCTTATTTCGGCCTGCAAAATGGGCCAGCGGTATGGTGTTTGTCTTATTTCTGCCAGTAAAATAGTCCAGTGGTACGGTGTTTGTCTTATTTCTGCCAGTAAAATAGGCCAGGGGTACGGTGTTTGTCTTATTTCTGGCAATAAAATGGTCCATCGGTACGGTGTTTGTCTTATTTCTGCAAGTAAAATAGGCCAGCGGTACGATGTTTGTCTTATTTCTGCAAGTAAATAGGCCAGCGATACGGTATTTGTCTTATTTCTGCCAGTAAAATAGTCCAGCGGTACGGTGTTTGTCTTACTTCTGACAGTAAAATATTATAGAGGTACGGTGTTTGTCTTATTTCTGCCAGTAAAATAGTCCAGCGGTATGGTGTTTGTCTTATTTCTGACAGTAAAATAGTCCAGCGGTAAGGCGTTTGCCTAACTTCTGCGAGTAGGTCAAAACTAGTTGTGTCCTTGTCTGCATTCTATTAGTAAAACTAGACCAGCGGTCTCCACGTTCAAGGTATGCAAGTAATACAGGCCAGGATTGAAAGTAGACCAGTGGTGTTCGTGTCTACGTTTCTGGGTAAAATAGATCAGCGACGTCTTGTGTTTATGTCCTTCTGTGGGTAGAATAAACCCGAATCGTCCATGTTGACGTTTTGTGCGTCTATCTATATTGTGCGGACAAGAAAGAAAGATTCATCTTTATCTGTGTTTAATGAGCAAAATAACCCTTTTGTCTCTCTTGTGAGAGTAAAATAACACAGAAGAATATGCACGCACTCAAACAATGAGCCTGCTGCCTGAGTGATGATAGAATGTATTCTGCTATTGCAACAGATTATTCTGTGAAATGTAATACACATGTTCTTTAATTGAACGGAAAGGTTCTTAGACTAACAGGATATTATGTTGAATGTGACACAGTATTATGTTGTAATAGCAAAGTGACTCTTACAACAAATTTTCTGTTAAAATTAACAGAATAATTTTTGAGTGAAACTTCTAAGTACAATTGGACACAGAGTGGTGTTAACCTGCATATTTTATGCTGAATAAAGGTTTGTGTTCATGCCCTTGATTTGTATTTATTTATTTGATTGGTGTTTTACGCCGCACTCAAGAATATTTCACTTCCACGACGGCGGCCAGCATTATTGTGGGAGGAAACCGGGCAGAGGGCGAGGAAAACCCACGACCATCTGCAGGTTCCTGCAGATTCTCTAGAAATTACCAGCAGCATGGTCTGGACTTGAATTCATAACGACCGCATTGATGGGAAGCTAAGGGGTCATTGCGCCGTGCTGGCGAGCTAACTCCCTTGCCCGCGGAGACTCCCCTCTCGATTTACAATGTGACAAGTTAGCTTTATCATTATCAAGAATGCCATAAGTACATCTGACCTATTTTCAGGTCATATATTTCTATAATCAATAATTGACAGGCAACATAAGCAAGAATTTGGCCTGTCTCCAATTCTCCTATACCTACATGTAGGCCTTCAAGGCTGCTGATCTGCCGCGATTAGCAGAAAAAATAATCCGTGAAATTTAAAAGCTGCTCACAGTTTTTCTATTTCGTAAATCAATAAACATCAAGATTTAGACCATACAAAATTTAACTTTAAAAAAGTTCTGTAAATGTAGACTGCCTTCACGCCATAATTCACGGAAAACATCCTTGTTTGTCGTTTATTCGGATGACGTAAAATCACGAGATTATAATAGCTATCGTCCGTAATATGCGCACCGTACTGGAAAAGACAAGCTGTCTTCAATAAAGGTAAACCTGCGCAATCCCCCACACGAGCGCATTGTCAGAAAGAGAGAAACAGTCCAAGCCTTCTATCCTTGCTCAAGATAGCCTAACCATGTAAATCGGGTGTCCATCAAACCCGCATTGGGGTAGACCCGAAGAAAACCATCCCTTCTCTCCGGTCTAAGATTGAAGGAAATCACTACATCTCGTCGGGTACGCCTAAAAGGAAACCACCACCCCTCATCTATGTAGACCTGCAGGGAATCACAATTGCTTGTCGAGATAGGCCTGGAGGAAGCCTTCACTCCTCGTCGGGTAGGCCTGGAGGAAACCATCAGTTCTTTCAGAGTTGAGCCTGGAGGAAACCAAACATCCGTCTCGGGTTGAGCTTGGAGAACTCAACGACGGCTTTTCAGGCGTCAGATTTAGCTCAGTTCAATCACATTATTCTGTTTTTCAAAAGGTTACATCCACAACAACAAAATTTATGTCTACCTGGCAGGCAAGATCATTTGCCTTAAGAACACAAAACTTTCGCTCTACAGCTTGTTTCACGTGTATTGAGCATTTACACTCGATAATTGTACCATGTTATTATCATAAACGAATTTGTCAAAACAAACGCAGAGGTAATGCAGGTTAAATATCATTAACACAGATCATTTATCTTTTAGAAACATTCTCTCATAACACTCGCGGTAAAATGTCTGACAAATCTCTAAACTGATCGACAAATGCCTGTGGTGTTGAAGAGGATTATCTCATCGCGAGAACTCACACTTGACGGGAAGATAAACCACGCAGAATCGATAAGACGGGTTTGACTGATTGTTCTAGTGACTCGAAGGCCTACCGCTTTATTTCGTATGTCTCCAGAACTAATAATTCAGCGATATGCAAATTTCAGGTGAAAGTCTGCGGTATATATCCAGCACTTGGGCTCCTTTGAGCCGATTAGCTACTTTAATTCTCACCATCGTTTTGCAAATTACATTCTAATTTCCATGTCACACTGTTTGTGCCATACTATGCTCTTGTATTGACGTTTATGTAGTCAAGATGTATTGCTTAGTTCTCTCATTGTTTGTTTCTTGTATCCTTTTTTGCCAGTTACAAAGGAGTGAAAAAATAGCACACTGCAAAAGAGTACACCTGGTAGAACTATTGCCATTAGCTAAACCGCAGCTGCTTTCATGATCCACTCGTATTTGTCGCTCCATCGCTTTAACTCCGATCATCGTTTTGCAAATGGTATTCAAAAGGTTGTTATCTTGTTATAAGTATGAATGATTTTTCTGATCATTATGTGCAAGCGTGAGTTGACCATGGTCATATTTTGCTCTTGATGCGATGTTCCTCTTCTCATCAACTATTTTGGGTTGGATTTGAACGTATAATATCCGTGATAAGAGGCATTGCGGGTACCGGGGTGTACAGCAAGTATTGCCAGGTGACTTTGAGAATCCAATACCAGCTCAGAAGTAGAGTTACGGCATTGCCTGAAACAAGGATTATTTTGTGGTCATTCTCATTCATTTATTTCCACTTTTCTGCTAAAAAAATCTTTCCAGGACAACTGATGGTATAACAAGGAGAACCCTGGAGAAACTTATGCAATAAGCCAGGTAAACATTCCGATAAAAAAAACCGTACTAGCCTGAGCTAGATTTGAACTCATCACTTCCTTCGCCAGGGATATTAAGGTACCAAGTCAACAACGCATAACAACCTTGAGCTTGTTACATTTTGGAAGTAAAATTATGTTTCCCGTCATGGTGCACTTAATCGCAAAGAAAAAACGGCGCTATCCGAAACTGGGACGAACATTTATAAGAACATAATCCTCAAGACTTAGCTGCACTGATGGCTAATCCCTTTCTCGTCGTCTTTCCAAAGCTCTCAGTGTCCAGTTTCTCCAGTCAGACTTTAAGGTACCACAGCATGCGGCAGTGATATTTTTGGAAGGGCTTATCAGAGCATTGTCAATCCAATAGCAGCTGAGAAGAAGAGTTAATGGATTGTCTCTAACAAGGTCTATTTTTTGTCATTATTTCTAAAGCTTCCTCAGGCGCCATTTGCAATCCCAGTAAACTGATACCTGTGGCGAGCCTTATAATCATTTCCTCAGTTGTCATGGTAACGCAGAAAACTGACGACACTGCAAACACCAAATCCGGCAATGAGCTGTCTAGTTTGTGTTATTCAATCCGTTATGACCGTTTCCGAACCGTCAGTGGTTGCTGGACCGGTACCTTGATCGGGTCGACTAGTGCTTTAAAGTTAAACCACCCTACTGACAAGCATTCAACTTCCATTTTGGTCTGATGGTCTAACACGATTCGTGTTAATATAACTTTCAGAAATTTGTTAAATTACGTTAGAGAAATGTCGCTTACTCGATGCACAGCCTTCTTTCACCCATACATGTCTGACGGAAACAGAAAATCATGAAGAATAAATAAAAACAATCATCAAAAAAGGTTGACAGGTTTCGCGGCAGGCACTTCCTAAAAATGTTATTTTGAGATTTCCCATAAAACTAATTTTACTTGATGCATATTTATTATCGAAGGATGTCTAAAAGTGTCAGTGCAGTGTAATTAAACACTTCTGTTGTAAGATGCCAATGACTGGGGTCCACTTGTTTGGCATGACACTCAAATACGGAACTGAGCAAAATCACATTGTTCTGAGTACACCTGAAAATAATGACATTATCAGCTCAACTGCGGCTGCTTTCATGCTCCACTCATAATTAAAAAACATGATCACCTTCGTATAACTGCTGTATTGTACCACCCAAAACACAGATTAAATAAGTAACTGAAGACAAAAAACCGTTTCTAAAAATTACAATTCTAAACCAATAAAATAGATATTAAATATTGGACTTAATTAAACGCCCAACTTGTTTTCGGGGCACGCTTTGCAGATATTTCTGAAAAGCACACAAATGCCTGAAGACAGTGGAGAACCAATTAGCGTTCACTGACATGTGTATGTTGTTGTTACCTTGAAACGTTTTGACGTTTGTATAGTTGACATGTCTGTTCACTGCCATTTGTTGGACTGCAGCTCCAAGTCAGGTATTTTGAATGGTGAGGTGCGGCGGTTTCTTCCAGGCTGGGACCGTGTTCTTTCACTCGTAAACCTGGACAAGTACTGCCTAAAGTACCACACAGGTATAAAATAAACAGGTATCAAGTATTGATACTTGAGGGTTGTTTCACAATCAAATCAGGGGTATGATAAGGATATCTGCCCCTGAGTTAAACATAGAGTCAAATTAAAAGTGTCATGTGCCTTCATGGTTTCCTGTGTCGACTGACTACAGGTGGCGTCTTGTTAGCTTCTTCTTGTCAGTACGGAATCTATCCGATAACCAAGTCGTTATTTGTATGATATAAGATGAATTTTTATGTCCACTTGGGCGGCAAGAGCAGTTACCGTAAAGACACAAAATCTTGCCGCTACGGCTCTCTCTTGGCCATTGGTCACATGCATTGAACATCAACACTGGGTAATTATACTTTGTTATCATCATAAACTATTTACCACGTCAAATGAAACGCAGGGCCAATGCTTGTTGATTATAAACACAGGTCATTTACCTTTCCAAAAAATTCTCTCATAAGACTCGCCGTAAAATTTCTGACAAAGCTCTAAATCCAAACTGAAATTCTAGTTAAACTGGGCAACAAATGCCTGTGATGTTAAAAAGGATTTTCTTATCGCGAGAACTCAATTAAACCATAGAGAATTCATAAGGGGGTTTTGACTGATTGTCAACGTGACTCGGAGGCTAGTTTTATCGCCCCAGAACTAATTTTTCGACTATGTGCAACTATTACGTGGAAGTTGGAGACACATCTTCATCACTTGGACTTCCTTTGAACTGATTAACCGCTTTAAATCCGACCATCGTTTTGCAAATTACATTCATAAAGCCAGAAGATCTAGCCTTAAGGTCAAGTAACTTTTCGTGGTAATTTTTCTCAGGCCAGAATCGAAGAATGCCAAGTTCCACTGATACTTTGTGCCATGTTTAGCTTTTGTGCACTATTACATGCAACATTGACGTTGTGCAGTTTGATGTACTGCTTGCTTGTCTTAATGTTTGCCTTTTCCTTAATTCGCCATTTTCACAGCAGTGATAGAGAGTTTTATTTATAGGTGCTCGGTATGGCTGCTGTTCAACTACATACTCAACAAGTGTTTCGTTGTTAAACACCAACTCTTAAAGCCATCTGTTCAACCACATACTCAACAAGTGTTTCGTTGTTAAACACCATTTCTTAAAGCCATCTGTTTAATCACATATGATGGTGGTCACTTTTATGGGTGGAAGGAAACGCATTCCAGAGCAACCCACCATATAACCTGTTGTAAACTAGTGGCGAACTTTCTCATGTGTGACACAGATTTGCTCATCAATGTAGGGATAAAAGACAAATTGTTTTCTACGTAAAACAAAACAAACGGAACCAGGAGTGCAGTAGAAATATTGGCACAAGGGACTTACAATTAATAAGACAAGAGGAATCTACAAATTCTATCTTCCAGGCTGGGATTTAACGTCGAGTTCTTGGTTAGAGTTACGCACGCATACCAGCCTAGCTCCTTTTATTAATTGATTACCCTTTTTTCTTTACTTTTAAGTCTTTTACATGTACCTTTCATGCTGATGATATCCAATAATAGAGCTTACTGATTTGTCAGTTTTCAACAGTTTGTTCGATTTATTTCTCTATTTGACAACTGTGCTGCGTCTCATCCATTAATGCATCAGCCATATGCTCACAACTAATGTTGACGCGTATATCCGATACCAGAACTAAGAGATTCCTTACTGGACAGGAGAGACAAAAAACGTAGTAGCGGAAGCTCCGTTTGCACACAAGACCTCCTTCGCCAGAGAACTTGCCATGTTTACAATGAAGGTACCATGTTTACAATGCTTAACAACCTTCAGCTGATTACATTTTGGACCTTTGTCATGGTGCATTTAATCGTAAAGTAAAAAGGAGAAACCGGGACGCACATTTATCAGAACATAATCCTGAAGATTTCGTAAGACTCTTCTAATGGCTAAACCCTTTCTCGTCCAGTTTCTTCGGTCTGTCTTTCAGGTACCAGAAGATCTTTGGTACCTGAGGCGTTATTTCTAGGAGGGCTAAACAGGTAATTGTAAATCCAATAACAGCAGAGAAAGGGTTTCCTGAAACACGGGTCATTCTTTCGTAATTATTTCCAAAGCTTTCGCTGTCGCCATTTGCAGTCCCAGTAAACTGATACCTGCGTATAATCCTTTCTTCAGTTGTCATGGTAACACAGAAAACTGACGACAGTTCGAACACCACATGCGGCAATGAGCAATGAGTTGGTGTTATTCAATCCGTTACGACCCTTTCCGAACCGTCAGTGACTGCTGGACCGGAACCCTAACCCGGATATAAGGGAAACAGTTGCCAGGATGTCATGTCACCTTAGATTCCAAATGCGCCAGATCTGGTCTTGCAAGATCCGTCCTTTGTACAAAAGGACCTAGGTGCGATTGCCCACCATTTTATTTCGACTATAGCTTAGTGATACCCCCATTGTGAAAAGAATTACATAAGACATAACTCTTTTTTTCTGTAAAATATAGTCTTCTACAAGTACGCTAAATTATCCTGAGAAAATGACGTTCAGCACAACTTTTCCACCCCCACACAGATCGGATGGTAAACACACTGTCAAGAAAAGTAATTGAAAAGCACGAGAGCTTTGATGGAAGTTTTATGGAATGATGTTCGTGTGAATGCAGTGAAACACCTCTGTGGTAAAATGGCAATGGCGTGCACTGGGCGGATATAAGAGTGATAAACTGAGTCGTCCTAAATAGAACAAAATAACACTCCATTCTCCCTGCTGCTTCCATGATGGCATTAGTTAAATGGTGGCTTCATTCATGCCCCATTGTAAATTTTAATTTACCTTTACAACCTTCACATGCGGTAGAATATACTTTTAAAATTGGATTTAATAAAACCACACGGGGGACATTTGTAAAACTTGCCATAACAACTTTGAGTTTATTTCATTCTGGAAGCAAAATTATGTTCCTAGGTTTGAATAGTAAAGAAGAAAGTGGGACGATCGTTTATAATCCTGAATACTTTGAAAGATAAAAATAACTTTATTGGTGGCTAATCCCTTTCTTGTCGTCTTTCCCAAATTCCCAGTGTCTAGTTTCTCCCTTCAGACTTTTAGGTATCAGATGACAAGGGAGTAGTATTTCTGGAAGGGCTTTAGGCGGGATCGTCAGCCTAATAACAGCTGAGAAGCAGAATTAATGGATTGCCTGAAACAAGGGTTATTTTTTGTCAGTATTACTAAAGCTTCCGCTGGCGCCATTTGTAATCCCAGTAAACTGATACCTGATATTTCCTCAGTTGGCATGGTAACAGAGAAATAACATCCGGCAATGAGTTGTCCAGTTTGTGTTATTCAGTTCGAAAGACCACCATTTTTTTTCGACCATTGCTTTATAATTAAACCACCCTACTGACAAGTATTTCGCTATTTTTGGTGTGATGCAAAGTATGAATTTGTTTGAACATTAGTTTGTCTATTTACCACGTTTGACGGGGCCTCCGTGGCTCAGTTGGTTAGCGCGCTAGCGCAGCGCAATGATACAAGAATCTCTCACCAATGCGGTCGCTGTGAGTTCAAGTCCAGCTCATGCTGGCTTCCTCTCCGGCCGTACGTGGGAAGGCCTGTCAGCAACCTGCAGATGGTCGTGGGTTTCTCCCGGGCTCTGCCCGGCTTCCACACGCCATAATGCTGGCCGCCGTCGTATAAGTGAAATATTCTTGAGTACGGCGTAAAACACCAATCAAATAAATAAATAAATAAAAAAATTTACTACGTTGATATTCGTGCATAGAGGTCGCGCTTTGCAAATATATGATTCATGTTAATATAATAATCTTAAAATGTCGTTTACTCGATGCACAGTCTTCTTTCACCCATACATGTCACCCATACATGTTTCCATACATGGAAACAGAATGCCAAGGAGAAGAAAATAAAACCCAAGAGCAAAAAAGGTTGACAGGTTTCGCGGCAGACTCTTCAAAAAAAATTATTTTGAAATTTCTCTTCAAAAAACTAATTTTACTTAATGGATACGTTTTATCGAATGATGTCTGAAAGTGCCGTGCAGTGTAATTACACTCTTCTGTTGTAAAGTGCCAATGACATTTAAAGAACGTGTTTACTGCAAATGTGTTTAATTAGTTAATTTGACAGGAATGATGCAATTAGCTAAACTGCGGTTGATTTCATGCTCCACTCATATTTACAAACATGATTCCCGTCGTATAACTGCTGTATTGTACATCGACTGGCTACAAGTAGCTTTTTGTTAGCTTCTTCTTGTCAGTACGCAATCTATCCTATAACCAAGTCGTTATTCCTATGATATAAGATGACTTCGTATGTCCACTTGGCCGGCAAGAGCAGTCACCGTAAAGACATAAAGCCTTCGCTTTACGTCTCTCTCGGCCCTTGGTTCGCATGCACTGAGCATTTACACTCAGTAATTTTACTGCATTATCATCGTAAACTAATTACCTTGTCAAAACTAACGCGCAGGTAATGCAGGTTAAATATCAACACAGGTCATTTATATCTTCCAAAAAATTCTCTCATAACGCCGCCGTAAACTTTCTGACAAATCTGTAAATTCAATTTGAAATATTCGCTAAATCCTGGTCTTGAAGAGGATTGTCTTATCGCGAGAATATCACGCTTGGAGGAAAATTGAACTACGCAGAATCGATAATCCAGTCTTGACTGATTGTCCACGTGACACAAAGGCCTACCGCTGGACTTCCTATCTCCAAAGAATTAGTTATTCCACTGTATGCAATTTTCACGTGGAAGTTTGAGATACATATTCATAAATTGGGCTTCGTTTGAGCCGATTAACCGTTTTGATTCCAACCATTTGTTTTGCAAATTACTTTCATACGGTTAGAGGATCTAACTTTTAGCTATCATTTCCCACTGATAAATTGAGCCATATTTTGCTCCTCTGCATTTTCCCATGACGTTGTGTAGTTTGGTGTATTTCTTAGCTGTCTTAATGTTTGTTTTTTCTTCCGTGATTTGCCATCCTTAAACACCACAATGATGGAGAGATGCATATAAAATAATTGTTACTTGATATGGCAGCTTTTCAAACACATACTGTCTAGAGAAGGAATCTACAAATTACACGTTCAATTCCGATACCAAAACTCACTGATTCGTTAGTGACATAACCAGTACTTTTGCACACAACTATTTCTTTGCATATATATTTCGTCTACATACTTGATGTAGACGTTTTTCCATGCCTAAAATAACTTTATTTATATATCAAATGCCAGTTGTTGATGAGTGGAGACCTTGTACAGACCTGGGGAAATTTATGCCCCCTGCCGGCTATACCTTTTAATAGGAAGAACGAATTACCAAAAGGTAGATTTGAACTCATGGCCTCGTTCGCCAGAGAACTTAAGTTACCATGTCTGCAACGCATAACAACCTTGAGCTTATTACATTTTGAAAGTAAAATTCTGTTTCTCCTTCATGTTGCACTCAATCGTAAAGAAAAAAGGAGCTATCAGAAACTGGGACGAACATTTATAAGAACATAATCCTCACGACCTTATAAAATAAAAATGACAGTACTGATGGCTAATCCCCTCCTCGCTGTTTTCCCAAAGCTCTCTGTATCCTTTTTCTCTGGTCAGACTTTTGGGTACCAGTGGATATATCACTGTTATTTCTGGAAGGGCTTAAGAGGTCATTGTGAATCCAATAACAGCAGAGAAGAGTTAATGGATTGCCTGAAACAATCATTATTTCTAAAGCTTCCGCTGGCGCCATTTGCAACCCCAGTAAACTGATACCTGTGGCGAGCTTTATAATCCTTTCCTCAGTTGTCATGGTAACGTAGATAACTGACGGCACTGCGAACACCACATCCGGCAATGAGCTGTCCAGTTTGTGTTATACAACACAAAACCTGCCGGACGGGAACCCTAACCCGGAAATGACGGGAAGAACCGCCAGGATGTCAAGTCACTTTTCCGCCAGATCTAGTCAAATCTAATCTCGCAAGATCCGTCCTCTACACGAAACGACCCTGGCGCGATTGATCACCATTTTATCTCGCCTCCATGGCTAGAAATACACAAGACACAACTCTTTTTTCTAAAAGATATAGACTTCTACAAATACGCTTTTCTCATCCCCACACAGATCTGACGGAAACACACCGTTAAGAAAAACCACGAGAACGTTCACTAGCAACCAATCTCTTCCCAATAACTGTTTAAATTTCTCGTCTACCCAATTTTGCTTAATGGGCAAGTTTATCGAATGATACTCTGTTAATGTTATACATATGCGTACATTTGCCGCATATGAGAGTGACACAAAAAGTCGCCCTTAATGGAACAAAGTAAAACTGCATGCTCTCTGCTGCCACATTGCTCTGTTTCCATGATTCCATTGGCTCAGTGGTGGCTCCACTGTAAATTTTACTTTGTACCAATCCAAATTCTTCAGCACGCCTTAAAACACCAATGAAATATTTCTCACTCCGATATGACATAAGATCGTCATTCGGACATTGAATCTAAACATATAATCAGTCAGATATATGCTTATTAATTTATTTGATTTGTGCTTCACGCCGGTGGCTCACAACATTATGGTTGTGGAAGGGAACCATGGAGAGCCCGGGGGAGAACCGTGACCATCTGTGGGTTATTGGCAAACCTTCACACGCGCCAGAATATATTTTTAAAATTGGATTCAATAAAACCACTTGTACCGGAAATCGTCTGTGTGCAAGTGATGCCGTAGAGAGCCAATCAGAGTATACTGACGTCGTGTGTATGTTGTTGGGGGTGTTGTGACAATTGCGTACTTTACAGGTCTGTTCTCTAGTCTCAAGGTAACCCTATACACTACGCCGTTTTGGGGGAGGTAGGGCAGCTTAAACCATAGCATGGCTGTAAGTATAAATCAGAGACTTTCCTCAATGTTTGATGAGGATCCAGCTTACAGCGTGTGTGTAAGCTTTCACCAGCTCAGAATGTTGACTCATAAATTTCTTTGTACAAATTAGAAAATTGGAATAGAACATTTCCACAAATTAACTTGTTTATGTTATTATTGCAGTCTTTGACATTCAAGTGAAGCAATGTTAACTGTAAAAGGAACAGATGTAGTCTATCCCTGCTTGCACTACGCGAGTTGAAATGATTCTACCTAGTGGCGGTAAAGTAGGTCAACTATACGGTGTTTGTCTAACTTCTGCTAGTAAAATAGGTCAGCGGTAAAGTGTTTGTCCAACTAACGCCAGTAAAATAGGTTCCCGATACAGTGTTTGTCTAACTTTTGCAAGTAACATAGGCCAGCGAAACCTTGTTTGTCTTACTTCTGCACAGGGCGCCATTGGCTTCTATGTACAATGTGCGGATAACAAAGCAAGATGAGTTTGTGCCTGTCTTTTATGAGCAAAACGACCCTTTTGTATATATTTTGTAAGTAAAATAAACCGGAGAGCACGTAGGGGTAAAATATGCCAGAGTGTGATGTTAATCTGCATATTTTATGCTGAATAAAGGTTTGTGTTCATGCCCAGAACTTGTATTTATTTATTTAATTGGTGTTTTACGCCGCACTCAAGAATATTTCACTTATACGACGGCGGCCAGCATTATGGAGGCAGGAAACCGGGCAGAGAGGGAGGAAAACCCACGACCATCTGCAGGTTCCTGAAGACCCTCCAGAAATTCCCACGGAGAGGAAACCAGCACGGTCAGGAGTTGAACTCGCAGCGACCGCATTGATGGGAGGCTAGATAGTCACCGTCCTGGCGTGCTAACCCCTTCAGCCACGGAGACCTCCCTCTTGATTTATAATATGACAAGTTAACTTTATCAAGAACGTCATATGTACATCTGTCCTGTTTTGGGGTTATATATTTGTTTAATCAATAATTGACAGCGAACATCAGCAAGAATTTTGCCTGTCTCCAATTCTCCAATACCTACATGTAGACCGTCAATGCTCCTGTTCAAGAGTTACACTAAAGAAAGATTATCAAAGAAAGTGTTCTTTGACTACAGGCTGTAATAACATTATAATTCAAGGAACACAAGTCTTGTTTGTCTCTGATTCGGATGACGTAAAACTACGAGATTTTAATAGCCTTCCTCCTACCGGCTTATAAATACATCTATCGGTTTACAATGCCAAATTGACGTCAGTGAAGCTTAAACCAACGATTTAGCCCTATTTTTTTAAGATTCCAAGAAATATATAATTAACCCACCTCTAGTTGAATGAGATTCAAAAGTTATCGGTATGCATGTATGTATGCATATGCGTTCAAGTCCAGCTTATGCTGGCTTCCTCTCCGGCCGTACGTGGGAAGGTCTTCCAGCAACCAATGCTGGCCGCCGTCGTATAAGTGAACTATTCTTAAAACACCAATCAAATAAATAAATGTATGTAAGTATGTATGTGTGTATGGGTGTGTGTATGTATGTATGTATGCTTGGGGTTTTACACTATTTGATTGCTATTTATCACTACACTCACAAAATTAATATGTTGTTAAGAATTAATCGTACTTACAATTTTTCAATCACATGACAACCAGGAGTCTTTAGGTATGTGTTCATGCATTGTGTCTTCTTGTGGCTGGGCGAGTACACTCCTCCAAAGATCTGCCGCCGCTAAATTGGCATGCCGAAGACACCAAATATGTTACATTATATTGACACTAGCCCAACCAGTCCTCTTTCCTGGCGCTAGCCATTAGGCGACAGAAGCCATTATAAGTTATCGTTAAAGTGTCGAATATTATCCTGGGAAAAGTGGAAGCCAGTTTATTCCAAAGTTTTACGCAATTGTATTAAAGGCAAAGAAAACACTAACGTGAAATATGTGTGATATAAAAGGCTATTACACAGGGTCCATAGAATTTTTGCAACCTAGTAAAATTCATTTATGTATTTTTTATCTTTCAACTGTGCTCCATATGTCTTCCATTTCGTCAGTTTTCTTTGCTTTGAGAAGAAGACAATGACAGTATATGTACCGAATACGGTACACTATTTGATTGCTATTTATCACTACACTCACAAAATTAATATGTTGTTAAGAATTAATTTTAACACACGGCCTGTTGTCTGAGTGATGCTAGATTGTATTCTCCTATTGTTTAGATTATTTTGTTAAATGCAACACATCGACATAATCTATTAATTCTATATAAAGATTCTATTAGACTAACAGGACATTATGTTAAATACACTACAGTATTATGTCATGATAACAGAATACATTCTAGCATCACTCAGACGGCAGACTTTCTGTTAAAATTAACGGATTAATTTTTCACTGTATAATGTAGAATTTTCCACTTAAACGTTAGCAGTCACTTTTAAGAGTTGATAAAACTGGATTGCTTGGGATAAACCGTTTAGTTTTGGGGACTTACTGTCAGACGTATAGATATGCACACCGTATAAGTGTACCCACTGCGCCCTGATCACAAACAGTCTTCAACACAGGTAAAACTGTAGAATCGTCCACACGAAACTAACGTCACCAAGACAAAACAATCAGAGCCCTGGATCCGAATTTGTAGTTTTTTCTATCCTCTCTCAAGGTCGTCTTCCAAGTTAGCTAAACTGGTTAGATCCGATATAAATCCTTGGTTTAAAGAGTAAAAATGGTAGGATGTTCAAGTGAAAGATAACCAAACAATACGTCAATCTCTTGGAGCTTCTAATGGCATCATGATTATATACCCAAAATGGCAAAGAAATTTCTTAGACGTCAACAATGTGCCATGATTCAATATAATTAAAGACGTGCAGTATAGGGATTAGAAATCAGAACAGCGACGACAGTGTCATAGCTGGTAAATGGTCACAGGTAAGGGGTGAAACACGGTAAAACCAGAACAGCGACGACAGTGTGACAGCTGGCAAATAGTCACACGTAACATGTGAAATATGGCCACAGCATAGACAGTAAAACCAGATCAGTGACGACAGTGTGATAGCTGGAAAATAGTCACACGCCGTCGGTGAAACACGGCCTCTTGTCAGTTTATCTCAGTTAGCAGGTTGTGACCAATAAAGCATGTTGCAATCAGAAAAGCATGTTGTAATCAGTAAACCATATTGTAACCAGTAAACCATGTTGTAATCGGTAAACCATGTTGTAATAGGTAAAGCATATTGTAATCAGTAAACCATGTTGTAATCAGTAAACTATGTTGTAATTAGCAAAGCATGTTGTAATCAGTAAACCATGTTGTAATCAGTAAACCATGTTGTAATCAGTAAACCATGTTGTAATCAGTAAACCATGTTGTAATCAGCAAAGCATGTTGTTATCAATTTATCCCACAATGCATAGCGCGAACAGATAATTGTGTTGTTGTACTATCGGGCTGTTGCTTTTCCATTTAGTCATCGTTCAGGTTAATGGGTTTATGCAACTTTGGCCCCAAATCTACACGCCTCAGCATTATGTGCAATCTCTTGGGGAATTTCACTGACAAACCACATAAATAACCACAGCGCCTTCACTCGCTGCTCCAAATGAACTGGAGTGTCCAATCAAATCCCTCGGCGCTCAAGCGACCAAAGGCTTCTGTTGTTGTCGTTGTGGTCCTTGTTTTTGTCGATCATTTTAACATGACAGCTTCCAGTTCACCTCAAGCAGTGTGGCAACTCCAACTGAAATAAATTGCTGTTATTAAAACAATTATTTGGTAAAATAATAATTTCAATAAGAATTGTAACAGCACCACTTACTGAAATGGGGAACAATTGCAAGCCATAATTGGAGTTGTCACAAAGCAGTTCTGACATATCTCAGGGGTTCGTTGCCGCAAAGTTGTAGGCAGTTGATAGATTCGGTGACTGACGGCATCTTCCAACGCTTTCCTCGAAATTCCCGACAGACGGCTAAGGTAGGTGTACAATGCATGGAATTTAAGGACCCGTGTCCAGAAATCGGTTTATTGACGGAAGAAACTACGCAGAAATTGGAGGACACCATCGACACTTTAAAAACTGCTTTGTTTGAAAAATAGACGTAGCCGGTATGTGGATATACGTATCTCAGCGAACACTTCACTTGAGCGGCATGCTGACATTTAAGACCAGACATGCGCTTTGATTTTCCTTACTATTGATGTGGTCAACTGCAAGCCACACACACCCACCCACTACCCACCCCCGTTAGCCGTTATATTTTATACCACAAGATATAACATATTATCCATTGGTTAAAATGGATTGGAGCTTAGGTAACTGGTGTCACTGTCATTCAAAACATTAACCCCCTCACCCCCACCTCATTCCCCAGCATGCCACTTGTTTTTGAATAATTATGACCGTTTGCCGTCAATACGGTGCTTGTGCAGTTTACGGTGCTTGTGCCCGAATCATTACGCTGATACGGGTCAACCACTCGTTGCCCTATTCCCTTAATGCTGAACGCCAAACGAGGAAGTTACAACCCCAGAAGCGGTCGCTCTACCAACTGGGCTATCGGGACCGGTCAGCTGAATATAGGCGACTCGTTAAAACAAACACGTCATAGGTGCAAACTACCAGTGCAAAATTTTATAGTGTATCAACAGCCTAAAACGTCTGCGTGACAACCCAGTCAGTGCTCCTTCACTTTTGTGACTTGCGCATGTGTAACATTAAAAAGTAATTCCTCTTCCCACAACCACACACTTACACAGGGAACAACCCGGTAAAAACACGATAACTACCAAAAACATAACAAATGAAGCACTGGATTGAACATTAGTTTATTGCACAGTCATAAATTCTATACATGAACACAGAATGACATTTGTCTACATATGTCTGTATATGTATAATTCAGTTCATATTATCGTCTTTGGAGGACCATTATTTGGGCCATATATATATAACTCCAAGGGACACATTGGTATGTAATTATGGCATTTGTGCATGGATTGGTACATGAGTTCTACACCAACATTTTAACTCTAATATCTTTAGATTACAGATTTCCACGAATATATCGCCCTTTCTTTGTAAGTAAACGTTATCCTGTTTAAACATAGGATGAGAAAAATCCGAGCCAAGCACCCTCCCACGCGCCCAGAGACAGACTTATAGAACTGCCTGTCTCTTCTGAAGCAAACCCATCGCCTTTTTAGCGCATGGGGTGACAATGGCTACTACACACATTTGCACGAATATAACAAATCACGATAAACTATAATGCTAAAGATTAATTCGAAATAGATTAAATTGCGAAACAGAGTTACTGATTTGAAATGTATCTCTTTCTGGGGGTCATCTTGCTGCCCTTAGTTGTGGGCGGTTTCTTAGAGTAATCGTAATAATTCATTGCGATTACTGCAATCCTCCGAGAACGCTTGTGGTTATTTATTCACATTACTCCTAAATAAGGGCGGAACGGCGTATGTCCGTTAACCTGACTATAGCAAGAGTTACCGCCCTTAAAGCCACCTGTCAAATATGGTTACCAATCAGGTGTAGGACACCATGAAATATATATTGTTAATACTGACGTCTTTATGTTGCACCCAAGCGTAAATTCACCATTAGGCATAAGGGTGGAGAGATTACGTTGTCAAAAATCTCGATTGGCATGATCGTCAGGTTACAAGGCTGCCGAAATAATGTAGTGTGTTCTCATGTATAACCTCTCACCACGGGCACATGTCTGACCGATCGGTTTTCATCGGTAATTTTCAGGAAAACGAGTGATGTCCCCTACATTGTGCCTTCTTGAAGAACAGCGCGAACGGTATTGGATTACACACTGCTATTTGGTGAGAATCTATATAACAATACTTCAACAAAAATACGCATCTATTTGAATTATTTGCCATGTTTTGAATGAAATTTATCTTTAGGACAAGGCACATTTAAAACTACATTCGCAACTTTTGACGACAGCCATTAAATGTGCAAGCTGAGTTGAATTATCCGCACGCGCAATGCACACGAAGAGACCATTTAGATGTGCAAGTTGCATTCGAAAACTGTGGTAGTCAACGTCTGTCTCGTTATTCTATTCCACACGTACGGTGATAAACATACATTATGCCTCTTACAGGATGTATGCTTGGGGTTTAACGCCGTACTTAGCCATTCCTGTCTCTTACAGGTAACAGACAGGAGGCCAGGAAGTATCCAAACATATTGCCGTCTTTGGATCATGCAAAGAGCTTTGGAATTAAGCTAATACACCTTTTTTTCGAATAAAATGGTATAATAAAGTGTCGAATGGCAACAGTGGCGCCAGTTGATGTATATTTGGTATTAATTTATATCAAATATATTCCTTAATTCGACTTTTAACCGGGGGTCACCCTGTCTTCATCTTGAACAGCAGGTATTGGGATCCAAAGGCTTCTTTAAACAATTAGAAAGTTCATAAAACAATAATGAGTAGCTGAAACATCTAACTAAAGACTGCGACATTAAACTTATCCCCTTTTCAATAAGGAAACGTCCAAACTGTTCAAAGCAATGGCGATTAAAAAAAAAGAACGAAAGAAAAAGAAAATCTTAGACGCTTAGATTCTGTAGCTTCTGATCCCAGTAACATCCGATATTATCAAATGATAATTCACGGCGGTCACGTTGCTGGCCCCGTGACAAACAACATCGCAGGATGGATGATTTTCTTCACCTGTGTCCTGTAGTCCTTCACTGTTCAGAAAACCCTACATTTTATTTAAGACAACGGTGTCATAGCTTTTGTAACTGCCTGTGTACAATGCACACTCTGATATGTGACTGCTTTCCAACCTGCGGTGAACTCTTGTAATTAAAATTCTAAAGTCGCTTTTTATGTGAAGAAGCTGTTCGAATGAAATTCAAAACATGATGGTCTGGTTTAAAGTGTGGTTGCTTTGACACCTACTTAAAGTAAATAGTTCTAGATTTAAACTGAATTAAAACAATGAAGACAGTCCTCTTTTTATAGCCTTTACTTTATAGGCATTCTTAAGTCAAGACCCCTGATAAAGCAAGCAACCTACACTTTCGGTGACTTTCCGGGGACACCAAGCATTTTATTACAAGTTCCCCTTTGCCGATGACATGGCGATGAGTCGGACACTTCTATAGAATAGAGACAAATATAAACGGTTGTATTTTTTTCAAGAATATATTCATTTGGATTGCTTTTGGTACACTATATTGATTTGGTTAAGTTTGTGGACTGGTTAAGCATATACAGACACTTCATTTGCTCAGCACTATGTTTGGGATTTGACCTTTTGAACAAAAAATACAACAATGTCAATACTTTTCACGGAAGACCGCTATTCTTCCAGACATCGCATCATAATATTTCACGTTTGGTTCATGCCCTCTTATACCAGATCTGAAATGATGTGTAAAGGGCAAACAATTCAGCGCTTTCAGGCTTGTCCTTTTTTTGGGCTGTCTGCTTTTTACATGTTAAGCCTTCAGTATCTAAGAGGATGACAAATGACTGTTCTTTTACAGTTTACCTGTTCGGCAAATTCCGACAGCTGCGTGAAAATGGATTGCTTATCGAGCAAGTCGGTGTATAGCACAGTCTTTCCATTAGCGCGCCATTTTTAGTGAGCCTGGTGTAAGCACTCTCACCTTTAATAAGAACTTACTTACCGGCTGAGAATAATGAAATCAGGAAGCCTGTCCAGTTCAGCATAATGGACAAACTCGGTTCGGCCACTGATCTAACATGGGCTCCTTCCATACAGTAATATTCGCGTAAGCAGACTCCTGCTTCTTTGGCTAATACCATTATCAGTTATCCAGTGTCGTTTATCGCCACTCCGTTGGTCAACAGATACGTTGTCATTTCAACATAGCCGTAAACATTGTTGACGATTCTGCTCTCTTCTGAAACAAAAACCCTGAACAAGACATTGAAGGCTTTCAGTTTTCGTACATCGTTACCTCGATCACTCTGTCACAACACACACGGGTAACGCTATCGTCAGTAAGCAATGCATTAACATATACTGAATTTCCGATGATGAAGCAACTATCTCGTGACCAGTTAAAATACTTGTTCGACTGAAACTCCAACTTGCGAGTTTCGGTGTCTAGTGCCACTGATCTACCGACTGAGCTACCAAGCCAGTTTGTTACAATCACAAGGCTACAAGGCTCATTTTTTTTTAAATTGTAGCCTAGCCAGTGTTTCAAAAACGACTAGCATCACCGTCAGGAAATACACCAATATATACTGAATACCAGACACTGAAATAACTACCGATATCTCGAAACCAGTGCAAAACACTGACTCCAGTAAGACTCGAACATAGGGTGTCTATATAATACCGGTACGCATTGATCTGAGTATAGTCCACTGTTTTGGGTACGGAACGTTGTTCCGTGTACTGTACGTTGTTTTTGGGTACGGTACGTTGTTTAGGATTCGGTGCATTGTTTTGGGTACGTTACGTTGTTCTCCGTGCGGTGTTAAAGGTACACTTTTTATACAACACCTACATAACAACAAAAACGCGTCTATTTGGGAGACGTTTGCATATATATATATATATAGCACAGTTTCCCACAGTACTGTGTTTTACTCAGTATCTATAGAGTTCAGCCTGAGGAAAGAATGATGACACAGGATAGCTGCTATAATAGCTTAACTTGTACCGCTACCACTGAACGAGCACGGGCACCTATGTTCAGACTAATTCCTTTGTACCGTTATTGTTATGGACCAGCTTTAATTTCTCGCAACATGACAATGACATATGACAAGACCATGTGCGCTAAACTGATCGAAAGCATTAGGAAAAGCAATACAATAGCAGCAATTCAGTAACATCCCACTGAAGTCGCACCTGTGAAAACGGAAAGGTGAATGTGGCTGATTTATCGCATCTAAACTGACACTCACGGGAATATTAATATTGATATGTTCCTGTCGACGAGGAATTTTGAGTTGGCATGACGTAACACAGTGACTGATGGCTGCACCATACAAGAGCGCTTGACCAGCCCATAAAGAGACATCGGGCTCGAGCGCTTGGTTTTGTAGAGTATAAGTGACGTGCGACCAAGGCTGAACGTAGAAATCAGATCTAGAGTAAGAATCTGAATTTGGATCGAAATATTAGAATGTTTAACGGAAGTAAAGAAATTACATGGAAGACCCGGAGCAGTGGTATTATAGCATGACGAAACATTAGACACAGGCGTTCTGCGTAAATACCATAAAAAACAAAAACACTTAAATCTACAATTCAAGCCAAGATTCCTCCCCTATACGAAAACATATATAACAGCACATTGTACGGACACCAATGTCTCTGATTGAGGGATGGCAACACGAGTGCCTTATTTGTAGCATACTCTTACAATAAAATATGAATCGTACAGTTAATATGGGCGTATTATTTCTCAGAACAAACGTTAGTCCGAAATAAACACGAGTCTATGATGGTAACTTGTCTTATCATCTTGTTCAGTTTCCAAGCTAGCTGATGCAACTTGTATTTTCTATAGCAAGGCTATACATACATGTAGAGTTTGTACGGGAAAACCTGGCAAAAAGGCAGTTTAGCACTAAAAAGGTGCCTGTATGCATAATCCTGATGGAACGTTTTGCATACGGAAGTCATTTGGTACCCGGTTTGGCTTCCATCAATCCGATCTGCGGAGTGAGGGCTTGAAGAGGGCGAATCCTTGGCAATCGTTTGCAGAACGAGACTTTGTTGCTGGGTGACTTTGGTATGGAGCAGAGGTTTAGCGTTGCGGCTTGCTTGTCCGGTCGTGTCGGCGTACACGCCATGGAGCTTGCGCCGCTGGACCGTGCCGACGTCTGCCGAAGCTTGAGGACTTTTTCACGACAGATAACACAGCGTAGTGGAAGGCAACGTTGGGCAACAGCTACTTGGATGGTCTTGACGAAGCACTTCCGGCACACGACCTTATGTCCGCACGGGTAAGTCTGCATGGTGGCCCGGGACTGCAGACAGACCACACACTGAAACACACGGAAAAAAATGATTGATTGATTGATGGATTAGTTAACGAATTGAGATGGATGGATGGATGGATGAATGGATAGATTGATTATCTCATTCATTCAATTGTGAATGGATAAATTTATTGGTTGATTCATTCATTCATTCATTCATTCATTCATTCATTCATTCATCCATTCATCCATTCATTTATCATTCACGAATAGATAGATTGATTGGTTAATTGATTGATTGACTGATTGATTGGTCGATTGATTGATTTAACGACAGATGGATTGATAGATCGGTGGGTTTAATGTCCTTTGAGGATGGGTACAGGTCATAATCATGCGGTTTGATCCATTCAGTGATTCATCCTTGTACTTCCAGATTATGTGTTGAATTTTTCATAATGGGTAAAATAGTACAAATAAATCCTTCTTTCCCTATCTCGGTTAACGATGTTCGGCACTAAAGATATGGTCCACAAAGCTTCACAGTGCACTTTAGTCTATCTCCTTGAGTCGACTACTGGAAAAGCTATTGATCATAACCAGATTTGAGCTTCGATAGAGGAACAAATGGCCTTGACAGGATTCCCACAATCCCTTATTTTAAGCGAGACCAAATCCTTTCCCACTGATATAAAAGCGACCAGCTTAAAGGGTCTTATCGGGGTCCATTTATCGTCACACTCTGGATAGTCCCAGAGAGTAAACAGAGTGACCATAGTCCGTGACGGTGGAGAATGGATTAAATCAATGTTGACCCCGACGTCTTTTTCATACTTTTCATTGAAAGCAATTATTTTAGGTTCGATTCAATTCAACACTGCCCGTGGGCGTTTTCCCCTGGGGTTCTGTGTGCAGCCGTCAATTCGCTGTTGACTCCAAGGACCCCGAACTACACGGTCTCCCGGGACCCTTCCATCGATCTTACATCGACCTTTTCAAATTGATGATTAGAGTGCCACAGCTGAACGACTTACCCCAGGCGGCTTACATACGAGCCGATTTGACCAAGAACGGAAATACGGCTCGCGTCAAATACTAGACAGCTGATTAACTGGTCGGTGGTCAATTGCAAACCACTTAAGAGGCAGATTTTTAAGGTTGAATTTGGCCATCAATCGAAGCCTCTGTCCTGGACAAGGGTCAGATTGTCGCCACGAATCCATGACTACTGCTAGCCAAGAGTTAATTCTTCGATAAATCAATTTGTCAATCATTCAATCGAATCCTTAGCAGGCTGAACCGGCGTCTTGTACGGCGTACCCTTGTATGTGCGTTTGTACCTGTTTCACTGCCTGTCAATTAAAGACACGTATAGCCTTGATAATTAACAACCTGATGTTGTATTCCTCCGATAATGATTATTTGGCTGGCTAGACTAGTTCACTGACAGTCAAGAACTTAGTGTAATAATTAGGAAGTCAGTAATGACTGATACGCATTTGATATTTTTAATCTTCCTTATAACGTGACAAAGTTGTCAAAGACTTTTCCAATCTACAAATAGCTATACCTTATGACGTAATTGTGTGTTAAGCCGCGTTCATACGATGCGATTTGTCGTCATGACTTAACGAAATCCACAAGTGAAATGGAAATAGGAGTCGAAGCCGCGTTCAGACTATCCGATATGTCAAATACTACAATCGTATCAAATATCGCATGTCCTATTTTTATTCCACTAGTCGCATTCGGCTGGTCAACTCGAGAATTTCGCGGCATAAAGTTATCATCCATCAGTCAGTTGCATGATCCCTCAATCAAAACCACCGTCCCCTCGCCATGAGGTCGCAGGCTCGAATCTACCTGTTGGCTCAACAGCGACTGTGGTCATTCTGTTATGTTCTAATCATATATGTTCAAATGTTGATGCTCAATTTACGTTTTATAGTTTTTATTTTTTCTGTTTGTTTCCATATCTTTATACAGTCGCATTATCCTTATATCTGTCATTCTGCCTCCTTGTTACAGCTCGATGCCAGAGCGGATGTATTTGTGGAGCTTGCTCATTGGAATATTATGTCCAAGACACCAGAAATGCTGTCATTATTTGTTTACAATACCCAAACACTGAACCAGCACTTGACATTCATATATTTTCATGCAAAATTTCACATACTCACACACATCTTCTATTGTTTACGTCATAACACATAGTCTACAATGACGAGCTCGAAGGCGTCATAGTGAAATCAGAGTTTGGTGACGCACACTGACGATGACTGAAGAGCGAAGAGACATACCGATAGGAATTTAATTCAACTTTCTTTCAAGGCATGCTTACGGTGTGAATATATCAATGCCGTGTGATCACATATAACAGGTAAACATTTTCAACAGGGGAGATTTGAGTTCGGGGAAAGGACCGCTAGCTGCCAGAAATGCTAAGCAACGTTACCATAACGTGGGCGTTTTCGTCAACATATGTAGAGGAAATAAACAAGACCATGGTGGGTGGAGATGGAGGGATGGGGTGAGAGGGTGAGGGGGGTGGGGGGTGTTGGGGGGGAGGAATTGAGCAGCTGGGCGTTTATGAACTTTAGAGGTTCCTGAAGGAAAGAGATGTCATTCGTGCCCATAGACCACGGCGGAACGGATGACCGATAAATCAATGTCAAGAAAAGTGGGTTAACATTTCTGACAAGTCACATGATGCTTTAAGGGTGTTTTACCTTCAACGAGAAACTAAAATCTCCCCTACCATGCTGTTTTGTAACTTTTAATAAACATTGATTCTATGGTTGGAATAAAATAAGACAAATCATTGGTTTCTTATCTCTTTCGGCACAACTCTGCTTGGGTACGAACCACTCTAAACCATCTTGAGGCGGCCTGACTGACTGTGTTCCCGGTCCGCCGTAGAACGATATGACGTTCCTTACTTTTGCACTTTCCAAATATTCTTATATGCGCCTATTATGCCAGGTGTCAACTTCCATTACAAGCCGCGTTCCGGAAATAACAATACCCAACGTATAATCCCAACGGCCAGTTCATCTGGTTAACAGTTGGCCGCGTATTAATGTCTAAGTTTTATGCCCTTTATGTATATTTAGTTATTCATCCATTTGATTGTTCTTTCACGCCCTTGAAGCAGGAATTTGTTGACGACAGTCAGCTTTAAGGGTAAAGGAAACCGGAGTTCGTGGTGTAGATCGAAGACCATTAGCAAGATACTGACGCACTGTTTCTCTGTTTGACTTAAAACATTGTACGCCATATTTGTAGACATCAATAAACGTAAAAACGAGGCCCTAAGAACAAAAATAGAGGGAGATACATAGAGCTCTTACATACCAGTTCTTTGGTACATATACCAATGCAAATTACATAACCTTTAGAAGACTGTCACCCAACATTGCAAATTCAAAGCATTTATTTTCCTGAACAATACGTTTCCACTACGTTATTGTCATATCTGTTCAAAATCAAGGACATAAAGACAAGGTCGCGTGTTTGCAAGGCATGATCGCTCGCTGTATATTTTGTACGGTCCGTCGGTCGGAAGATTCTGGAATTCCTGGAGTTGGCTAATCTCCGATTTTCCGTCCCTAGCGAGAACGATTTTCATCAAATCCTCTCGAAAGTGTTTCCCTGTGCTCCTTTACTGACCCAATTCCTCTTCGGGAGTCATGGTGACACGTGCTTGTGTAGCCACGTAATCCCGTAACGTGACAGAATGATGTAATGCTTCGGGACCAGTTGCCTAGCTACCTCGTGGTTGCTGATGTGTCTGTCAAGGTCATTGATTGGTCAACAACGTTGTCCCTCTGCGATTCAATCTCGTCTTACAGCGGAGATGGGGCATTGATACGAGATATCAGTATATTGGCTAACCCACCGGCTGTCTGGGTGACTGGCGTGAAGGCGTTTTTCAGGCTAGGGCCGTAGACTGATCGACCATAGCCGAGCTGTATGACTTGTTTGACAGATTGACCGTTTGTTTGGATGCCTTACTGAATGATTTATTGCCTGCATCCTTGACTAACTTAATGACCGACTGGGTTGACTTACTGAGTGTGTAGTTGAGAACCACTGGATTTACACTTGCCCTTGTCAAGATCTTGGTGGTTTCATTGTCTATATAATAGATTCTGCTGGGGACTAGAAGCCCCATTGGGCGACCCTGTGATAGTTGGCTTATGCGCCCAGCATAAGAGGAGTAAACCATGTACTGGTGTGATGTCTTCGGTATGGCGTTCCAGTGAGGCAACACAATAAATACGTGGGCACTGGATCCGGCCTGTTACAAGGAGATATCTTGTATACGCTTATCCGAAATAATGTTGAAACAACAGGGCAGGAATGTGCAGAATTCACATCTTCTCAATTTCGAGATTTCTGATGAACCGGCTGACTCAGAAATCGACTGATTGACCAATTGGGAGCTGCTGCTGTTAGCTGCTACGGGTGTTTTTTTTTTTTAATTTTTTATAATATCGCCATTCCCGACGAACCAGTTCACTCAGTGACTGGGAAAGAATTGAAGGAGTTGACTGGTTTATGTGAAGACTAATTTTTTTTTACTCATGAAGTTTGGTACTGAAATTATGAATCAATCCATCAATAAATAAATGAACGCAAGAATGTATAATTTGAAAGAACGACACAGAAAATAGAGACCTAATTACAAAAAGGCACAAAAAAATTAGGAACTTACCAATCTACGTGACCATTAGGTGCACACCAAAAGACATACAAAAATAGGCACTTACACAACGACACTTACCCAAAGGCACTTACACTACACAACGGTACTTACACAACGGCATAAACTTTAGGCACACTCCGAAAAACACACAACACTTACATAACGACACACAATACCCATATATATTCAAATTCATCTCCAAAACTTAAGCACTTACGTCGCTGTGAGTTCAAGTCCAGCTCATGCTGGCTTCCTCTCCGGCCGTAAGTGGGAAGGTCTTTCAGCAACCTGCGGATAGTCGTGGGTTTCCCCCGGGCTGTGCCCGGTTTCCACCCACCATAATGCTGGCCACCGTCGTATAAGTGAAATATCCTTGAGTACGGCGTAAAACACCAATCAATAAATAAATAAGCACTTACGATATGATTTAAAGTGAACCAGACAGTATACATACTGACAACAAGTGAGCTTTGCACCAAACAGCAAAAAGCATGAAAATAATGGCCTAACCTCATCGTCTGGCACGGCTGCAGCATGCGGTTCAACATCATTGTCGTCGATTTTAAGTAGTAGTTTATCCTAAAATTAAAAAAAGAGAGAGAAATTAATACTATAGCCAGAGGGGTACTCTGTCTAGATACACCCTAGGAAATTCAATCTCACGTATTGATTTTCATCTAACAATAGTGATGAATAACAAATCACGGGATACAAATCCTAACAAATCTTTAGCTTTATACGATATTTTCCACAGACTGAGAGTATTATTTAAACAGAACAAGAACAATTGATTTGTTATTCCTTAGAGACAAAGTGAAACGTCATACATCTGCAATGACAGAAATTTATTGTTATTTGATATTCCGCAGGCACATCGATTGTTGTCTACGCCATAACATATATACTGACGTCGAGCACGAAGACGTCACGCTGAAGTCAGAGTTTGGTGAAGCACACTGATAACGACTGACGATTAAGGTGTCCACTATTTTAAAGAAAAAATTAAAGCAAATCGCTTTTTTCCACAAAGATGAGAATTATTTCCAAGAAATAACACTTGTAAGTATATAAGCGTATGACTGAGTGGAGTAATACCTTGGGGACTGTGCGTCTGACATGAACAATCACTGAATTATGACCACTAGACAATCTTAATTGATGCAACTTTTCATTGAATGATTGACTTTTCCTAAGAAATGAACTTCGAGAATAATGATTTATTAATTTCTATCATAGAGTATTTCAGACAAAACTCATAAGAATTTTAAGGTGCCACATTTATGGTTCGAGGATACCTGAGAGAACAGCTGAACCACCGTCATTTGACATATACTTAAAAAAAAAACACCTTCAGATCTGTAAGCAACGCTCAATCGGCTATACCTAGATACGAACCAATGGCGTCTTTTTGGTCAGTGGTCGATCGACCGCGGTGTGAACAACGGTTAAAACAGCTCGATCCGGGATTTTCGGCTTGGCGTTTTATCCGAGTATTCAAAAACTCGACAGTGCAGTAGTTACATCGATCCTTGGAACCTACTTCCGTTCTATGGAGTTGACTGATCACTTTGGAGAGTCTAAAGGAGTTATCCCATTTCTGATAACGGATAAATGTGATGTAATGACCGATAAAACCATTATAACTAGAGGATATTTTGCTGCTCCCCAAAAAGAAGCTAAACAAAAGGAAATATCGTTTTTCTGCTGGCTCTCGAGAAACGAGATCTTTTGAGTACAGAGCGCAAGGTCTATAGCACAAAGAAAAAAGATAGATTATTAAAGTTTAGCGCCATATAAACAGTTTTCTAAATGTGATGTGGCTAGTTTTTACCACAGAATAATATATATAGCCGAAAAAGGGTACATCATGGAGGAGAAATGTGATACAAGTCCGGTTTAGCAAAACGTACGCTTTATGTGTATGCGTTAGGGTTACACAGCCTTGGGGTATACAACGACCGTTATTCAAGGCTAGTTAATCCTTCTATGGGACGGCTAACACTACCCACACGGGAACCGTCCAAAGGCCGTGATGTAAGCCAAAAAAAGGGAAGAAACATTCCACTCAGATCAATCAATATAGATCGGCCGGTTTCAGCGCCCAAGGCTATTTTGGAAATTCATTCGACATTTTTTTCTAAATGCCAAGGGAAATTAACAAAACAATGAACGTTGAATAATAAAAATTACTGTTGCCAATGCTGTCAGAGAAATCCGGACGAAGAGTCAGCCATTCAATCCACTTTATTAAAACCACAGACAATACGACGGTTGCCTAAAGAAAGTCCCGGTGGTCTCGTTTATAACCTCCTTTTTTCCCAATTCCATAATTTAGAGACTGCCGTCTGACTTCCATCGAGGAAGTCATCAAGTGCGAGTCAGTTGCTCGTGTGTACTGTAGTTCGTACTTAAATGCGTTTAAGTTCACCAACAAAGAGAGCGCTATGCTGTATGGAGTCGCCATTCCACATGGGCGTTGTATACCTTTCCTTTACCACATTCCAAAATATAATTAGCGGACTGTGTTTTGTATGTGTATCATTAAAACGTATAGTAACCCGAGTGTTACCATGGTACCGGACGGTTTAGCGGGTTAAATAATGTCTCGAGCCCGTGCAATGACATTTCACGCACACGAATGTTGCAAAATGGCTGAAAAGATGCAAAATGCTTGCAGATAGCGGTCCTTCCTAGTTATAATGGTGGGTGGCACCACGTAATAAGGGTAGGCTGATGCCATGATTTTGTACGAGCGGTATACTTTTGCATTGGCTAATTATCCATCAACATAGTCCTAGGGCTCTCAGTTTGCAGTATAACTCATGTTGTTGTTGCACTGGCAGAGGGATTCATTTGTGCTTCATATGTCAGCATGGACCTTGATGTGTAAATCAGTTACAACTGGTACTGCACTTCACCTAGGAACGTCTACACAACAATGATGACGTATTACTTCATCGAGCCATATATCAGTGGATAATCTAAAATCTAAATCTAAATCTAAACTTTGTTCGGTCGTGGAAGACGAGATTTTAAAAACGAGTTTACTGCTCGTTATTATTCATCGCTATTCCACAAAAGCAGTAACATTTAAGTTGATTGTAACTACTGTACCAGGTTTTTCATTTTTTTTTATAGTAAACTTAACCTACCGTGAAACTGGTTTTACTGGGACCGTCTCATTCGTATCGATATGCAACAACACAGGTCTTAATGTCAGAACTTTCAATATATTCTACCGTTTTACAAACCAATGAGTCACCTATGCCTTATTAAGCCTATGGTGAACCCGTGCGTATTATGTGCTGTTATATATTTAAATATTTAAATAAACAGTTTTAGATAAAATCTCAAGGGGCCAGATTTCGCCGGCTATGTGTGACCATTTGTCATGTAACACTGTCGTTGCTTCTTTGGTTTTAGTGTCAGTGCTGTGCGTCTTTTATATTATTACTCGCCAGCACGTAAAATTTACAGGTTAGGATTTACGGCTAGAAAATTGTTAGAGAAATAATCTCGGACAGCCATTTGCAATTTATCGCATTGCCGTCGTTGCTGTTGTGATTCTATCTGTGCTGTATGTCTTTTATATCGTACATGCACCCGGCTGGATTTGTTTGTACGAAACCTCTTAGTGCTACCAACGACGTAATGATTGCCAGGGTAGTTGCATAGATAAGTGCAAGTAACGCTATATAAGAGAGTTTCGTACAAGGGGTCACATTCACTGAAGATGTTAGTGAGAAGCGGGTACAACGTCTTGTATATATCGTGAAACCGACAACGGACATTAATAAAGCAACCTTCATAAATCAGAACTAACTATGAATTAAAGAACCGATTACATGAATCAGAACTGTGAATCACACTGAGCTGTTCATTGCTTACATAGGTGGGTAAAAACCATTGTTAACGTTTCATTCATAAAGCAAAGTAGCGAGCTCAGTGATTACACGTGGTGTTTGACGTGTTAAAGCGTCGTTCTACAGAGAATCACGTAAGTTCCTGTTGGTACCAAACATGTAGCGTCAGATTGCGTTAAAAATCTTGAAACATTTTCCTAAATCATCTAGACTCGTAAGTGCATGAAATGGATTAGTTGTTAAAAAATTCATACAAAAAAAATGTCACAAGGTGATAATTCTGTAGTATCCGGATTATATGTAAGCATTACCTTTTCAGCTCTCGAACGATATACTCTGATGAACTACACAAAGACGTCCAAGCAGCAGTGGAACTATACCGTTTTTCTGTAACACTGTTCCAGTGCTTGTGTGCTACTTACGTGCTTTATTAGCACAAAATACACCCGAAAGTGTGATGTACTAAAGGGGGAAAAAACAAAAAAAAAAACAAAAAAAACAAGAAAAAAAAACAAAAAAAACCACAAACCTTCGGATGGCTTTGTTAAAATTGAGAATGAGATTTATGAGTTGCCCATTCTGTTCATTATCTCACGCTGTTTGTATATGAATTGTGCGTTTATACAGGCTTAATGATTGCTGATTTGCGTGTTTTTGTTTATTGATGTAGGGGAGGCTGTTCTGTAGTGTGTGACACATGACTATTTTGTCTAAGCCATTTCTAGGAGGTTCCTATATTTTGTGATTGCATAACGTCATTTGGTACAGCAAACCCTCGTCTAATTTGAGTTTCTTTCTCATCAGATAACGAGGGGCTGTTATAATTAACTTAACGACGAAGTCTCATTCAATAGTTCTTTTCTGAGACTCGTCTCTGCAGTAAAGACAGGCTTTATACCATCACGCTTTGATGATAAAATCCCGGCTAAGAAAAGACAATCTGTTGTTGACAGTTGCGAGGCCCAGGGATCGGGTGTGTACGTTAATGGGGCTCGGCCATGCCTGGCTAGGGCGGGACCAGACAAGCTCTCATCCAGTGGCTTTTGTTCACCAAACGTAACGCAATCGACGTTTTAATCGACCCGGACAGAGTTCTCGTCTGCTTGTGTGTGTGTTTGTGTATTTTTTTCACCGCGTCTACCGGACTACTGCGATCAATTTGGATGAAACGCCGAGACAATCGCGTAACCGGAAGGAAAGGTTTAAAAACACAGCAATGGTCACGTCACGAGGAGGTAAGAAAAGACGGTCAAATGACAGCGTCTGGTATTCCAAGAAAGCACCCCGTGATTCCGAATGGGACACAGTAATCAGAGAGAAAGATAGAGTAATTTCTATTGACGTCCTTCTCGACCCAGGGCAAATAAACAGTGGACTGAGACACGTCCTGGGCTCTTCTGCTTCATCGAGCGCGGGTAATAAATAGAACTATAATCATTTCTCTCCGGTTACCATTGTTATAACGCTGTGGAATTATAGAGCAACGTCAATATCTGTTCCAAAGAAGACAAATTGACTGCCACTCGGTGCTATATAAGGACAACGCTGTATGTATATTGTTATGATCGTGGGACGGTTTTAGCCGTGCTCCGGAAGAAAACAAAACATAACAAAAACAGTTTCTGAACTAAAGTGAATATGGATTAATAATTAGTGGGTTTTTTTCTTTTTTTTTCTTTTTGGTTCGTGCAATATGAAACTCTTTTGATATCGAACGTCATAAAGTCTGGTAAACAAGGAGTTCTGTGGTTAGAAGCGTCACCAAGCAAGTTCATGCCAGTCACCGCATTATGGCTCCCAAAGGATCATGAGCGTCCACCACGCATTCGCGTGGGATATGGATTCAATGCTGGATTGAGTCCTCTAATATTTTAAAACTGACATTTAATTTCTTTGCCTTATAAAGTACAAAGGGATAAGCCAAATATTGGTGGATCCGGTGTCAGTGTGGTAGGGCTGGGTGCGGTGTCATGTCTGGGGTCATCGTCATGGCTTTTTAATGAGGCTATATCAATGAAAATACAACTGGAACCGGACTGCCACAAGAAAACATATAACCGAAATAATGTTGAAGTCTGTGCTGACTCTCAATCAAAAAATAAATTTATTTATTTATTTGTTTGGTGTTTTTGGTAAAAAAAAATGACAATAAAATGACTAATTTTCTACTCAGGTTATGTATGTGTGTACATCTATGTGTGTCATGGTGCTTCTAACTGGAGTCACGATATCACCGACATGGTGCTTCTAACTGGAGTCACGATATCACAGATATGGCGCTTCTAACTGGAGTCACGATATCACCGACATGGTGCTTCTAACTGGAGTCATGATATCACCGACATACATGGTGCTTCTCACTGGAGTCACGATAACACCGACATAAATGGTGCTTCTAACTGGAGTCACCATATCACCGACATACATGGTGCTTCTAACTGGAGTCATAATATTACCGATATGGTGCTTCTAACTGGAGTCATGATATCACTGATATGCTGCTCTAACTGGAGTCATGATATCACCGACATAAATGGTGTTACTAATGGTAGTCATGATATCACCGACTGGGTGCTTCTAATAGGAGTCATGATATCACCGACAAGGTGTTTCTAGTATGAGTCATGATATCACCGATAAGGTGCTTCTAATAGGTAATATCACTCGAATAATACTGAAATCGAAATTAAACTTCAACTTACCTCAAATCTTCAGTTGAATCAATAGGAAAAAGTAGGGAAAACTTTTCTTTCTTATTTAATCACAACAAAAAAAACTGCAACAGTTTACATGTTTTAATGCATAATAATTAGTGTCCACTGTTTATCAACATCCAAATCTGCGCGAAAAGACTGCAGTATTTCAAACCTGCAAGATAAATACGTAAGGATTAACATTAAACTGACAGGTTGATAAATGAATCTTGTCACAGAACTGAGCGTTTCTCCATATTCATCCGTTATAACTGAGCTTTGCGCCCTATATTGGTGCCACACCGCCAACCGAACTTCGCTCATAAGTGGATTAACTATAGGCGTGACGCATACGGTGCAGACGTCATCTTGACAATGTTAGCGTAAGTTTTAATCAATACTGATTTTAAACTGTAAAAAAAAAACACAGGACGGATTTTATATAAACAGCTTTGTACATCCATGCATATATGTTTGATTAATTTCGCTATAAATGCTTTGACAACTAAATGTTGAAATTCCCAGTCTGACTTCCAGTGCCATCCATCAGCTAACGATAATAATGCTATTGATTATGGTGTGTGTCCCATATGTTTTAGCCCTTTTGGCTGCTTTTTAACTGGGCTGTCCAGGCACGAAATCATATAGTACCCCACATAGAGTGAAAAAAGTATACCTTTTTTAAATTTTTTATGTTGCTTAACCGAGATGTCACAGTAAACAAAACCGTGCACACTGGTAAAATCGAAAGCGCCGCCATGTTCTCAGTTTGAACCAACCAGACACGACTTGCTTGTGTAATACAAGAACGCACCTGTTTCCGCTGACGTCCCATGGAGACTCTTTTAGTCCAGTGAGCGCAGGGTACGACTGATTCGAAATCGTTTTTCCGGATTCTCCAACATGGCGTATCCCTTGACCAAGTAAGAATTCCAGAACAACTGATATACAGAGTTACCAAGAACATGGAAACCACATAGCTATGGTTTCAAGTCCTCTGCAGAAATAACTAAGATTATTTTAATCTTGTCTTTTCTTTTAGAGCACCGGCTAGCTGCAATTACCAAGTCAAATCCAACCTTTTCTGCTCCAGCTACGGCTTAAAACCAGGAGGTTTTTCAGGTACCCCCACCCGGGCACACTCCACCCGTAAACCTATCAATCATTGTATAAGTGAAAACTTCTTGAGTACAGCATTAATCACCAGTCAGATATATAAATAAATATCTAAACATGTAGGGATGGTGGGCAAATGGGTCAGAGTATAAGTCACGGCTTATTGTGGTCCCAAAGATTACAAAATAAAGACTATATAAAAAAATGTAGGTCTTTTAAAATGCTTAAATCCCTCTGTGACCCCCATTTTGTCTTAAATCTGGGTAAGAGCTAAAAGAGGGTTTGTGAGTGTTGAGTTGGGTAGGGTGGGGGTGTTGTGAGTCAGCCAGCGTGGGAAGAGAAGATGTATGTATCACGCTATGAAGGTATTAGTATACACGCACATCCGATATTCACCGGATACGTGTGGAATTGAACCCACTGAGATTCATCACAGACAGATGGGGGCTTCTGAGGTCAGTCGAGACACTCATAATTAAACTTTGAAAGTAACCCAAAGTATAGAGCTATAGAAATCAATTAGGCATCTTGCCATCTTCAGATCCCGAGATCATTAACAATTCATTCTCAGCGTTGGTCAATTCAAGGAACGATTTACTTGCATTGTTGGCTACATCAGAGTAATCGCCACCACAGTAATCAACGACTGCACTTAATTAGGTGCAGCCGAGTCCGTCTCGGAAATGGGACAAAAGCCATAACCTGACGGGCCTCAGCGTTCACCAGACGCCCTTCAGGTGTTTGCAAAGCTTCCGATGAAATATTTGTCAAACGTGAGTTATGGAGTGATAGCAGCTTATACACGAAAAAAGCCAGTCATTTTAGAGTAGATGGAACTCGCTAACTTCGTCTCATTACATAAAAATACAGTTTGTCGTGAATAGATTCTTAACGAGCTGAGCCACGAATTACTTTTCATACGTTAAAAGGAAAGGAATATTTGGCAATCTTAATTCTCTGTCAAAGGCATCCTAGTGTTTACTTTAAGGCATCCCAGTGTTTACTTTAAGGCATCTTAGTGTTTTCTTTAAGGCATCCTCGTGTTTTCTTTAAGGCATCCTAGTCTTTACTTTAAGGTATCCCAGTGTTTTCTGTAAGGTAGCCTAGTGTTTACTTTAAGGCATCCTGGTGTTTTCTTTAAGGCAGCCTAGTGTTTTACTTTAAGGCATCCTAGTGTTTTCTTTAAGGCATCCTAGTGTTTACTTTAAGGCATCCTAATGTTTTCTTTAAGGTAACCTAGTGTTTACTTTAAGGCATCCTAGTGTTTACTTTAAGGCTGCCTGGTGTTTTCTTTAAGGCATCCTAGTGTTTACTTTAAGGCATCCTAGTGTTTTCTTTAAGGCAGCCTAGTGTTTTCTTTAAGACATCCTAGTGTTTTCTTTAAGGCATCCTAGTGTTTTATTTAAGGCAGCCTAGTGTTTTCTTTAAGGCATCCTGGTGTTTTCTTTATGGCAGCCTAGTGTTTTCTTTATGGCAGCCTAGTGTTTATTTAAGGCAGCCTAGTGTTTTCTTTAAGGCATCCTTGTGTTTTCTGTAAGACATCCTTGTGTTTTCTGTAAGGCATCCTTGTGTTTTCTGTAAGGCATCCTAGTGTTTTCTTTAAGGCAGCCTAGTGTTTCCTTTTAAGGCATCCTAGTGCTTACTTTAAGGCATCCTAGTGTTTTCTGTAAGGCAACCTAGTGTTTTCTTTAAGGCATCCTAGTGTTTTCTGTAAGGCAGCCTAGTGTCCCAGCAACCTGCGGACGGTCGTGGGTATCCGCCCGGGCTTTGTCCGCTCTCCTCCCACAATAATATAAATGTCGTATAAATGAAATATTCTTGAGTACGGCGTAAAACACCAATCAAATAAATAAATAAATAAAAGTTTTATTTCTATCGTCCGTTAATCAAACAAATAGTAATATCACAAGTTTATTTACCCTATGAATCAAAGAAATCCAGCAACAAGCGTTACCGCCCTTTACTCTGACAATGAATCAAAGAACAGTGAGAAGAAATATAACAAACACTATCTGCAGTCATAGGAATGAACTAGATAACAAGTAATACATACGTTATACATCTATACACTGACAGTGAAAATGGTAACTCCATAGATATCGATATCAGGAACACTAATGTGCAATAGCTTCAAAGACAAGTGATACCATAGGCACGCCTTTACTCATGAGGAGAAGAGGGTATCTGAATTGCTATCACGCGCACTTGTTTGTTTTCACAAAGGAAAAAGAACAACTCTGATAGATGATTTTATATACAACCTATGTCTACAATGACCGCAGGTTTGCCAGCAACCTGCGGATGGTCGTGAGCTTCCCCAGGGCTCTGAACGGTTTCCTCCCAATAAGTGAAATACTCTTGAGTATGAGGTAAAACACCAATCAAACAATAAACAATGACTTTACACATCTATTCATCTGCCCTGCTCAAGAATAAGTTAAGTTTTCACGACCTCCCTTCACAAAGTGCTTGACACATCCTCCTGACTTAATACCGCAGCCAATCCAGCGAGGTGTTAGAGTGATTTTAGTGGTAAGTGGATGAACGACTGCAGAGAGGGTGACCCTTTGTGCGACTAAGCCATCCAGGGCCATTCTCTACCCTGATCGCATAGTCCATGCAGATGGCTAATTCGCGAGGTGAATCAGATGCCATGCACAGAACAAATCATACGCGGGACAAACGGAAGCACATGTGGTGTAAGTCCGTTGTATAACGTTGAAGACTTTGGTGACAGCACAGGATTCAACTTAGTTTTCACTTGTCATGTGTATTTTTCAAACTTTTCTAAGGTATTTTCGAGAACAGGTAATGTGTCAGACAATACATAGATTAACTTAAAATGCGCGAATTGTCGATCTGTGTCAGACTGCCATTTGTTTGTTTGTTTTAACATAGATACAGAGTAGCCAAGAGGATCAACAGATCCGGGATCCAATCATAGCGCCAAATTTGTGTAGATGACAGGATGTCTTGTGCAAACCCTCTTCCGACCCAGTGTAAGAACAGGGTAATATCTAACTGTTGTCTTCGTGCTTTGGTATGGTGAGAACGTGCTGACCCTACTATCAACAAAAACAGCAATCTCCTTCTGACAAAATCCAAACCCAAACTCATCCATCCTTCCATCATTTTCTTTGAGCCCGAAAATTCTATTTTCAAGTCTCCAGTTTGTTCTTTGATTCCCCTGTCCAATTATCTACAGGCGATGCCATTTGAGGAAGATGGCAGGTTATTTTGACATAATATTCGGCTGTCGGAAATTTTCTGCGTCGACGGTTTGAATAACGCGACCCATAACAAAGCTTAAAATAAATCTTATACTCGGGTTTCCATCTCGTCGTGATTTGATTTGAGACCAGCTTGATTCCCGTGAAATCCACCAGATGGCGTGATACGTCCGCGCCAAGCCTTTATATTGCACTATATCAACAGCTCTGCTGTACAAACGCACATCAGTTCAAATGGCTCTACACCAAATTAGATTGGCTGAAAACTTTCACCCAATTCCCAAGGCCACATTCAGATGGGGTGTGGCATAGACATAAAGTTTCTGAAACCCAGGTACATCAACACTTAATATAATTGCGTGGGGAGATCACTGAGAGTTATGCATAAATCAAAATGGAATGTTGAAAAAATATTGAAACAACTTTTCACTTCAAAGTATGTAGAGCCTAAAGGCCTTCAGTTCAGACATACAGCATGATAGTATTCCCATGGCTCACCACATTCAAGTAAGAAACTGATGTGTATCTGGCAGTTACAAATGAGAATGTCAGCTCTCTCCATATATCTGTTTATCAGCGCGGATAAGGTGCACAGTTACACGTATATGCAATAGTCCAGACTCCCAATTAAGCAGACACACACACACAAACACACAAACACACACACACACACACACACACACACACACACACACACACACACACAACGCACATATATAGACAAACTGACCTCCTGAATATATTGTTGTTACACAATCAATAAACATATATAGACAACCTGACCTCCTGAATATATTGTTGTTACACAACCATCAAACATATATAGACAAACTTACCTCCTGAATATATTGTTGTTACACAACCAACAACATATATAGACAAACTGACCTCCTGAATATATTGTTGTTACACAACCATCAAACATATATTGACAAAATGATTTCCTAAATATATTGTTGTTACCGACCAACAACATATATAGACAAACTGACCTCCTGAATATATTGTTGTTACACAACCATCAAACATATACTGACAAAATGATTTCCTAAATATATTGTTGTTACACAACCAACAACATATACAGACAAACTGACCTCCTGAATATATTGTTGTTACACAACCATCAAACATATATTGACAAAATGACTTCCTAAATATATTGTTGTTACACAACCAACAAACATATATAGACAAACTGACCTCCTGAATATATTGTTGTTACACAACCAACAACATATATAGACAAACTGACCTCCTGAATATATTGTTGTTACACAACCAACAAACATATATAGACAAACTGACCTCCTGAATATATTGTTGTTACACAACCATCAAACATATATTGACATAATGACTTCCTAAATATATTGTTGTTACACAACCAACAACATATATAGACAAACTGACCTCCTGAATATATTGTTGTTACACAACCAACAAACATATATAGACAACCTGACCTCCTGAATATATTGTTGTTACACAACCATCAAACATATATTCACAAACTGACCTCCTGAATATATTGTTGTTACACAAACAATAAACATATATAGACAAACTGACCCCCTGAATATATTGTTGTTACACAACCAACAACATATATAGACAAACTGACCTCCTGAATATATTGTTGTTACACAACCAACAAACATATATTGACAAACTGACCTCCTGAATATATTGTTGTTACACAACCAACAAACATATATAGACAACCTGACCTCCTGAATATATTGTTGTTACACAATCATCAAACATATATTGACAAACTGACCTCCTGAATATATTTTTGTTACACAACCAACAAACATATATAGACAAACCGACCTCCTGAATATATTGTTGTTACACAACCAACAACATATATAGACAAACTGACCTCCTGAATATATTGTTGTTACACAACCAACAAACATATATTGACAAACTGACCTCCTGAATATATTGTTGTTACACAACCAACAAACATATATAGACAACCTGACCTCCTGAATATATTGTTGTTACACAACCATCAAACATATATTGACAAACTGACCTTCTGAATATATTGTTGTTACACAACCAACAAACATATATTGACAAACTGACCTCCTGAATATATTGTTGTTACACAACCAACAAACATATATAGACAAACTGACCTCCTGAATATATTGTTGTTACACAACCATCAAACATATATAGACAAACTGACCTCCTGAATATATTGTTGTTACACAACCAACAAACATATATAGACAAACTGACCTCCTGAATATATTGTTGTTACACAACCAACAAACATATATAGACAAACTGACCTCCTGAATATATTGTTGTTACACAACCAACAAACATATATAGACAAACTGATCTCCTGAATATATTGTTGTTACACAACCAACAAACATATATAGACAAACTGACCTCCTGAATATATTGTTGTTACACAACCAACAAACATATATAGACAAACTGATCTCCTGAATATATTGTTGGTACACAACCAACAAACATATATAAACAAACTGACCTCCTGAATATATTGTTGTTACACAACCAACAAACATATATAGATAACCTGGCTTATAACTTTAATGCAAATTACCCGTGCTCCATCACTATTCTAATCACCTTAATATAGCTGCAATATCGTCGAAGTAAGCCATGATCAATCATTCGTTATTCCTCTACGGCCTTACTTGCAGATGTGATGTTTATAGACAGATGCAAGTGCAACACCCTTAGCGTGATGTAAGATATATGTAACTTATGCAGCCCATTCAGTTGAACTTTCGCACAGTATAGCGGTACTACACGAGAAGGCCGTTAATAAATAAACAGCCGTTCCAGGGGATTTCACACACTCTCATCGCCTCAGTCTCGATCGGTCTGATGAACCTAAACCAGTGCTAACCTTAAGGCCTGGGGAAATACATTCCGTAGCACAGGGACCGTAAGTGACAGAAATTATTCCTACCAAATCGAGCTAAATATCTGCAATTCCCATCGGTCGTTTCCTGTTTATCAATAACGGCGAGCTTCTTAAATACCGCATTTACACAATCCGTCGCCCACGGTTCCTTCGCTGATGGCGAAGAGCAGCACTCGGCTGCGTTCCAACTGGTGCCACCAACTGGTACCGACACTTGACGCTTCAGATTGGGCGAGGTCCACTCCGTGACGGTTGCTGTCCAGAAAATCAGCTGTCATCCCCCAAGCCGGTTTCGATAAGACAGTCCCGAAAGGCTGTCAATGTACCAAGTTTTTCTCGATAAAATCGATTGCTCTTTTTAAGAAAATGGAAGGTCTACCTGATGATGGTAAACGTGGTGATGGTAAATTTCAAAATTTATAAAAGATGAATGAAAAACAAAATGGAGACCTACCTGCTGTCAAACAAATACTTAATCGCATCGCAACCATTTATTTTATCTTTTCAGGTAAAAATCATTCGCATATTGAATTATCTAACCATTTAACAGTAGCTAAACGCCATGAGCAGCATCACGTATCACGCACTGATCACCATCTAGGCCTATCCGGGTCTACGGAATTCCAGCTTTAAGCACTTGACCGACTCTTTATATAGGTTTTTTCTTATTTTCTTTACACAGATCTCCTTTGACACTGCCCAAAACATGAGATACTCCTGATTTATGGCGTTTTACAAGGCGGTCTGGATAGTATTAGTCTACTTTCGTCAGGTACCAGACTTTATATGTATTGGTATGTAGGCCCTAGCGGTACATGGCGTATATAGACAATACACATCTCTATTCAGGCGATTCACATTAGGGTTTAACTTAATATAAAAATGCCTGTAAACAACGCTTTGCCTCTTACTCGGTATCTACCGCTTCTGCATGGTTTCATACTATGTAGATCCATTACACTTGCACGGCTATTTGGACTCGATAAGGGAAGTACGGTAGCGTAACGAGACAAATCCCGGGCGACCAGTGGCCGCAGAGAGGCCGCCGGTGAACGGTGAAGCACCGCCAGTCGGCGCGCGATGACCCCTTGAGCTGCCATTAATCAGCTGGTAATCAGTTCTCTCAGTAGTTGTAGTGATCTCTTGCCCCCTACCCTGGGGACACTCTATCCGGCTGTCTGACCAGGCGAGCATCAGCAACACTCTGCTAGTTAGACCAGTTTTGACTCTGTTACACGTATCACCAATTCTTGCTATATACACGGTAGCTTTATTAGATGATAAATTCAACCGGTATCGATTTTGATCTCAGGTTTAGACATATTGGTGTTAATGACGCACAGGTGTATATGGGTGCAGCTGTAACATAAGTGAAAATCTAGGCATATTTAATGCGCACAGAACACATACATAGGGGTCTCCATGTCGACATCATGAAATGTTACCGTGTGAGCAATTTATATTGTATCATCACCGCCTGGCCACTCTGGTATTGTTCTTACAGCAGCTGTCAGAGAAGTCCGCCTTCAATCGTGAAATGGGACCAATTTTGCATAGCCAGTTTAGGTTCCAGACAAAATCTGAAATGGCTTAAAAAACTCTACAGAATCGAACATCCAAGTAAAACTTGTCATAATTTGAAATTCTGGGATCATGAACTACAATCAATTTCTAAAATGTGAAGTTAAAAACATTTTCACGCCATCGTTCTATTATCAATAGCATCGTATTCAAGGTAATTCAACATTGCTTTCAACGTATGCTTAGCCGTATTATTTATCAATGACGCGATACAGAGAGTAAAATCAAAGCTGTCGCCGTACAGAGAATCAAATCTAAGCCTAGCCATACCACTGTTCCCATGTACAGGATGAAACCTGAGCTTAGCTAGTATGTAGACACCACTGTCTACACACAGAGAATCAAATCTGAGCTTAGTCATACCACTGCCGCCATACAGAGAATCAAGTCTATTGTTAGCCATACCACTGTCCCCACGTACAGGATGAAATCTGAGCTAAGCCTTACCACTGTCCCCACGTAGAAAATCAAATCCGAGCTTAGCCACACCACTGTCGCCATACAGAGAATCAAGTCAATTGTTAGCCATACCACTGTTCCCACGTAAAGAATCAAATCTGAGCTTAGCCATACCACTGTTCCCACGTAAAGAATCAAATCAGAGCTTAGCCATACCACTGTCGCCACGTAGAGAATCAAATCTGAGCTTAGTCATACCACTGTCGCCACGTAGAGAATCAAATCTGAGCGTGGCCATACCACTGTCCCCACGTACAGGATGAGAATCTGAGCTTAACCATACCACTGTCGCCACGTAGAGAATCAAATCTGAGCCTAGCCATACCACTGTTGCCACGTAGAGAATCAAATCTGAGCTTAGCCATACCACATTTCATCTTGATACATATATTGTCTTTGGTTAACTTTGATTAGACTTCTTTGCCAAGCTCTAAACACATCAACGGGTTCAAGGATACATCTTAGTTTTTCTAAATGTCCCACCAAAAAATTCAATACTTTAAATCTCGAAGAAATGTCGCCATTTTGAAAGCAGATGTCAAACTTAATTTTACATTTCTATCTTTTAAATCTCGAATACAATTTGGGATTGATTGTAGCTTTTAAATCTTAGCTCTGGGTTTTGCTCTGGGATGTAATTCGCAATTTGAAAACATGAGTTTACCTTACTTTCACATTTCTTGTTTGTGTGTATTTTCCTCTTGGCGGAAATCGCGTTTTAGATGAATACAAACAGTAGCGCTTTCGCTCCTCGGTTGTGGAGATTAATAACCGGATAAAAAATTAAAACAGAAAAGTAAATGGATTCTGGTTACTACAGCCAGGAATGAAAGCCAACCGGAAATTGCAAACAGTTGGACAGCGGTAGTTGAGGTCACGTGGTCTGAGAAGCTAATATCCGACCAGCTGTGCTCACGAGCTGTTTTCATCAACTGAAAATCATAACCATGGAGAACGATGGAGCACGCTAATAAGCTTCCCGGAAACTTTAATATTACACTGTTGCCTACAAAGTTTATTAGCTATTAGCCCTCATAGCATGTGGGAGGTAAAGCCATGGGGCTGGGGAGGGGTTACGGAATCCAAATTCAAATCCATACAATAATTTTCAAAAATTGGATTGCAAATGGAAGTTTCAATACCACGAAAATACAGACAACCGAATGAGATCCATGTATCCCTGACTGAGCAAATTTGATTTTCAACCTGAAAAAACTTTTCATTTCTTAGCTCTGAACCATGCCTAGAAAAGGCCATTGGAGTGAAATTTGCAATGTCAGATGCCAAAGAGAACGCCTTGTACAACACGGTGTTTCGCAGACACATGCTCTCTTCCTGTGACGTCACAGTGTGCTACAGCAGCCAATGGTAATGCCCAATCCACGCAATGTAATGGCGCCTTCACGTCGTCTTTTAGCGCATGCTCATACATAACATTAAAGCAACTCTCCGGAAGTCACACCGTATCTCGTGCCAAGACGTGATAAATACACTGACAGCACCCCTGCTAGTAAGACATAGTAAACAGGGTATAAGCTGAATTATTCGTCTTATTGTTTAACACAGTACTCAATAATTTTTCACTAATACAAATATAACGGCGGTAGTTTATAAGTGGATAAAATCGTAGTGCCCGGTTTAAACCATTGACTTTTGGAAAGTTACCGACAAACTTTCTTACGTGTTCAACAAATGTTAGACAGCGCAAACGGTAACATGGGTGTCGCCTATACTGCTGAGGTTGAAGATATCGGTACACCAATATTACGAATAAGGTCCCGCACACATACAATGTTGTTATGAGAGATATACGTTACTGTGTATACATTACTGTTAAAAACACCGTAATCTTCACCGTGTAAGAATACCTTTTATATCCTTGGAAATACTTTTAAAAAATCAGATTAGAATAACGTTTAGCTCTTTTAATGACAAGCACCCGGTCAACTCTTTTGTGTGAGAGAATACGGTTAAAATACTTGAATGTGCAAATGGTGAAAATGAGATTTGTAGCCATGAAAACAAATTTAGCATCAGATCAAGCGAGTATTTATCTGGTGTTGAATGACGAACCAATACCTTTATGTTGTTTCCGCGCTATTTACATATGTAATCACATTCAAGTGGATCTGACTAAACCCACTACGGTCCGCGACATAAATAAAATATGAGCTCAGTTGCTATATTTACGTATAATACATCAATAGCTAGATACTGCTCTAATGGATGCGCCGCCAAACCAATTTGCCTCTCGCAGTAATACTTTAGATCTTAGAAGCATTCCCGTACTAGCCTTAGGTAAATTAGGTGTTACAGGGAAACAATAGATGAGAGGGATTTGCCCAAACACAAAGACCGATATTACCGCCTTGTACTTTCTCTGTTGACAGCATTACTTCTCCGCTTGTCAGTTTATATCTAAATTTACCTGGGCCGATTTTTTTTTTTGAAAAAAAGTTATATGTATCCGATTTGATCCATAATATGCTATATTGGCAATTTCAGGCCTCTTTTTATAGCTCTGCGTCTCAATACTGAGGACCGCCGGGCCATCTAGGAAAAAGTCCGCGCATTACGTCTATCTCCTGCTTTTGCTCATCCACGACATTGTTGGCACATGCAGTGTTTCTGAGTATACTTGGCTGTTATGTGAGTGCATGGGGTGACGCAAAGCGAGTATCATCTGCAAGCGTCTTGTTCTTGCAGACCGGAAGTGATAATATTGACTGATCCTCTTTTGGCGGTGATCAAAAAGTGTTGTAATGATGTTTCATATGAAGATATTTTTTAAATTGGAATACATAGTGTTGGTCCAACTAGTCAAGCAGGAAAATTAAGCCAATTTCAATACAACCATAATATTATCAAGTTATTATTAGCACATCTACAATCCAGGATACCAAACACAAGATACGTTTACTCCGTGCAGTGCAAATAATAAAATAATTTCTCATTTGCATTTTTGCCGTCCTATTTAAGGTATAAATCCTCGGACAAAGTAGCATTTTTCTCCCCTCCACGGGTTTCCCCAGAGTATTTACATACGAGGAAAACACCCCGTAATAACAAATTAGCAAGTCAAATCCGACCAAACATTTGTATAGGCTTATTGAAAGTAAATAAAAACAACTGAAGGCAATTATGCTGAAGCATCCAGGAGAAAGACCTTAGTAACACATTGTATTTCCTCTCAAGAGTTTTATACCATCATTTTTTTTTTCAATTTTTACCCCAGGCCACCAAAAAGCAATCCTGGCAATATCCTGTCGTCCGGTGTTTACATCCGAGTTCTATGGACAGGCCCTTTATCGATTGGACCAGTTCAGAATACTGCTTTTTTGACAGTTGCTCTAACTAGGCCACAAACACTGGGAACCTGTCATCCACATTGTCGGTATGTGTCGTGAAAACGCTTTCATATTAGCCTATAACTGTAATTGATTATAACTGTAACAGTTAAATTCAACTGACCTTTTCGCATGTTTGCAGGGTGTTTATTTAAGCATATTCTGATTGAATTATTTTGTGGAGACTGACAAAATTATACTTTTTGTAAAGCCCCGAGATCGCCCAATCCAACCAATGTAGCTATGTATACAAAATATAGTCATGAATGTTCATAAAGTGCACTGAAATTTCACTTTTCATATGTGGAAAGATTGAAGAATTCGGGTAGTTAAATTGTGCAAAAAATGCAACAATGGGACTGCATCCTCATTACTTATTTGTTTATTATTTATTTATTTAATCACACTGATCCAGGGAATGCCTGTTCAGTGAAGCAGCACTGGTTTCCCACATGGCTCTGTTACAGATACGTCATCTTCATACACATACACACTATTAACACTCATACCCATAAACCTAATCGACGATGAACGTTAGGGACCAGTGAAATGATTAATTCACTGAATAATTAAACTTATTAATTCCTAAACTCGAGCAGAAACTTTATCTCTGTTAACGCAGTGGTGGTCGAATGCTTACGCGATTCAGAGCACACAATATGAAAGACTAAAGCATAGACGGTAAAACCAGAGCAGCGACGACAGTGTGAAAGACCTATAGCATAGAGAGTAAAACAGAGCAGTGACGACAGTGTGACAGCTGGCCTACAGCATACAGTGTGACAGACGTACAGCATACAGACTAAACCCTGAGCAGCGACGACAGTGTGACAGCTGGCTTACAGCATACAGTGTGACAGACGTACAGCATACAGACTAAACCCTGAGCAGCGACGACAGTGTGACAGCTGGCCTACAGCATACAGTGTGACAGACGTACAGCATACAGACTAAACCCTGAGCAGCGACGACAGTGTGACAGCTGACCTACAGCATACAGTGTGACAGACGTACAGCATACAGACTAAACCCTGTGCAGCGACGACAGTGTGACAGCTGACCTACAGCATACAGTGTGACAGACGTACAGCATACAGACTAAACCCTGAGCAGCGACGACAGTGTGACAGCTGGCCTACAGCATACAGTGTGACAGATGTACAGCATACAGACTAAACCCTGAGCAGCGACGACAATGTGACAGCTGGCAAATGGTCACACGTAACAGGTGAAATCAGTATACCTAAGATAATTCTCAGTGTGTAGATATAGAAGACGAAAGCTGATAGAGTAAAACCTGAGCGTGGAGGACAGTGTAATAATTGGCAAATGGCAAACATAACGTCTCACCAATGCGGTCGCTGTGAGTTCAAGTCCAGCTCATGCTGGCTTCCTCTCCGGCCGTACGTGGGGAGGTCTTGCAGGAACCTGCGGATGGTCGTGGGTTTCCCCCGGCTCTGCCCTGTTTCCTCCCACCATAATGCTGGCCGCCGTCGTATAAGTGAAATATTCTTGAGTATGGCGTATAACACCAATCAAATAAATAAATAAATAAATCAAACATAACGGGTAAAAGCCCTCGTCTTGTCAATTTACCTCGGTTGCAGTTTTGTTCTAAATGTTAATTTAACTGATACAACTCGTAGTACCGTGGTAGAGCAGAAATGGATTTTAAAAAAGCAGTCATGTTAAAAGGCATATATTAGATGTCATCAGTTTAGAGTAACTGAGAATGCTGCGCTGGGATCATATTTCATACACAATCACATGAAAAGAATGCAAACGTTGGGTATTATAAAACGTTGTGCCGTAGTCTTTCATATCTAATGACGGCATTTGAAAGTTCGGCATACGACAGTGTGCGCGGTCTTGTAAATTTCTGACCACAAAGATAAGTAACTGTATTTCAGGATAGAGAGTAAAACCAGAACAGCGACGACAGTGTGACAGCTAGTATACAGTTATATGTAACGGGTGAAATCCGGCCTCTTGTCAATTCACATCAGTTAAGGTTTTATTCTGACTGTTCATATAAATACATAAATAGCAGCAACTTATAGAACCTAGCACCATAACTTAAGGATAAGGCATGCAATACTGTTGGCATTATATAAACAATACCGGGGTTGTTGCGGTGTTGACCAGTGTAGCTAGTATATCACACCCACCACCCCACAGCACCCCCACCCCCACCTCGTCTTTCACACTCTCTCTTTCCTCCCTCTTCTCCTCCTCACCCCCATTATGACTGGATATCGTTAATGATCCTGACGTCTATTGCAAGCATCGTTTAATATCGTATTTCTCATTGTTTTCATCCACGGACTCAGGCGCAGATCTGTTATATTACCTCGTGCGATAGACAACAATATAGTTTTCAGACATCAGACTGCCATAGTGTACACAGTCTGTTGAAGTGTAAACATATTAAACATATCCATGTCTCTCTCACGCCTTGAGTGTGTAAAACCCCAAGCAGAGTAAACACGATGCGCTCCGCCATAGCATATCGTTCTGGCTATATTAATCCCAAGAATAATGGAACAAGGCCCATATTTTCCCCTTAATGTCAACATCGATTACAGAATTGATGCAACTCTAGCATGATAATGTCTCTTCTTTCAAGTCCAGCTTTGGCCTTCAGCCAAGGCGACTTGAAACCACAAACCTGTTATATAACTAGGTTTATTCATGGTATAAAGCCCCGATAAATTGGTTTTGCTTACCATATATAGGTTTTCATAAGAAGCGGTCTATCAAAGAATCGGCGCTGCTCGAAATGACGCCATCTGACCAATATCCTCAGATTACCAAGCAATGCTTTAGTCACGCTCTGTTTTGTTTTGTTTTTTTTTTCGCTCATGCATATGATAAAAAAAGACTAAAGTATGGAGGTGATGGGTAAAATCAGAAAGATGAGGTGGCATACGGTCTCATGTAACTGGTAAAGTTTGGCCTCGTGTCAGTTTGCCTCGTTTAGGGGTTTGTTCTAACTATTTGCGTGAATACTTAAACAATATCAGCTTAGACTCCCTCTACCACCATGGTAGAATTGGGTTAGAAACAATGAGGCGACGTTAATACCAATGTATTAAATGTCACAGACCTAGAATTATTCAAAATGCTGTGTTGTTATCATATTTAATAAACAATACCATACAAAAAAACAAAGGGAAAGAGCCGTTGTAGAAAGTTTTGCTGTCTTCGTTCATTTTTACACATTGATAAACGGTGCAAAATACCTCTCTGTTTAAACATTGATTGAAACCACTAATGCCAAAACTGAGAAGACGCTTATGTGAACCAGTAATGAGCAATATGCATTATCGGTGCATACCCGTACGTCATACGTGGGGAAGACCGTCAGTAACCTGCCAAAGGTCGGTAGTTTACCCTGACCATTATCGTGAGAATGAACAATTCTTCATTATGGTGTTAAATAGCAGACACACAAACAAATAAGAATAGCAAAATAGTTTACGTGACGTGAATAGCCGGTAAACGAGCAGCCTTGCGAATAAAATTGAAGTGTTGTACTGCAAAACACTCAGTATTCATCTGATCCTAAAGTGAGTGAGTTCTCCATTAACGGACGCTGTTGACAATCTTAAAGTTTGCTTTATTTATCCCCAAAATCTAATATCTTGTAATCAAAAGCAAAGCCTTCTCACATTCATCGTAGGAAAGCGTTGTGCTCTCGTAATAATCACGCCTTCACCCCAACCCCCACACTAACGAGCCCACCTACCTAGTTACTTTCCCGCCGATCCACACTAAACTTCATACCCACGGGTTCCTCTTCGCAAATCTTTCGGATTTTACAGGTCCCATAACATATGAACAGAAACGTTCAACAGAGCGAACAAGCCTATTTACAGCTGCATATTACTGATGGGCCATAAAACATAATCTAGAATAAATGTGATCGTAAACTTCAATTCACATCATGAAAGCTTTCCTCACGCTTCAGTAAGCCCTCCTCCAACCGGGCTTCGCAGCTGTTAGCAATAACCTGATAAAGAGATGTGCAGGTAGTGCGAAACAGCTATGAGAAACCACAGCCTCCGAGCTGAGAGCCCAGCGTGCCGGCATAAAACCGTATCTCAAAAAGATACTAGGTCTTAGCAATTACCAACAGTACAATAAATGTACAAGTTCTGTAGATTTGTATAACATAAAATCCTAAACTTGGGTAAACTGAGTCCGTTTGCCAATTACCATACTGTCGTTGATTCTCTCGTTATACCTGAGAAAGCTCTACACCTTTTATTATATTCTGATGGCGAAATTCTCTTCCTAAGGGGTGTTAATATACCCTCACTCTCTCTGACTTTAAAATAATATTTAAGAGAAAGTTGAGTCTAAAATATATGCCAGAAAAGAAATTATTAACAAGCAAAGTGCTGAAATAACTCGTGAATTGTTTGGATGTTATTTGCAAAAGCTGCGAAAGGTATTAATCTAAGGCTTGGCTGGTGTATTTTGCCACCAACTCTCAACCAAACCTTCAAAATGTGAACCTCAAAGTCCAGACTATAACTATGACTAGGTTTGTCCTGGTTGAACGAAGTATTACCTAGGCCCGGTCACCTTTGCATTGTTAATAACGCTATTGTTTGCTAAATGTGACAACAAGACAGCATTTTGAGTTATTCTAGACTAATTTTGTCTACACCCACAGGGATAGGGAGGCGAGAACGTCATAACTTTTTAGGCATATACATGAATAGTTGGGGATAAAAAACATAACTGAAGTTAACTGACAAGCGGCCGGATTCCACGGGTGATAAGTATGATCATTTGCCAATTACAACACTGTCGTCACTGCTCTGGTTTTATGCTCTATGCTGTAAGTCTTTTATTATATTAAATGTATATTTTCGCGATCCGGCTGATGTCCAAAACCAGTGGGTAACAATATTAGTGCTTCATGGAGATTTTCTACTCTTTCTATTCAACATCGTGAAAGTCAAATTATATCTTTGATCAGAAGTTCGCTGCAACTATTGACATCAGTTATGAAGACATGGTTGTCTTAGATCCGGATGTATGGAGGTTTCTGAACTCATACAAGTGTGTAAAGGTCATTGTGAAGAGTTGTGAAGAGCCTTCGATCACTTACTGCGTCAGCCATGTAGTCCTTGAGTCATTTATGGCTTGAGAATGAGTGACTGAGTCAGATTTTCAGCCAATCAAGTTGATAAAACATCGTGAAATGGGCTCTTGAGTAATAACTGCCCATCTGCATGTTTCCCGGGCCGTTGCTACTTGTGTGCGGCCATATAAATTTCGACAGACAGACAACAGTTAAACATAAACGCACTCGGTGACAGCTTTATTGCAATAATAGCGTAGGGGCCACCTGTTTACAACAAGAACGTGTGAATATACGAATGCCAGCTATTTCAACGTCTTATCGGTCGAATTTCAACAGGCAGGCTTTAACGTACATTGTTACATCTAAATTATAAAATCGTCGCTATAATCGTTAGTCACATGTTGGTCGTATGTGTTCCACACGTTTGTCACATGCTTGTCACACGTTAGTCACATGTTGGTCGTATGTGTTCCACACGTTTGTCACATGCTTGTCACACTTTAGTCACATGTTGGTCGTATGTGTTCCACACGTTTGTCACATGCTTGTCACACTTTAGTCACATGTTGGTCGTATGTGTTCCACACGTTTGTCACATGCTTGTCACACGTTAGTCACATGTTGGTCGTATGTGTTCCACACGTTTGTCACATGCTTGTCCCATGTTAGTCACCTGTTTGTCGTACATGTTCCACTCGTTTGTTATATATTTGTCACATATTTTATTAAACTTTAATCACGTTTGCCTAATCTTCAGCTCTGACAAAAAAATTTCGACAAGAAACGTTTTCAAGGATGTGAGCAACAATCAGACATGGAAGCTATCTTTTAAGGTAAATACCACATCACCTGAGGGCAATACATAACCTAGTCAAAATATTTAGGACTTCGAAATATACACAAAAACTGGAACAAACTGCATGGAACAATACAGAAAGGTTGCTTATGAAATAAGAATAGCAGGAAGTAGCTTTCCAGAAGTCGAGAGTATTGTGGGAGATTGCTTCAGTCAAAGTTAACATTCATATTGTTCATCCTCTTTACTAACTCAATATTGTTTCATTTATTTCATCGCTGTTAACGTAAATGATGGCGATGGCTTACTTTAGCAGAGGCCAGAGCTGGATTCGAACACGCGACTCCATTTGTCAACAGTTTGACGGTCGTAACGAACTATCTCTTCAGGTTTCACGGCTAGCGAGGGTCCCAACCTAACTCAACTTAAAGCATCTTATTTCACGTAAAGAACCCTATGAGGTACATTTTTCTTGCATAAATATAAAATGTGCCTACATGCAAATCTCCGAATACAAACCAGTCGATTCCTTATATCATAACTTGACATCCAGAGTTCAAAACCTCCATTTTCTCATTTGTCCTGCGAACCCAATCGGTCTCAACATAAAGTCTCGTTCTCTTCCACAGCGTGGATTGGGGTAGTCGTGATGACGGCAGTTAAGCACAATTCAAACAAATTACAACTAAATAAATAACGCAAGCAAAATTAGCTGCCGAATTAGAGAAGAATGGCTCCGTCTGAGTGGATCATAAACAGGGTGCTCGGGCAGTCCATCAAATTACCGAGTCGTCTAGAGCTACAGTGGCTCAGCGCTTTCAAAAAAACGACACACTGAAGCAGTAAATTATGCCAGAGGAGAACAGAACGCAGTTCACACCTTAGGAGGGGCGAAAAAACACTCCCTCTACATTTTTTGACCGGAATTAAACGATGTTTTTTTAAATATTGCAACTCCAGCATACATACCGCATCTTAAAAAGCACAAGCCATTGGTTTTAAAAGACTAAAACTATTCCATTCTCAATGCAACGTGTGTTTGCATTCGCCTGTCAGAGCCAAGAAGATGCAGGGCGCTTCATTCGTATTACTGAGTGCTATATTGGCTACAGATCACTACTACATTTCTAATCATATCAGGGGGTTCGAATTCAAGTTCAGTTGTTTTAGCTGCGGTCTTAAGTGAACAGGTTGATTTGTGAGGTGCGTAGCAAGTCCTAGAGGTCTCGTCCTTCTCGTATCGGGTTTTTCCACTTGAAAGCCTTACTCATAATCTTTAGTACAACAAGGATTTAGCACACACAAAAATTACACGGTAGACAGCAAAATTTGAGCAGTGTCGATAGTACAATAGCTTGTAAAAGGTCACACGTAACCTATGAAATACAGCCTCTTTTCAATGTACCCTAGTCAGATTTTAATCTAACTGCTGATGTACATGTATGTGTCCGAAAATTAGCCACGCACATGCCAACTAGCACCATGGCTTAAGCAGAATTAGGTAAAAAACAAAATGTAGTAAAACAGAAGTCTCAACGACTGTCAAATACCTGTTTATTTCAGTATTAAAAAAAGGCATATTTGAGAATTTGTCACGACGGTCAGTTTTATGTCTGTAGGAAATCCAAGTGTCCGGGGTAAACCACCCATCTTCTGCAAGTTATTGATGAACTTTCTCACGTGTAACGTGATCGACCGCTTAATGCCATCAAGGCCTGTAAAATCCACAAAATTCCCTCCTCAAGGCTTGGTTTGAACCTTCATCTAGTGAGTCTTATAGTGGTTGATCCGCTTCGGTCAATCTAATAAACGGATGAATGAATGATAATAACACAAACTAAATTAATATGTAGGTAAGTAAATTGATATTAAGTACCAGTTATCTATTCTCAAAAACTTCTGTTGACAGATAAAGATCTAAAGAAATAAAACAGAAACGCTCGGTGCAACTGGCGGCTTAAGCATGGTAGGCTATTCCAGTGAGACAACATTATATGTCTTGTGTTATGAGAGACACCATGCTGGAAGGTATGTTCGATGCTCGATTCCCAAAGAAAGAATCTGTCGCATATATGTGATGCATTGAGTGCAAGTTGCTACGTATACGTTTACCATTACAGAGACCTCATAATTAAGCCAATATTCTTCATAAATGACACATATGACAAATTTGACACTTTCCTGCCAAGTGCAAGAAAAAATTTCGTATTCGTTCATTTTTTGTTCTGCTTAATCATTTTGTACAAAGGCCTATATGTTTTGTGTCATGATAATTCTGTCTTGCGGGAAATTAGGTTGTGAAACAAAAGGTTAATTGGATTTGTTACTTTCCTCTGTTCAATTCAACGTCTTGGTTAATTAGCTAACTAGTTTCACGTAAAAAGTAGAGTTAAGTATAACGTATAATGCTATAGATCGTGCAGTTCGAACTAGTTGAGGCTTCGTTCCCGCCACACCTGGCATCCACTAAATTAGTAAGAGTGGACTGGGCGTGTCTGACTTAAATCCCCTGGATTGTCATCACGTGATCAAAACTATCACGGCTCAACACTTTAATCAAGGCGAATATAAATTGATCAGTTTAAATTGTGTTAAACTGGTTGGCGTAAATTAAATTTATAAAACATCAGTATTGTAACTGTTAAAAACAAGCCGTCAAGCAAAATGGACTTTCCGCGCGAGTATAATCGCAGTATATTATAACTTAACAAATTAAGACACACTGATGCAAAGAGAAGCAGTCAACATTTTTATTGATGATGGAAAAGAATGCTCTGGTCAATGAATTAAATATACCATGTTGGGTTTAACTTGTCGAAGGTGCTGTACGTAGGAAGGTCTGCCAGCAGGTCGTGGGTTTCCCCCCGGGCTCTGCCCGGTTTCCTCTCACCATAATGCTGGCCGCCGTAAAAAAGTGAAATATTCTTGAGTATGGCGTAAAACACCAATCAAAAAATAAATAAAAAATAAATAAATTGTCGATAATCAGATGTATCCCGCTTACGCTTTGCCCTTTCAACTGCTCATACATCCTATGTGGCGATCTAATTCAACACATGAAGATACGGTCACAAGAATTATTACGTGTATGTTTCATAGTTTTGACATTTTCTTTTGACATCTAACAGAATAAATGTGGTAAATGGTATTGATGTTATAGTTTAGAATTTCTTACACAGCTGTCACAATCTATCGGTGTTTTAGAATCAACACTAACTAATTTATCTACCCTTAAAGGATATATGTGTACACAAACATAATCGTTGTAAACATTTAGCACTTGCGTCGCGAACAGAAACCACGTCGCAACTGTTCACTTTGTCAAGTGCGTCGGACGTAAACCTCTCAGCAAACAAGATAGAAGTATAGCTCCAGCTAATTAAATCGAGCAGCGTCCATTAAGTGACAGTCGTCATTATCCTAGTAAAGTGAAATCGCGGATGATGCTGTTTGCGAAGACTACTTTCCCCGCGGTGTTTCTACCTCGTTGCAAAGGGGAGCGAGTAACGGTACTGGAATATAAAATCCTTGCTGCGGGATATTCGACGAGATGAATCACTTACGTTAAGTGTTTTGACTTTGAAATCTGACGTGACGCATGCAGTCTTTCTCTTGCTTTAGACCCCTTTAAGAATGTCTACAGCATTGATAGCGTGCAAGTTCTTCTGTGTGTACACGGTTTACAAACGTTCTGTGGTGACCTACTTTGAAATTAAAGTAGACTCTTAATGTGTATATATTTACTGAACAAAAATTCAACAAAATTCAAATGGTTAATCAAAGGTTGGAAGGCTTTTACCTTTATCCGAAACAGTTTTAAATTACAAACATCCCATAAAAAATAGAAAAAAAAAAACAGATTTTAGAAATTCCGCAAAATAATTCCTGTCATTAAGATTAGTATCAATAATCAAGACCGATAAGCCATATCCAGTTTCGAAAGTCATATATTAAAAATAACTTAGACCACCAAGTTTACTGTCCTTCTTGACATACCTGTTAAAGGCCAAGTTATTGTTAGCTGCTACTCTTATAACGAATACCTCGCCTGAGCGCTGAAAGAAACTATAATCAAAAAGCTTAGCAACCGAACAAACCTCACGTTTTCATAAGCATGTATACATTTTTGTTTTCGTCGGAAGATCCAAATGTCATAGGTGCATTATTTTCCACATAATCGCTGTTCAATGGAATCATATGACTGGTTCATCCTTTATGAATCCTTTATGAATGTATATGATGTTGTCCTTTGTCTTCAAATAAGTGATTTACTACAAATCTTCGAGGAACTTTTCTTTAAAGAGCTTGGTCATTTAGCAAAGATGACCTTAAGCCACCCTTTAGGCACACTGCAAAGTTTCATCACAAAACATTTGTTTACGTCGAAGAATTGAAATGTCAGAGTTGATTTATTCTCTACATAATCGCTGAAAAAGGCAAATACGTTTGATGTATCCGTTATGAATCGGCTAATATTTTTGTGCACGAAATATATTCGATAGAGATACGGTTTATATATATATATATATATATATATATATATATATATATAATATATATATATATATATATTGAAATATTTATTAAATTAGCCTTAAACCGTATCTCTATCGAATATATATATAGTGATACTATCCATACACCAGTTCCCGGAGCGAGGTTTCTGAATCTAGGATCTCAACACATCTGCGAATTTCAACACATTTCGAAAAAAATGTTCTAATCAGAAATATCTTCACAAATTCATAAGGCAAGTGCGGTGTTAAAGACTTCTTTTTTGATGTAACAGTCGAGTAATTTTAAGGGCCCGCTTATAAAAAGCCTGGGCCCGAGAGCTTAGAGTACTAGCGTAGAGCAATGAATTCTCTCACCAATTCGGTCGCTGTGAGTTCGGGTCCAGCTCATGCGGGATTCTTCTCCGCTTGTACGTGGGGAAGTCTGCAATCAACGGAGGGTTGTGGGTTTTCCTCCCACCATAATGCTGGCCGCCATAGTATAAGTGAAATATTTCTGAGTGCGGCGTAAAACACAAGTCAAAAAAAGATTACGTACTAGTAAATACACGAAACCCTCTACGTAACTATAATGACAAATAGCGATGTGGACTTTACTTCACCCTGGCTATTACACGCTCGTAACGTTAAGATGACTTCGTGCGTGCAAATTCTGAGGCCGATTCCACAAAATCAGTCTTGTCCTCTGTTCAAACCTGAAGGGTACATTAATTTCTCAATTTCATTTCTATTGGGAAAGCTCAACAAGAGTTATTTGAGGACAAACATCTCAAAGTTTTGTCTTCTTGGTTCTTAAAAGGAGTGCTATTATTTAGATTTTATTTTTGTGACTTAAATTAAAAATTGTGAAATCCTCCCCATGTTGTTAACTTGTTGTCTGCGGTAAATGTACGCGTCAAGCACCATGATACGATGCATGTATGTTTGGATTAGCTGGTCTTGATTAGCCTTGTTCATACATTAGCCTTGTTCATACATGTGGACCGTACACATGGAGGGTAGGTGTTCAGGTCGTTTGTAGCTCTCCGGTTTAGCCTGAAAGTGTGATAATCGACCAAATTGCTTTTACAATGTTTTTTTGACTAAATATGTGAAATATTAATAATGGTACGGTACCAGGCAAGGTACGATTTGCAAATTGTTCAACAGAATTTCTACACTTATTAAAAAGGTCATTTTTGTCTCGGCCATTCGGCACAGTAAAACTGTTACTGATGTTGGTGCAAGTTTGAGTAGGTTTTGACAATGAAAATATACTATAGGTCTATAAAATTCTGAGAATATTTGTCTACATACATTGACTTAATCCATGACCCAGTGATGTTCACGTTTACGCCATTATTGCTCAAGCTACTCGTTCATCTGTTGTTATCTAAAGTCGTCGCGATATGGTTTGTGAATTTGCAGTGAAAGCTCTTGGGAAACATCGAATAGGCTTACAACACTTAGTGCTGCCGCCATCGGTAAGGTATACTCAGTAGAAAAGTCTGGTTAAAATACCTAACGCCTGTGGAACCAAAATTCTCTATAGGCCTTTATTCTGTCCTAAAATACGATTTAAGACACTGATATCATCGACTCTAACGGCATACATTATCACCTTTACCTGAATGCAACTCCTCTGGAGTATCTTTCCGAAACAACCCCACTCCTAAAATCAAATACTGTTGAAATATTTCCCTGATATTTTCAAATACGGATGTCTAGATTTTAACCTGGCAGCTGTTACCAACTCTCCATCAACATCTAGCATGTAGATTTCAGGCTCAGTTCGTGTACATGTCGACTCAAACAGCTGTCCCAATCTCCCGACGAGGACAGACTCTGATCGCCAATAATGACACATACTACAACAATATCATAACTGCCTTGGATATAGGATGGCATGAGAACACACATATCGGGGTAAAAAACAAAGAAATACCATAGGGAAGGCCGAGTGAATTTCCGGAGATGCGAGATCGGTTGGCTGTGTCAACAGAGCGCAGAGCAGGCTCTAACCATCGACAGAGGACATCACTGGCCTTACTCGATCACTTTCCCTTCCTACAGCACAGCTGTTTAATGTATAACTACAATACGGTACCGTTAGGGAATTCATAATCGGATAGTAGCAGGACTAGCTCATAGACAAGCGTGTTCATGTGGGTAGTGAAGTGAGATTTCCACGGTGCATTACTGAGTCCAAATGGCATAGGATTCGGATGAAACATTTTAAAATAAAATGCCAAAAACAAGGCGTACTCACGATTTTCTGGTTGAGCTGGGCCAGCTCTTTCTCGGTAACCTTCTGACGTTGTAATTCCGCCTTGCCACGTTTGTACTCGCGATACTTGTACAGTAAATACATCCCCGGCAGAGCCAGCACTACCAACGGCTTCACCAGCGGTGACTGACGACCGCGTTCAACCGGCATTTTCTCTCTACCCTGCCGTTTTTGAATCTGAGACAAGAGTCGACTCATCTTGGAAGGCGGTTACATTTCCCCAAGATTTTCTCACAGACTCCCCACAGCGATCAATCTTTAGCCCCACCTCATTCCCATGCCACCGGTGCGGATTCGCCTGCTTACTTCTCGGCTGGCTGTGTACGCGAACTCTATGACAAATATTGGCCGGATAAAGAAATCGACGGCTTGCTGCTAGGCACGAGGTCGAAATGACGTCTTACCCATAGCGCACGGCTCTAGTTTTCTGGGCTGTTATTGATTGGCGGTGTAGAAAGCTACCCGCTACAGCGCACTTGGAAAACCGGGAAATAGAAATGAGTACGATTTTCTTCAATCGGTGGCTCCGATCGATCTTTTGCTTTAGCGGGAGTGAATTTACAGCTTTCCAGTCGCTTACAATCCCGATCCGGCGCGAGCCTCGTGTTACCTCCCAGCCGCAAAGATTGCTGGTCGAGGACAGGAACGGAACGAACCGCGCAGTTTCTGTCGCCTGGGATGGGCTGGTCGGCTCATGGCTCCGTGTGTACGCCACACCAATTATTGAATGTTCTCTTACAATCGATTAGGTAGAGAATGTAATAACTTTTATTCCCTCAATTCTCTGGACCCGTTTGATACTTTGGTAGGTTTTACCGAGTTTGTGAGCTTAACCCAAGTCTCTCGAGCCTTGCAAAGGGAAAGATAAGCCTGTGTGAAACGATTATTTCGCAGGGCTTTCCGCCCATCAAAACCGCCACACTCCAGTGTTAATTACCACGAGGTTCAGCCAGAACAGAGTGTCAGAGACAACACCCAATTTACTAATGAACTCATTACATTAATTAAGAATAAATGACAGAATTAGGCGCTGAGTTGGGTTTGGGTGAAATCTGGATTTACGAAAATGTTGATGTCATGTCTAAATTAAAGCGCCATTGGGACTAGTTCATGCATCTGTAAATTAAGCAGACACATTGCGTCAGTCATCGCTTCCAAACCGATTGCCCCGGGCGCAAAGTGGTCACGGCAATAAAGCGATTAAATCCGTCGTTCACAGGAAAAATTGCTAAAGTACTTGTTCATATTAAAAAGGGGGAAAGTGAGACCCCGGAGTACGTGATTTTAAACACTTATTTAAAACTAAATATCGTTCAAGTATGCTTTCAGCATGCAATTTTAAAAATTCCATGGCAATACAGCTAACGTTAAATGTTCTTTCTGGGCAGAAACAAGTCCATAGAGGGTTTATCAAACCCAGTATTAAGTCCCTGCTCATTAAAACTACAAATAAGTCTGTGACACAAACTGAAGACATTAAGGTTACCAAAAGCAGTAATATACTGATAAATTGTAGTAAAAGACTTATTTTATTTATTTATTTGATTGGTGTTTTACGCCGTACTCAAGAATATTTCACTTACACGACGGCGGCCAGCAATATGGTGGGCGGAAACCGGGCACAGCCCGGGGGGAAACCCACGACCATCCGCTGTCTGCTGTCAGAAGGCTGTCAGAATTTAACATTCGATCAAATTAAAACAATGCCAACGAATACTGGTTTATCCATGGGTATAATATGAATACATTATCACTGCACTTATGAAATTTGCCAATCGTGAACCTAAACACGAGCTTATGCATGTATATAATACACGTATCACCTACCGACCCGTGTATTTGTTTATAACTGGCCTGAGCTTTCCCCTAGAACAAATCTTCAAAAGTGTGCCTGTCCGTTTGATATATCTATTTTATGATGGAAATTAGTCGATAACACGGTTAATTTGATTCAATTGATCTCAACGCGGTGATTGAGATAATGTCATTTGTATGACGAGAATCTAATCAGTTGGACGAACCAAGATCAGTCAGCCTGAACCTGGGTCTAAAAAACGAGTGGACACGGTACGAAAAGTATCTAGCTCACAGTTCAGGCTGTCAAACGGTAGAGCATTATCCAAAGTCAAATTTCCATTGACCAGTTTCCAAAGATCATGTACCACTGATGACCGCTCAGCCGACAAGAACGTTTGAATATACGGTCTGTGGTGTTTCATTTTCTAATAACATTGAGTACGATGCAAACTTGTTCTTGAGGTCTTGTGGAAAAATGGGGATTTTTTCACAAAAGGCGTTATATCGATATTTTGTACGTCACTGTTACCGTACCATTGTCCTCAGTGTACGATTTTCGTTCATATTCTTTGTGAAACTTCTCATGAAATCTTGCAATCTTTTGCTGTTTGGTTTTTCTCTTATTTGAGTAAACGAGTGAAAAACAAAGGTCATATCCTTTTTTCCTGCACAGTTTTTAAAATCTGATCTTACAATCTTGTAAATTTCCAAAGAAATTTTTTTCCGAAATTCCAAACCTATACCGTACCGCAAGATGGTCACAAGCAACCGGTGAAATCCCGCCACTTGTCAATTTACCTCAGCCAGGGCTTTTACCTAAAAATGTTCCTGTATATGCTTTAAAAGCAGCAAAAAACAGAGCACCATGGTTTAAATTATACTAAAAATTTACAAAACAGAATTACATAAAAAAATGCAATGATGAAAGTTACAAATTATTAGGCGTCACTAGTTTAGAATTACTTTAGTTTTAGAGTTTCCACACACGTCTTTTTTCAGATACTTATTTAACTTTCGAAGGACATGAATTGATGTCGTTATGCCATTATATTTACGTTCATGGAATCGTATTGATTCGTGAGCGTTCGCAATGAATTCGTCTTCTATTTTTCATGTCGGCAACAATTTCAAAAAAGTTAAAAAATTTCTTAACATGACTTAAGTTCGTAATCATTCGTAAGTATTCGTAAAACTTCAAGTTCGTTGTTGGTTTTCGCTGTCGGCTACAATCGTAAAGGTAACGTTGTCATTCCGGAAGCATCACTATATCGCTACGGTTCTCAAAATCAGTCGATTAAGCACAATAGTTACGAAATATTTAAGAATGGATAAGAATTTACGATAGATAGCGTCATAACGCATTCTTAAATATTCGTAAGTATATTATGTATGAGTGTGAAAAAATTCAAAGAATGTCATAAACATGACGTCATCGATCGTAACGGTTTCGCAATTTGTTCGTGAGCGTGTTAAGGCTGTCGCGAAATTGACGCCAATTTACCTCTGGCTACACGATGCAATACTAATCTAATGTCGTAACTTTTCGTCACAGTTTTCGGCTAGGTGGAAATGGGGCTTAAGTTTAACAGTAGTCATAAGTTACATAGCGTGCCGCTAGGTGGGCTTCTCACTTATAGGGGCCTCCGTGGCTCAGTTGGTTAGCACGCTAGCGCAGCGTAATGACCCAGGAGTTTCTCACCGTTGCGGTCGCTGTGAGTTCAAGTCCAACTCATGCTGGCTTCCTCTCCGACCGTACGTGGGAAGGTCTTCCAGCGGATGGTCGTCGGTTTCCCCCGGGCTGTGCCCGGTTTCCACCCACCATAATGCTGACCGCCGTCGTATTAGTGAAATATTTTTAAGTACGGCGTAAAACACCAATCAAATTCTCACTTATGTTTTTACTCACTGACTTCTCATTTGAGTAAACGGGTGAAAGTCAAATTCATAAGGACGTTCTAATTCAGGTTTTTTCACAGCTTTTAAATCTAGTTCCATGTTTATCTGAATTCCTCGTTCGCCCTTTTTTTCCACTGATTCAGCATGTTGGCTAGTTTACTCTTTCTATCACTCAGTCACTCACCCAACGCCGATACAGCCAGGGTCAACCCGAACAGTCGTAGCTTCCAGCTCACAAGCTGGCACAGAAGCCGTCTGTTGTACAACGTAACCTTTCACGCGGCAGGGAAGGGGCAAATGGATATCGACACCAAATGACACTTTACTCTGAAACAACGATGGGCATAAAACCCAAACCAGGCAGTTTCGTCCCAAGGTTATGACAGTAATCTTGAAGTTTGACGCCAGAGGGTCTGTATAAACAAGGAATTTGTGGCCTTCATATTAAAGTCTGGAAATATAAGGAAAACTATAGCGTGTGATTATAAAATATTTCAGGGAGATTTATACACCGGCAATATAGCTTTACAGTGAGCATAAATACTTTATAAGATTAGATTTCCTCCTCCTTCTGGGGTTTCAGTCTGACATTAAAGACAGATATCCCTCAAGAAATTCCACCGAGGTAATCGTAGGTGACAGCGGAGGCAGTGAGTTCGATCCCAACCTTAGCCGATTTGTCAATATCATGTAACAGAATTTGACAGACATTAAAACTTAGATAGATTAGCGTCAGGATTCATGTCAATGCATTACTATCAGTCACTAATTACTTCCTAGAAATCCCAGTCAGTCAATCAGAAAATCAAATCTGCATGCATGTGGCCATCTGTCCTCCAATCTGCTGGTTGCGACTCTTGAAGCAGCCTGAGCCAAGTCTGTGCAAAACTGATGCTCTGAGTTAAGCCTAATTGACTTGTAGAATTTATAGTTGCATGGTGTGATTGGGAAGTGATCGCCCTTTACACTCTGTGGGTGCTATATTGCTGTGTTTACTGCGGTCAAGTTTAGGCTAGCCACAAGGTCATGCATAGCTGTATCTATCGCACTCTCAGTTATAATTTACATGTCACACCTTTCCGGTCAGTGCGTACTATATTCACTGCGACCTTGTTGAGGTCAGCTATGCATGATCTTTCGTTAGGTTCACGGTGACCTTACACGGTTGTGGTGTCCGTTATACAAAGTGTACGTATAGCGTTGAGTGCACGTGACTACCAAGCTAAGTGCACGAGTGAATACTTACACTACGAGTCGTTGTTTGATTTATTTGTCAGAATGGATCGTGTAATAAGTGGAAGAGATGTGAGTTAGTTACGATATTTAAATAAAACAGTATCATCAGTATTCCTTCTTTATTCCAGCTCTCAATTCGCTGTCATTATAATTTCGGTCACATCACGACAGTGTCTTCTTGTATCAGAGCGGACCCAATGCCGACTTGTACATTCATAGTGCTGTCTCAATGAAACGCTATGCTAAAGACACAAGACACAACGTCTCTTGCTCCCAGCCCCATTATACCTAAACTGCACAGACCAGTACTAGGCATATTCTTCCTATGATGAGCACCAAGTGAGGTAGTGCCAAAATGATTACCAAGGTATGATTCGATTCTAGACCTACATTTTCAATGCAGACGTTCTATCCACTACTAGTGTCCGGTTATAGCTGCCTTGTTAAATTTAGTTCTCTCTCATCTCAGCGTAAAATTCATTGTAACCCTTCAATTCTCTCTTGAATCCAGTGCCTAAATTGTGTCTCTTTTATTTGTCAGTGTAAAATTCTTAACAAACGCCTAACAGCTTTAAGAGAGAAGACGTCAACAGAGATAAATAAACTTGCTCTCACTTGTTTAGACCTATAAACTGTATTATATGGAGCATAAGACTGTCGCCGTTGAGAACCATCCAAATGTTGCTCTCCTTGGTTTCGAACCATCAACTGTATTTCATACAGTGGAATACTCATCTATCTACACATCGCCAAGAGGTTGTTTGTTAAATCAATGGCGGACGGTAAACACCTGTACAGTTAGGTGTAAGCAGAAACCATTATTAACCAAATAGTTGGTGAGGTCACGTGCCAAAAGGCGTCGTAATTAACATTGTTTCTGTTAAAGAGGGGGAGTCCGATCAAACTCTCTGGTCTCCTTAATATCGCTCAAGACTGGCAGTCTATTAACTGGTGTGTAATCGGAATAACAATTTCCCCGTCCACTTAGTTAACACTTCCACAAGTGTCAGACTGTGTCACCTCAAACTGAGTGCTTCATCGCGTCAGGACAAATGTTGATGGGTATCACCCCAATTGAGGCCGAGTTAGATTCATGTTCAAGCCGATGTTTTGTATTAGGGACAATTTTTATGTTTGCTATCGCCAACAGATTTCCACTTGAATGGATCATATTTTTCAGATGATCTGATTTGTGATCTTTGGTGATTGGTTGATTTGGTGCGTTGAACTTCGCCCGGAGATCACCAAGTCCATCCGAGGCCATGTTCAGCAGTGGCAGCCGTCCAACTTGAATTATTTTGAGGACATGATGGGTTCTTTATAGATCCCCGAACGTTCTTGGCGGGATGCCTAGGTGCTATTGTACCGAATGGCTCGTTTGATGATCTTTTCTCATCAAGTGTTGGTATGAAGCCCCAGGCTACCAAGCTACTCAACTTGACTGACAGATCTTGTCAAACGTGACGTCACGTAAAATTCCGTCACCTTGACAACTGGCGTTGTACCAAACTCCTTCAGCACTGGCTGTGTGGAATATCCGGGGTAATTACACAAATATTGTGTGGTCTTTTCTTATTTCTTGGCTCCTGTCAAGTCTGCTCTTGCATATTCCTCTATGTGTTGGCTGGAAATGGTTTGGAGAATTTCTCATTACTCACGGAAAGGAATCGGTACTGGAGAATGTCAAGCGTGTACGAATTAGCAGATAACATCTACATTGATTACGTTATACATAACACAGCAAGCTGATATACTAAGCATCCCCATGGCCTGGTTCACTTGCATTGTATGTTAAATGTGATGACATTTTGACAACACAGCATTTTGGGTAATTCTAGACCAATGATGTCTAAGCAATTGCGATTAACATTTCTGCACTTTTTTTTACCTAAATCTGCTTAAGCTGTGGTTCTAGGGAGCATGTAAATCTATGTTATATAATCCATGTTTACATGAATAGTTAGAATGAAACCCTAACTGAAGTAAGGGACCGTCAGTCATTGGTTCCGTGTGACCATTTGCCGGTCGTCACACTGCTCTGGTTTTTCTCTCTTTGCTGTAAGTCTTTTATTACATTGAAATGCCTTATAGTACAATATGGCGTATAACACGCGATCCAGTCACTGTCTATAGCCATCATGGTTCTTATTTTCCTGCTTTCCATAGCTTGGCGTGTAAGACCTCTCAAATACAATCTCTCCCTGTCTTATGGTCACGGTGACCTTATGAAAGTGGGCTTTATATATGTAACCTGCCTGTATTAAATTCAGCGCTGTCGTGTTGAAATTATTCCTATTTCCTGTCAATGTAACAGAACCACTAAAGCGACTTTATAACAAAACAGAAGGACGGTACTTCATGAAAACTGAAACCTGCAGAATGCATATTTATTGTTTTTAATTTAAACCGATTTCTTGTAATGGGCTTGCTTCGTTCGTGAAATACTCCTTTTGCAACTCCCTGAGTGACCGTCAGCCATTTTGACTATAAATTCAGGATATGCCCTTTGTCACACTAATTTTGAACTCAAAAAGCAAAATCTGTGTCGTCTCAATAACCCTTTATATTGACAATTATATCCCTATGAAAGCACATATATATTCTGTCAAAGATAAATTCAGCACTACCTTGTTCAATTCTGTTATATACACTGAACGAAAATTGGGTCAGATGACTTAAGAATCTAAGTTATGCAAATGAGCTCATTCAACTCAGAAAACTGAAACCTAAAGACTCCTGTGAGTTTTCCTAAGAACCAAGTGAATCGACAATATAGCCACATGAGTCTCATGACTCAGATGATCTTGTCATATGACTCAGTTTTCTAAGATCAATTAACTTAATCGTATAACTCAGATTTTTTTAGTCAGTTGCAGCAAACTTTCTTTCAGTGTATCTCTTGTTCGTACTACAGTGACCCAAGCTGTGTAGAACCTCATGACAGACGAAATGAACACGAACATGTTTTGGTTTCTGCCTCCCAAAAGTATAAGACAAAGTGACAGATATAAAATAGCCAATGCAAGCCATCTAAATGTCGATATTCACAAAAGGTTAGCTCGTCTGTGTGCTTAGTCAATTTCGGACGGTAAGTATCTGTACCGTTAGATGGAAGCTTGAACCATTATTAACCGAACAATTGGTGAGGCCACATGTCAAAAGACGAGCCCGGATAGCACAGTTGGTAGAGCGTCCGCTTCGGGAGCGGTAAATCCAGGATCAATCCTGGGTAGAGCCACACCTTTAAAAAGACTTTTTAAAGGAGGAAGTTGTAACTTCCTCGCTTGGCGTTCAGCATGAAGGGAATAGTGCAACGGGAAAAGTTGACCCGTATCAGTGTAATGGCTCGGGCGGGACGGCTTACTTGCCTTCGGTAAGTCTTCTGAGTGAAGCAGCGCTAGATAAAAGAGCGTTGGAAATCCGTCCTGCGACAAGGAGTCACATTACATACACCCTAAGGATTCCTTCGTCGTCATATGACTGAAAAATTGTTGAGTACGACGTTAAACCCAGCACTCAAATGTGAAAAGGCGTCGTAAATAACCTCGTCCCTATTGAAGGACTGGGAGTGAAAATCCCATCAAACTCTCCGATCGCCTTAATATCGCTCAAGACAGACAGCTTATTAACTGACGTATAAACGGAATAAGATTACTTCCCCCGTCCAATTAGTTAAAACTTCCACAAGTGTCAAACTGGGTCATCTCAAGCTGGGCGCTGCGTCGCGTCAGGACAAACGTTGATGGGCATCAGCCCATTTGAGGCCGAGATAGATTCATGTTAAAGCCGATCTTTTATATTAGGGACAAATTTTATGTTTGCTTTTGCCAATAGATTTCCACTTGAATCGATCATATTTTTGATATGATCTGATTTGTGGTCTTTGGTGGTTAGTTGGTTTGGTGCTTTGAACTTCGCCCGGAGACCACCGAGACCATCCGAGGCCATGCCCAGCAAGTAGATATGGCAGCCGTCCAACTTGTATTATTTTGAAGACATGATGAGCTCCCTATAGATCCCCCATCGTTCTTGGCCAGATGCCTTTTTCCTTAGACTAAATGCTATTATCTGGCACAGTCGTGTTATGATCCTTTCTCATCAAGGGTTTTTATAAATTTACCCAGCCCTCAACTTGACTGACACGGATCATGTCAAACGTGACGTCACGAAAAATTCGGTCACCTTGACAACTGACGTCGTATTATTCCCCTTCAGCACGGGCTGTGCGTGATATACGGGGTAATTCTGTAATTACACAAATATTGTGAACGATCTTTTTTTCTATTTCTTGGCAATTGTCAAAACTGCTATTGCATCTTTCTCTGTCTGTTGGCTGGAAGTGGTTCACGTAATTTCTCATTACCCACGGAAAGGAATTGGTAATGGAGAATTCCATGCGTGTGGAAAGTAGCAGATAGTATATTGATTATGCTTCGTAACACATTAGATCACAGAAACACTGTATTTGTTCATTTATTTGATTGGTGTTTTACGCCGTACTCAGGAATATTTCATTTACACGACGGCGGCCAGCATTATGTTGAGAGGAAACCGGGCAGACGGGGAAAACCCACGACTATCCTAGCGCGTTAACCAACTAAGCCACGGAGCCTCCCCCTCCCCCCCCCCCCACCCCCAACACTCTACAGCAAGCTGAAAACGTCAGTTGTGATAACTAGCTTCTAACCTAACCATCAGTTAACGATTGCTTCCAACGTTTACTTTAGACAGGGTTTACTATTAAGCTACGGTTTCCAAAAATTCCAGTTTTAATACTGATGTCCCCCCACCATAATGCTAGTCGCCGTTGTATTCTTGAGTACGGCGTAAAACACCAATCAAATAAATAAATAAATACTGATAATCCAGAATTCAGTACAACGCTTTGGACGGAATTAATTAAAAACAAATCAAAACACATGGTGAGATAAAAAAAAATCCACTTTTTCTCCATCGTGACATGGCCTTTAAATTGCCCTACATTCAAACACGATCCAGTCATTGTTTGGAGCCACTTTTTCTAGTCATTTCTCATTTCCGTGCTTTTAATAGCTTGGAGTATAAGAGGTCTGAGAGAGTAACCATGATATTAAAGCTATTCAGCTTTACATACGTATATGTGTGTAGAAACAGATATTCGTATATCAGTCGTAAACCAATGTGAACGTTCTAGGTCAAGGCCAATTCCAAAAACGGCGTTTAACACAAACAACCAAAGAACTTAGAATGTACATAAAGTACGAAAGAGCACGGAATCATACAAAGAGAAACAGTCAGTGGTTTTCAATGATGTCGGAAAGGCGCAAGGTATGTTCTATGCGACTCAGTGAAATCGGTATGTAAACAGTGTACCATGCTGGAATATTAATTGTCGATAACAAAATATGTATCTCATTTGCGCTTTGATTGCAACTGTTCATGTATCCAGTGTGGCGATCTAATTCAACACGATGAATATACACTCTCCAGCCCCGGGTTAAGCGGAATTAGACACAATCATGAAGCAGAGGAGCGGAGATTCTGGACGCTCTGTCCATACTTACTTTTAAGACAGTTTTATTCAATGTAAAACTTAAGAAACTTACAGTGAAGGCTTCTGATGCAATAATATTAACAAATCAACTTTTGCAAATTTTACAAAAATGACTTGTGACGTTGATTGAAATCATCACATAACACACAGGATTATCCAAATGCTGTACAAGGCGGGAAATGGTATCAAACTCCTCCACAAGAACCTGATGGTAGTACTCCTTGCAGCCAAATAATTTATTATGAGGAGCTTTGTCCGCAGGAACAATAACGTATTTTCTCTGCAGGTCACACCTTTCGCATAATAGGATCCTTCAGAACTAGTTTTACTGTCACATGAGCATTATCATTGATTTGATGGATTGCAAACACAACATTTGTCTTTGCTAGCCAAGTATCAAGCACTGGAGGTTCCACTTTCTCATTCCCCTTTACCCCATTTTTGCAAAGTTTTCAAGCACCGAAAAAACAATTTTCTTATTAACTTTCATATTTATGTTTCTCGTCTCCGTATCATCCAGACCCCTTACAAATCGACTTCGTCAATCATGATTATTTACAGTATTAAAGGATTATTGTCCAGATTTACTATTTCTTCCTTATTAGCTACTCCTGTATATACTGCTAAATTGAATGTAACCAAATACTGAAAAAGAGTACATGAATCTGAGTAATATGGCCCTGGATAATGAAGTTATCACTAGATAATGAAGTTATCAGTAGATAATGAAGTTATCACTAGATAATGAAGTTATCACTAGATAATGAAGTAGGATGTATGCATTTTTCCACCAACATCCGTCAGTCTCCACAGAAATACAAGCCCAACCTGTGCCATTTATTTCAGTGTTAAAAAAGCTAAACGAGTAACAACAAGCATGTCGAATTTCTCACAACAAACAATGGTTTGTTGTCCTGCATACGTTTGTAAAAACAGGTCATCGAAGAATGGTGGAGTTTTCTTAAAGTTTCCAGACGATGTGGCCCTCTGGAAAGAGCGTATTTACAGCGCAAGACGGAAGGATTTTGTAATACAACTGAATTTCGTCAAAGGCACCTGTAAACAGTGGTTAAAAAATACTATTAACTGAAATGAAAGCTGATAGAGAGTAAATCTGTGTATACTAACGCCGGCGTCCACATTGTACATGTATTTATATTGTGCACGGCTATAGGCCCCTATGATAGAGAGTAAATCTCTCTATACTAACGCCGGCCTCCACATCGTACATGTATTTATATTGTGCACGGCTATAGGCATAGGCTATTCAGAATGCCGAAAATAAGATGTACCGGTAGTTGTCATTGAATATAGGCAAGAATTTAGAATCCCCCAGGGAATAGAATTATGGTTATGGTGAAGCGAAAAGGATAGTAGATAAATACTGCAGTGTATTTGTCAATGTGTTCACACAATGACATCTTTGTGATACGATTCCCCAGACTGTTTAGGCCAGTTATACTTGGGTTGGCCATCTATGACGTCACATATGCTTATTGGCTAGGACAGTAAACCTATTGTTATTGGTGGATTTAAAGTCATTATTACGTTTCTCAGAAGCCCTAGTGGTAACACTGTTTAAACGGATTGTAATCTTTATAATTAGGACCAGAAGCTAAATGTGGACACAAATCCTTTAAGGTTACAAGTTATGACATGATAATATGGAAGGTAAGTTGAATTACGATTCAGAATCAGGGCTGTATCTACCATACGTATAATCATACATCTCAAAATATTTAACTGCTATCGAGTCATTAAATATCTTGGAAGCGATTGATTTAGTATATTGGTAGGAAATGCACAGTGGCCGTCTTACGTTGAAATAATCCGGCACAGCATTGCAAACAGCTAGATCATTTAAAATTCGTAGTCTGTCTGTAGTAAATTCACCGCTGCCGTGTTGATGAAATTATTCTTATTTCTTGCTTCCAAAGTGGTTTTTAAATACAAAGTAACAGTAAAGCAAACAGACTACATATATATATATATATATATATTGCCTTTTACTTTAAACTGGAATCTTGCAATGGGAATATTTCTGACATGTAATGCGTCTGTTGCAATTCCCTGAGCGAACGCCTACCATGTAATGTAGTGGGAAAACGACGAGCAATTGTTGATTCTTGAAAAAGAATCGACAAGGCTTGGAGCACGGCGTCCATTCTCTTTCAAGAATCAACTGTTGCGAGTTGTTTCTCCTACTTAAACGTATTCGTAGTAACGTAACAACCATCGACTCTTTTTCAAGAATCGCACGGTGTCATTTAAAGCAAATGATAAAAAGACGTTACATCACAATTACCGCAAATGAATGCTTTTTCGTGCCGGCTTAGCCGTAATATTTGCATAGTTGAAAATAATGCGTATCTTTGTTGATCTTTCGTGACGGTATTACATGAAGTTTTAGCGCAACAACATTGCAGCTTTTAAGCCAAGTGGAGCTCAATTCGTTGAACTCTATGTAGGTTACTGCCTGAGCATACACTGAATGTGTAAGATTGTGGATGGTGACTCGGTCTGTATTTGAATTGATGTAAACTTAGATATAATCTGGCGAAGTCTGATACTAGATTATATAATTTCTGTCACACTGACATATCAAGGCCTCTAGATATCCAAAATGTTCGTATTCAGAATGCCACAAATTAGACCCATCTGTTCACCTTTGTACAAACTGTTTTGCTGTTCATATTTTTGTCTAAGAGAATTGATGACGCCACTACCTTTTCTCACACTGGCAACATTTTGTGTATTTGACATGAAGGAGCAGAACGAAACTGTCAGAAAATAAATTTCATATTAATAAGAAACGAATAGACCCTTCATATATAACATTCTTATGTTAGACAAAAGGCTGACGTAACTACAAACGTTTAAAGCCCTCTAAAATGGGAAGGTTGAATGATCTTGCTCAGTGGGATATGTGAATGTTTTGAAGTCTTGTGTTGGTGGGGTCGAATCCCGCTCTACCGTACTCCAGTCGGAGGCGCACTCAAGTGGTACAAGTTGCCACCCATCACCACTCAAACCAAGAACTCCCAAGTATTGATTCTTGAAAAATAATCAACGCAGACAATAGCGTGACCTCACAGCAAACATTTTTGGACCGAAACTTGTCATCTGAAGTTTATATTCAAAAACAGATGATGTCTGTCATGTTTCATTGATTCTTCACACAGCATTATACCTCGATGGATTCAGCTAACAGTACATATCCCAATAGAGCTAAATTAGTCACTACCCTTTTGAATTAATCTACATACCCTAGTAGTCCTTAAGACAGAAAAAAACGTTAACAACTCAGTCAACCAGCTTTCATTGTTTTCGGTATATCACCTTCATGATACAAATTGAAAGAGATATAACCAATACCAACCCACAAGAGGTTAGCCAGTTTGGTGCATAGTCAATTTCGGACGGTAAGTATCTGTAGATGGAATCTTGAGCCATTATTAACCGAGCAGTTGGTGAGGTCACATGCCATACGACGTTGTAAATACCGCGCTGTCTGTTGCGGGAGTGGGGGGGAGGATCCCATCAAACTCTCCGATCGCTTTAACATTGCTCAAGACAGACAGCTTATTAACTGACGTATAAGCGAAATAAGATAATTGCCCCATCCAATTAGTTAAAACTTCCACAAGTGTCAAACTGGGTCATCTCAAGTTGGGCGCTGCGTCGCGTCAGGACAAATGTTGACGGGCATCAGCCCAATTGGGACGGAGATGGATTCATGTTAAAGCCGGACTTTTGTATTAAGGACAATTTTTATGTTTGCTTTCGCCAACAGATTTCCCCTTGAATCGATCATATTTTTGATATAATCTGATTTGTGGCCATTACTGATTGGTGGGTTCGGCGACTCGAACTTGTTCCGGATAACATTAAGTCCACCCGAGGCCATGTTCAACAAGTAGGTATGGCAACCGTCCAACTTATTGTGAACGAATCATGAGTCCTCTGTAGATGCCTACACATTTTTGACCAGTTGTCTTTTCCCTGGGCTAAGTGCTATTGTACCGAATAGATCGTGTGATGACCCTTTTTCATCAAGTGTCCGCATAAAGTTCCAAGTTACCGAGCCCCTCAATTTGACTGACAAAGACCTTGGTAAAAGTGACGACACCAAAAATACCTAGACAACTGGCGTTGTACCAAAATCCTTCGGGATGGCTGTGAAGAAAACGGGGAGCAATTCCGTAATTACAGAAATATTGTGCAGTGTTTTTTTTATTTCTTGGCACCTGTCGAGACTGTTGTCACACGTTTCTCTGCCTGTTGGCTGGAAATGGTTCATATAATTTTTCCATTGCTCACGGAGAGGAAGCTCTGCTCGAGAATTCTAAGCGCGTAAGGAATACGGCGTATTGATTATGTTGCATAACACATTACATAAGAGAAATACGATATACAGCCAGCTGATACATCGTGCAGGGACAACTTCAGTTGTGATAACTTGCATGTAGGGCATGACCACCATTTAACGATTATTGACACCGGTTTTTCACAGACTACTATTGAGAACATTGCCTGAGTCTTAGTACTGACATTAGTTGTGATAACTGCCATCTGGTCTTCCCAAGTTCGAGCGACAGCTTCAAGTCATGTTTTCTCAAGAACGGGTTTAACGTGACTGTTCACGGCAGGCCTTATTAGAAGGTTTTGAAATGACTTAATCCCCCATCCCATGCAAGAAACATTCTGAGATAAAATAAGGTACGTTTTGGCTTATGTTTGAACTGATTTGTCATGCGCCATGAGGGAGTCGATAGAAAATTTTTTCGCTATCTTTTCGCTACCGGACTACCTCGCCGCCTTGTTATGTCACTGCCTCTCTATCTCGCCACCTCGTCACCTTGATCTATAATACAGGGCTACCTTAATGCCTCAATACCTTGCTGCCTTTTTACCTCCCTGCCTCGCTCCCTTTATCTTTATAATATTTGGCTATACTGTTACCTCTTTGCCTTGCTGCATCGCCTTTATGATACATTGTTACCTCGCTACCTCGCTAGCTCAATGTCTCACTACCTGGCTGCCTCGCTCCCTCTGTCTTTGTAAGACCTCGCTGCCGCGCTGTCTCAATGTCTCGCTATATCGATGCCTCACTCCCTTGATCTTTGTAATACAGGGCTGCCTCGCTACCTCGCTGTCTCAATGTCTTGCTATATCGATGTCTCACTCCCTCGATCTTTGTAATACAGGGCTGCCTAGCTACCTCTCTGCCTTAATACCTCGCTCTTTATGATACAGCTGCCTCGCTATCTCACTGACTCGCTAACTCGCTGACTCGCTTACTCGCTGACTCGTTCACTCGCTTACTCGCTGACTCGCTAACTCGCTGCCTTGCTATCTCACTGACTCGCTAACTCGCTAACACGATCTTTCTAATTCAAGGCTACCTGGCTGCCTCAATCTTTCTAATACAGTGCTAACTCGCTGCCTCGCTCTCTCAGTGCCTTGCTACCTCTCTGCCTTGCTGTCTCAGTGCCTTGCTACCTCCCTGCCTTGCTACCTTGATCTTTGTAATAACAGGGCTAACTTGCTGCCTCGCTCACTCGAGCTGAATAACGCCGGACTAACTCGCTGTCACGCTATGTCACAGACTCATCTCGTGTTAGGGAGGTAGCGAAAGGCCCCTATCTGTCACCCAAAACATTTGATAAACCGTGAAATATGGCTTTGCATACCATGCATTTCTACCAAGCTTCCACCCTTCCTTCTGCAATGCCTTATACTGCCTAACACGAATGGTTTGTCAATTCGTATTAACATACATGACGCCCCGTTATAAAATTTTATTATAATGTAACAAATTGCCATTATCTTTGTAATTTAGACTCCATTGAAGACCAGTACCATTTTGAACGAAAACTTACTCCAGGAGCCTTTACCATTTAAATTTATTCTAAGCAAACCTCTACATTGTTTTATATTGTTGATGGCAAGTAACTCTCCAAATGTACTACAAGGCCTGGCTAAATTTTGCCCTTTAGCACTTGAACATCAGACCAATGTTGTTTGTAGGTAGGTTTTGGTTATACCACCAACCTATGTGAATCTTAAATGTGTATGCATCATGTACTTGGCCTTTGGATGTTCAGATATGCATGTATGCGGGCCTATGGCCTAATGTACTGTCAGTAAAGATTACTGTTACTGACAATAAATTTCCATTAGTTCTATTAGAGAGACTAGCTCTACAGGCCAGATTTATCATGTTAGGCCACAAGAATGAAAACAGTTTAACATCAGAACCGATGGGGGCCAGAGGGAATGATTAGGCAGAAATGAGGTAAATAAGTTATGAGAATAAAGTTTACAAAACAGGTCTCATGATGCCACTCATAATTTCATTAAACGGAATAACTTTAATCATGAGGACAGTGTTTATTGAGGATCTTTATTGCTTTCTGTTTTATATTCTATAGTTAAGAATCCTTTACTCATATCTCAGTGGTAGGTTTTTTGTCAGAGCAAACATCCCAAGAAAAAACACGGAACTTCGCCAAATACCTGGCAAAACTTATGAAGCCAAGCAATAGACAAAGTACTTCGAGTCGAACATGTGACTTCAATGTTGAAGAGCTTGTAGTGTTGAGGGACCCGTCGACCAATGTCATCACAAGAGCTCGAAATAAAATTCCATAAAAGTTTTTTTCAGTTGTTTTATTTGTCACAACGAGTGAAAGCGTAAAAATGTTTAAATGGACACTTCTCACGCGCACTGTTTTATCCGGGTCAGCTTAACGGAGTGGAAAATTTCAGTGGTAAGAATTTGTGTTTGTAATCTAATCATAAATTCTGCACAGTGGTTAAAAGTATGTACTCATAACCTTAGATTTAAAAAAAGCAGCAAGTATTTAATACGAAAACATTGTTTCTGCATGTGCCTCTGTGTTTATAGTGTCTGCGCATTTGAATGGTATTTTTACGAAACCATTAATTTTCAGAAAACGCTCACTCTTAACTAATCCTTTGTTCCTGGAGAAAAAGTCTGCTTTTCAAAGTAAACTTTCTAAAAAGACAAACTTTAGGTTTTTGAAGGATGTTTCATAGGAAACTAATGTTTTGAAAAAAGCACAGTGTGCGGAAATGTGTTGGTTTCGTTGAATATTATCTACGCTCGATTTCGCCCACTCAGAGAACCTGTATTTTCGCAGCATGAGTTATATGTAATGTAATGCTTGGAAAGGTAGAAGGAAAAAGACAACTTTCGCGGTGAAAGAAAACAGAAGTGGCATTTAATTTCATAATCTAATTTAATCCAAATTACAGACTTGCATGAGAGATGAAAAACAGCATGATTTTGTAAATCTGCCCGTCGGTTAATTGTGTTCTTTACGCTGATTTTTGTTCTGCTTTCATGTGGTTATCGTTTTCTCAGCACCTTCATTTTATTACAGCAGTATTATATATACAAGCTATAATCCAAAGTTCTAAATTAGTTCGGAGCACAATAAGGCATTTTGTTATAAGAGGCTCACAAGTGTGTATGGAAGATGGTCAGAGCCTCGTCATATTTCATTTAACCGGTTTTCAAACGACTGTGTTGTCGCTTCTATAGCTGAATGGGCGGGGTTCCCTAAAACCCGATTTCGCAGTCATAAAACGGTGGCTAACTCAATTGGGAGAGGAACACGGAGTGGAGTTTCCATCTGTCAACAGTTGCTGTGTGGCTAGTCAGGGGAAAAAAGCCGCTTTCAATAAAACGCCTAACAAATCTTTTTACACTTAAGTGCTTTGGGTTACGAGTGTATAGCGAGAGAACATGAATGCCGAACGCCTGGCAGCATGCCAATTTCCTGACAGCGTGGCAACTCAGGAATATGATATGACCCAAATCTTAGATGAATCAATACGGGATATTCCTTGTAGCTTGAGTTTAGCGGATTGTCTACCTACTCACGGATGCACAGTCCGTCTCCTTCCCTCCCCACCCATGACTCTTCCAGAGCAGCCCGACTTTCCTCCTCACGTAGCTTATCAAAGCCCTCCGTCTCTAAAATAGCGACCACGCTTCGATGACTTACCGGATGGATTAAGGATGGCGGCTATCACGTGATCAATTCTCCTCGTGTTTGGGATCTGGCAGGTTGCCATGGCACTCGAGCATGCGGACGTCAACAACCTCTTAAAACTTTCTCATCTTTGCGAAGCCTCGATGGAGTTGAGGTCAACATTCTAAAACAAGACAATGATATTCGATAAACGGATACTCCGTTGGGTTTCTTCGCATCCATACCTCCTGGAACATTCACAGGGGCAGTCGAAATACAAGGTATCCACATTAACTTCTATTCCACCAAGGATATCAGTCAACCAACCCATATTTTTACATACATGAAGTTCATGTTCTGTTTCATGCTGATTTCACTTATTCGCCTTGAACATCTTTACCAACATCATTGAACACTGTTGACTGCTTCTGTTCGCATGGTTCCGTTCTAATTTCGTATTTTATATACCTTCATAGTTCTTTGGTAGTTTATGATAGATGTCGCTTTTGGGAATTGGACTTCCGATTATTAACCTGCAACGTTCATATTGGTTGACGGATGGTATACGAAAGTCTGTTTGGCGCATAGATTTGACATTCGGTGCTTTCATTTTCGTTGGATAAGGCATGATGAGTCGACGGCCGCAACCAGCGAAACAAGATACATATGATGGCGACGTGAGCAGAACACTGAGAGTAGCGGTGTCAACGGTTTTGTGCGGGCACAGACAGAACACAGACAGTAGCGATGTCAGCGATTCGATGGGCGGTAAAGTAAACAGACTAGCGACGTCAGCGGTTGGGTGGGTGAGGGCAGCGACGTCATAGATTGGAGGTGCGCTATAGAACACACAGATTAGCGACATCACCGGTTGGTTGGGTGTTGCAGAACACAGAGACTAGCGACATCAGCAGAGATGGTGACGACGTCCGTGGTAGTGAGTGGGGTGCTACAGAACGCGGATTGTGGCGACGTCAGTGCCTTATAGGCTCTGTAACATACATATGGTGACGACGTCAGTCTGCGTTACAGAATACAAGCATGTGAGCGATAGAAGGAATGTTGTCTACAGCCGTTTGGATTATCAGCCAAACCTTATAACCCTAATTGCTTGCACGGTCGGCAATTAATTATCGGCAACCTGATTTGGCTGAGGACGAATGTGGATTCAGCTTTCTCTTTGACACTTGTTTTTAGACCTTTTCTGTTTTTAGACCTTTTCTTTGACACTTGTTTTTAGACCTTTTCTTTGACCTACTTTTAATATATTTTCTGTCTCTTTTGGGGTGAAGCAGGTAGGCACACGCAGAAACGGAAGTAAAAGTCTACAGTATTTTTGTAATGTTAGTCTGGCTGAACTCTGTAGTGTATCTTCTATTGGTTAAAAGTCAAAACTTTATCATCATCTCCTGTCGAGATTTCAAATTGTAATGTCTCAAAGAAAGTTCAAGGAATTGGCTACAAATTTTTGTGCACAACTTAAATGCCCTACATAAAGAATTGGAACTAAAACTGAAACCCGTGCTATCGTCATCCCCCGTGCTATTTATCATCATCTCCTGTCGAGATTTCAACTTGTAATGTCTCAAAGAAAGTTCAAGGAATTGACTACAAATTTTTGTGCACAACTTAAATGCCCTACATAAAGAATCGGAACTAAAACTGAAACCCGTGCTATCGTATTCCCGCTTCCTACCACCGCCAAGCACAGAAATATATTATGTACTACTAGTGCAACCGATTAAGTGTGAAAAAGACGTGCTAGCTGTACATTCCCGGATAACAAAGTTCTCAGGTTTTTAAATCCAGGAATGCAGAGTTACTCAGTCTTTCTACACCAGAACGTTAATATGTAGGTAGATAGAAGCGTAATTGCAGTCAGAGCTAGGCCACTTACCTTTGGTATATAGATTGATGCATATAACCCTTACTGTATCATTTAGATACATTCGAAGTTAAACGGACTTGTTGGTTGGAAACCACATTTTTTTTTAGATAAATTTACAAATGGTTTTATAACGCTTTCCTGGGAACCTAAACCTTGTTTGCATATACAGTGCTCCTCCTGATTACATTTGTAAGAAAACCTCGCTGAAGAAAGCTAAATAAATAAATAAACGTTTTCGGCGTGCGAGTCGAAATCGAATTCGCCCGTTCACAATACTTTTCTTTACAATCAGCGTATATTGTTTGAGATGGCGTGGATTTTAACACCGAGTTAACAGTCCACGGGGAAAGCATGCGAGGTGACAAAAGGTTAAGTGATTATGTGTCGGGGTTTGTGTAATGCCCGGATGTTAATTACCTCCCAGTAGGCACCAATGGAAGAATTGCTGTTTCAGGCTTTCAATTTTTTCATCTTGTTTGTCATATTTTCCTCTGCGAAGGTCAGAAAGGAGAATTTATATGTGAGATGAATAGAAAAAGCGTCGAAGAAAACCAAACTCCAAAGTTATTGGGAAAAGAAATCTGTTCCCAGTGGAGATGAAATATATGTCTTTCTCATTGTAATGGCTATTTAACGTTAAGATATGATAAAGAAGCCATCCTCTATAGCATTAAATTAAGACACCACATCTATAGAAGGCGTGAACTTCAAGTAAGTCACAAGTGTTCGAAAGCACTCCATTTTTTAACAGATCTCGGTTTAATGCCCACAAAGTATACAAGCCATAAGAAGAGACGAGTTTCAAGTTGAACAAACCCTAATTCTGTACGACTAGCCATAACAACTTTTACTTACTATGTAACAAACCACACCGTAGTAAGTATGAAAATGTAGCATTTACAGCAATTATAAGAGCTAATAACTATACACAGGTTACAACATATCACGAGAGCTTAATTTTCAGGGAAAATGTCCGAAAAGTCTGACGAAGATGTACATTGTATGGGGTGTATACCCATGACTGTTCATTAAAATGTAGATTTAGTCAAATATTACTGTGCACAATTTACATAAGCGAGGACACCAAATCTAGCAGATGTTTTACTCTGAGAAGTTAAGATATAACATGAAAGTAATTAAAGGTGTTGTGGTACTTTTGCCAGTCAGTGTACATGAGTACTTAATGATTTGTCTCCTGGAAAAGGCTATAAGGGCCTGTTTATGTCAGCCTGGATTTCTAGAGAAATCCGTAAAATGTCAGAGACGCCATCATAATCCGGGGAAGGGACAGCTCGGCATTTTATTGGACACAATTCGGCCAATACATTTGATCTGTGGCCGAGATGAACTTGACCCTCGACACGTCAATAGCTTGGCAGGGATTTTAGCGGAGCTATGAGAAAAACTGAATTGCTTATTGGTCATCACGAAGGAAGCGATTTGAGAAGACAAGATATTGATCAGGATCCGCGAAGTGTTAACAGCGTGGAGCAATTCCACACCAATCTGTCGGGATGTGGAAGATTCAGGAATCTCGGGATATTTGAAAAGGCAGAAAACGATGCTACCTATCTTCAAAATGGGCGACTTTTAATTTAGTGACTTGACAATATGGAATGATATCAGCCTACCTTCCTGGCTTCGTTGACGGAATTAAAGCATTCCTTTCAAAATAGTATGAATGCCTTGACTTTATGATACGATCCATCTAATCTATGCGTCGAAACAGAAATTTGTATACCAGCCTTCATGCTAGATGGACATTCCAGGTCAATAATCGCAAGGCCAATTCCCGAAACAACGTTTAACACAAACTATGAAAGAACTAAGAAAATATATAAAGTACAAAAACAGGACAGAATAATGCAAAGAGAAATCAGTATCCAAATCATGTGCCATGCTAGACTATAAGTTGTCTAAAATAAAAAGTGTATCTCAGTTGATAATATAATAATTATCAGTTGGTGATCTCAGTCGATAATAAAATGTGCATTTCTTTATTTTCTGCTTATTTTCATGTTAGTCACTTGATTCTAGCATCGCGTTAGCCTGGTTTCTGTATTTTGTTTCAGATTTATTCAATTTTTAACCAAATTGCCATTCTTTACATTGGAATGATATCAGCTTTAGTCATTAGTGACTGAATAGTTGAATTTCCTCACCTTACTTGGTAATAACGTTAATCTTAGTGACTCGACTTTATACCATACTGTGATGTTTCATTTACGAAACTTGGTCATTTCAACAATTTCAAAACTGTGTTCATGGTTTCGTCCCTAAGTCATAAAAACCTCAGTACTTACAGCATGGAGAGTAAAACCTCAGCACTTATTTTGATTTATTTGATTGATATTTTACGCCGTACTTAAGAATATTTCAATTATACGACGGCGGCCAGCATTATGGTGGGAGGAAACCGGACAGAGCCGGGGAAAAACCCACGACCACCCGCAGGTTGCTGACAGACCTCCCCACTTACGGCCGGAGACTTACTTCATAGGGAATAAAACCAGAGCGGTATGAAAATCCCAGGAAAGTGTGGCCGGATGCCATGAACATGTAACTTATATCTGACCAGACAAATTAAAATTACAGGGGCTTCCATGGTTAGCACGCTAGCGCAGCGTAATGACCCAGAAGCCTCTTGCCAATGCGTTCGCTGTGAGTTCAAGTCCAGCTCATGCTGGCTTCCTCAACGGCCGTAAGTGGGTTCCTCTCGGGCTCTGTCCGGTTTCCTCCCACCATAAAACTGGCCGCCGTCGTATAAGTGAAATATTCTTGAGTACGGCGTAAAATACCAATCAAAAAATAAATAAATAAATTGAGATTACTAGTCAAGTGTGAAAAGACACTATGATCTTTCACGGATGACTTAACGCTACTTAATACATCATGCAGTCAAGAATATATCGCAAATGCCTTCTTGCAGGCAAGCAGTTTCCAGACACTCTAAACAATGAAAGTGAAAAAAAACACACAATACCAGCAGCATTATTAACGGAATATGAAGCAAAAAAAAAATCGAATTTTTTAAAAGTAGAAAATTATAGATATTCAATAAGGCTTTCGGGTGCGCTAATTTACGATGTAATACGTAAATTGATGTACTGACGGATCGATTGTAATCAATACAGCAATACCCCTTCCTTTCTGTGGCGGGATCATCGTTAAGATGTTCCACAAGACCTCAAGTGGATCGGTAGACGAGTGCACTGGCATTTCAAAGCGATGTTCTTTTTTATATGTTTATGCTGGGCAATTTTCTCTTAATCAATAATACTTCAACCCGAATTTAAATATTCTTCAAAATTTCCGTGTTATGGCATAAAAAAAACACAATAAAATAGCAATTTGAAGAAACATCAAGAAACTTGTTTTTCTGAAGTTTACAGTGAAATTGAATAAACTGTTGCCGAGATAGAAATCCTTTGATAAGTTTGCCATAACGCTCACCAACCTTCCCATTGCCGGATGGAGAAGTTGACAGGAACGTGGGCGTGGTTTTAAAGCAGGTCCGCGCTGTCGCTTGAGCTTTGATCCCCATAATAATAACTCACAACTCTTTTCTTCTCAACGTCAGAACGACTGACTGGTTGATTATAGGATTAGTAGGTTGATTAGATGGTAAATCTATCGACCCATTCATCTTTTGCTTGATCGGTAGATTGATTGATTTTTAGGAAACAAACAGATACATAAAACTGACATGGGTTTATAAAGAAAACAAGAAGGAGAGAACAGAAACAAAAATGCGTGACATAAATTTCCCCCGCTCAGAATGAGTCATGTACCACAGAATACAAGCTACGACTCCAGACACCCTAGTAGCAATCCATCATCCCAGGACAAAACAGAAACTCTTTTGCTTCGATTATGAAACAAACATCATAGCGTAAAATTCGCTTCGTTCATGGCACGGCGTGATGGATGAAGTGTCAGCTTGGTCGTCGATGAGGTCCGCGATCGATACGGTTACACAGACTACTACTGTGCGTTAACTCTATACTTAACATAAAAAACGAGCGAGATCAGACAGGCGTATAATACTGAATGAAGTTAATCTCATTCACGCCGGCCCATATAGACAGTCACGGGATTATACTCACTCTATAGCATGAGCTGTTTAATAGAGTACAACAACGGCATACGCGTGACAGCTCCTGTTACACAGCTGTCACGGCGATCTTGAGTTATTAAATCGACAAATAAACCCATGTCAATTCAGTAACGAAGAAATGGCCTAATACCAAGCATTCATAGGCGAGTTTTGCTCTACATTTCAGAGCGTATTTAATACTAGGTTATTACCAGGCACTTGACGAAATGCAGTTGTTTCCCCAACTGAAAATACTTGGCCGTTGTCGAATAAATAAAGGCTTTCTTAGTGCGGCGTTGAACAAAAACCAAACAAGTAATTAAAGAGAAATTCATACTAATCTAAGCGTCAAGTCAAGTCTGACATACCACCATTAAGGGACGTCGGTAATCGCAAAACCCATTCCCAAAATAATTGAAAAAAAGACCCAAAGGCACATGTGGTAAATATTCTTAATCAGAGCGTAAACCACTAATCAAATAAATAAATAAACATGTAAAAAATAATATAGAAATATTAAATAATGCTTACAGGATGTAATCAAAAAAAGAGTAATGTCAATGCTGTAGAAAGATATTCGATATTCTCTCCATGATATGAAAAATTCGAATTTCAAACTCGTAGTTCGTAGAGTTTCCAAGTCCATAACTAATATAGATTATTCAGACAGGTTTTGATTGCAACTGCTCGTGAAAGCATCGTGTATATGTGATAACCATGACTGCTTATAAATCTCCTAGCTCGGATTAAACGTAATTAGATACACCATGACACAGTCCGCCAGAGGTTGTAAACGCTTTTTTCGCCAGAGGTCCTGAACGATCTGTTCGCCAAATATTCTGACCACGCTGTTCGTCAGAGGTCCTGAACGGCCTGTTCGCCAGACATTCTGACTACGCTGTTCGTCAGAGGTTCTGAACCTTCTGTTCGCCAGACATTCTTACCACACTGTTCGTCAGAGGTCCTGAACGGTCTGTTCGCCAGACATTCTGACTACGCTGTTCGTCAGAGGTCCTGAACAGTCTGTTCTCCAGACATTTTTATCACTCTGTTTGTCAGACACTGTGAACACTCTATTCGTCAGAAATTCTGATTGGTCAGAGATTCTGAACGCTCTGCCCGTCAGCGATTCTGATCACTGTTCGTCAGAGATTCTGATCACTGTTCGTCAGAGATTCTGAACACTCTGTTCGTCAGAGATTCTGAACGCTCTGTTCGTCAAAAATTCTTAGCACTGTTCGTCAAAGATTCTTAGCACTGTTCGTCAGAGATTGTGAACACTTTGTTCGTCAGAGATTCTAAACGCTCTGTTTGTCAGAGACTGTGAACGCTTTGTTCGCCAGAGAGTCTGAAGCTCCGTTCGTCAGAGACGAATAGAGACGAAAAGAGCAGAGATTCTGATCACTCTGTTCGTCAGAGATTCTAATCACTCTGTTCGTCAGAAATTCTACACGCTCTGTTTGTCAAAGGTTCTGTACGCTCTGTTGGCCAGAAATTCTGATTACTCTGTTCGTCACAGATTCTGAACCCTCTGTTTGCCAGAGATTCTGAAGCTCCATTCGTCAGAGACTGTGAACACTCTGTTGGCCAGAGATTCTAAACGCTCTGTTTGTCAGAGACTGTGAACGCTCTGTTGGCCAGAGATTCTCAACGCTCTGTTTGTCAGAGACTGTGAACGCTCTGTTGGCCAGAGATTCTGAAGCTCCGTTCGTCAGAGAGTGTGACCACTCTGTTCGCCAGAACGCTCTGTTTGCCGGAGACTCTGAGCGCTCTGCTCGTCAGAGATTCTGATCACTGTTCGTCAGATATTGTGAACACTCTGTTCGTCACAGATTCTGAACGCTCTATCCGCCAGAGATTCTGAAGCTCCCTTCGTCAGAAACTATGAACACTCTGTTCGCCAGAACGCTCTGTTCGTCAGAGACTGTGAACAGTCTGTTCGCCAGAGATTCTAAACGCTCTGTTTGACAAAGACTGTGAACGCTCTGTTTGCCAGAGATTCTTAACGCTCTGTTTGTCACAGTCTGTGAACGCTTTGTTCGCCAGAGAGTCCGAAGCTCCGTTCGTCAGAGACTGTGAATACTCTCTTCGCCAGAATGCTCTGTTCCTCACTGTGAACACCGTTCGCCAGAGATTCTGAACACTCTGTTCGCCAGAACGCTCTGTTCGTCAGAAGAGTGTGAACGCTCTTGTTCGTCAGAGATTCTGATCACTCTGTTCGCCAGAGTTCCTGAACGCTCTGTTTGTCAGAGGACTGTGCATACTCTCTTCGCTAGAACGCTCTGTTCCTCACTGTGAACACTCTGTTCGCCAGAACGCTCTGTTCGTCAGAGATTCTGAGGGCTCTGTTCGTCAGAGATTCTGATCACTCTGTTCGCCAGAGTTCCTGAACGCTCTGTTCGTCATAGATTCCGAATGCTCCGTCCCTATTTTACAAGAAGACCTTACTTTTCAACAACCTTAGAGTGATGTCGTTTGGTGGGGCATGCTTGACACATTTGTTCTTCATCCCTGTCGAAATATGAAACACGTTGGCAATTTTTACATCAGTCAAGCATTGATGATGGAATCAGTACAGAATGTCATTTATCGTCTGTCATCGCTGTCACTGAGCTCACTTCACAAAAGCATGTACAGATGTATACCACACATATATTACATTCCTGTCTATAACTTCGTTCATCAGAAAAATCCAGAACAGCTCAAACATTTTTCCACAGTCTAAAAATATGACCACAGATGGCGATTCTATCTTTTGAACTTATGTGCAGACGACAACAATGGCTGTCTTGTTTTAGAAAATTTTCCTCCAGACGTTACCAATCTGAGCTGATAATCCGAAGCTTTACTTTCTAAACCTAGACAAACACAATTTCTAAATGTTGTTAGTGGATTTGTCCTCATACAAAATCATCTTTACCTTTATTCTTTGAACAAGGACATTCAAACAACTTCCAATACACTGTTGTTCAGCTCATTCCATTAAAGCATTTAAGGCATGTGTCATATACATACATCGTTTACGAAATTATCCATCAGAATTTACCAAAAGTTAGATGCACTCTGACATTTTTCTGTAAGTCTAAAACATGATCAGATGTGAGGATTCTGTCTGATGGGCGTATTTGCAGAAGACAGGAATGTCTCTAATCTAGCAACTTTTTCCCTTCAAGTCATTACCGATTTAGACTTAGATATGGGAAGTACCACACTGACGTTTCCTGAAAAAAAAAACAATCATCGAAGATGAGTGCTTTAATATTAGTTGTGGGTTTTGTTTAATCTTTGACCTTGGCTAATATCTGCTTTAAATTGCTAATAGCAAGAAAACATACAGATTAAAGTCATGATTTATATTTTTATGAAACCTGGAACCTGCATTTGTGGCAGCTAAATTGGGAAGGTGGTCTAGTAGAGGAGCCTGTATCTTATGTATTCTGGATTAAATTGAAAGGATGAATATCACATATGTCCCCTTGGGGTAAACCGTAGTACTTCCTTAGAATCCAGAGGGACTCTGAGTAGACCGTAGGATTTCGAAGTGAGGTGAGCAGTGGCAATGACGTGTAGCGAGCACTGTTCAGAGGGATGGCCTTACTATTGATGCTTGGTAGAAGGTCCAATTTATTTTTAAAAAACTGGGAAATTTCCGTTTTGGTTAATAGAGATTGAAACACTGCTACATCATTTGTTACGTCTAGGTCTTAAACATCTTCCAGAGAGGAGAATACTATGTGTGTATACTGAAATGATAATAGAATCGCAAGAAAGCACATTTTAACATTTAGAAAATATCTGGTTATCCACAAGATAGTTTGTCGATCTTCCTATGTGCAATATGTCCCACTTCCGGCGGAGTTAACGCCGTGACGTATTTACCAGATTATTCCAGTCTAACACTGGAGAGTGAAGGTATTTTCTGACATGGATCTAAGCGTCCCACGTCCCATCTAAATGCGTTTGGCCAACTTTGTGGTAGAGTCCGGAAATTTGTTGGACCCCTTACCGTCCCTCATTAGGCCCGAAACAAATAAATAAAATATGAAACATTCGAGTTTAGTACGAAAATGGCTCATAACCTATATTATTTCCCTTTCATGGCCATTTTAGAATTCAAACATTTCAACTCATTTATTCTCTTCTTCCTACTTCTGCATGTAGGCCTATTTTACGGCGTCTCTCCTGGTGATGTTACTGCTGTTTCCCATCATGGCCTAATTCCCGGAAAGCGTTCTTTTCGTTATCAATGAGCTCACAGGTTGGAACAAATTTCATTCTAGTTCGTCTTAGGATTTTACTCAGCATATTAATTTGTTGGTTACCTAACGAAGGGCGATTGAGTATGGAGTACACTGCGGTTTTCTGCCCCCATAAGCCTAAACGTATAGCCCGATTAACATTTCTTGAGTACGGCGTTGAACACCAACCAAAGATATAAATGGGTGGTATAATTTTTAGTATTCTTGGACAACAGATTTTGAGTGACTTTCTCTCTAGCCATGAACACTGTTGAAAAAACACTAAGCTAAGACGTCATGATGACACTATTTACTGTAACATATGCGACAGGGACTTTTCCTTTGGCACAAAGCTCCTCGACGAGCAGTATCAGAGTAATAGTTTCTGTTCTCTACCTATTCTCTGTCCAATTAGGATCGGATTTGAACCCGCACATCAAGTGTCCTAGTGAATGAAAGACAAGCGTTGTAACCACTTGGTCACGACCCTACTCCCTTTTAGCCTCTGTAGTGCAGTCAAGCCATTACATGCATTTGAAGAAAACAGCTGAATAGATGAAAGGTCAACTTTCAGAGAAAAAGCGTGAAATATTACATATAAGTTTTTATTAAGAGAATGATTTTCTCTCTTATGCAAACTTCTGCGTGCTCATCTTGAAGTATCACCCAACATTTGTATATACGCACGCTTTTAACCAATAGACCTTTCCACGAACTGTGGGTTGGTGCTTAAATGTGATTTCCACACGAAACACGCGGTTCAAACCAGGCCTTTGACAAGATAAATTGTAGATTCCGGCTTTAATGACAAATAAGCCGTCGGCGATGCTCTTGTGGTCGTTTGGGCAATGTACCTTTCATTGGACACCACATATTCTTCCTCTCTTAACCTATATGTAACTCGTTTGAAAGTTTGTCAGTAACTTGCAAAAGGTCAGCAGTTTAACCCGTATAAAGTGAAAAATTCTTGCGCATGGACTTCAAATATAAATAAAAATCAAATAAAATTATAAATAACTAATTTCTACGGATCTCGCACGAGAATTGTTGGATGAAATAAATGTAAACAAACTACAAACATGCAAAAGCATAGGCGCTCCAATTACCTAAGAAGACTCACTGTTTACTTTTTAGGGTTTTGGAATAACTGAAAGTGACAAAATAAAACTACCGATATGTCGTAATGGTGAAGCGTTAATAATGCGTCTTTCTCAGTCTGTGAGGAGTATCAGTGTATGTGTATCATGCTACATTATTTAATTATGCTATCGTCTGTTTAGGTATAGGCTACACTACACTCACCGGACTATTTACGTTTTAGCGGAAGTCGCCATCAGTATCTCGCACGTGCGCAATACTATCCCTAAAGGGATGTAATTTGTGGAAAGATAAATTTGCAATAAACAAAAAAACATAATGCCGCACATAAATCATTTAACAACAAAGGAATAGCCTTTGAGTGTAAAAATACCCAACGTATAACCAGCTTGAGAGAAACACTGAGCTGTTGTTTTCTTGAATTCCGACTCCCTTGATTATTCACATGGCAACATCGTTCATTTCCAAGACAAATGAGAAATGCATGTCAGCCACAAAAACAAACACCAGCCTGGAAACCAATTTGTCTGGACGTTGCCTAATGAATGCTTAATTATACAAAAGACAGGCAGAATTATTTGCTCTGACGAATATCTGAATATTGCAATAATGTTAACCCATACAGGCTCGAAGGCATGTTAGACGGCTGTACATATGTGCTGAAAGAAGCTAGCTATATTTAGACGTGGACAGATATAAAGCAATTTCTACCGGAAAGTGGATAGTTATGACGACTGACACGGATCGATATAAGTTGATCACTTTAATTTTATTTTTTAATGGATTGTATAATTGATTGGCGATTAACAGAAAGGATCAGTGGATTTTAATAGTCAGTTTTATTTTCTTATTCATCCGAACAATTGTTCCATTTTTCATTCAGTTAGGAATTCCTGAAGTAATTCATTAATGATAGGTAAATACGAGGATTGCATTCAAATGTAGTTGTATTTAGAGACAAACAGTGCAATTCATTTCCATGATACTAAACATTTTTTGTCACCAAGCCGACATCTCCTAAATAATGTAGTCGCCACTTCGTGTCCAGCTCTGTGTAGTTTTGCTTTTTAATTAACTCATGAGGTTTGTCAGGTTCCGGAAAAAAAAACATAACGCCACATATACATTTCTGATTTAAACATTGTATCAAATTTTCGTATATCAATCGTCCATCATCCAGGGCCGATAACCGCAAGACGAATGTCCAAAGCAACGCTCAAGACAAACCACCAAAGAATTGGTAAAGTATATCAAGCAAGAAATTCGGACAGATTCATGTAAAGCAAAGCTACCATTAACCCCTAATTATCCCGGAAAACACAAGGAATTTTCTGGGCGCAAATGTTACAGATGCGTGAACAACGCTACCAGCTCGCAGAAGATGCACCATGTCAGTCCACAATTTGTTGCCAGCCAGTCACATGTAATTCCCCCTCTTTCACTGCTTGTGGGGCCTTGTGGGCGATAGTAAACAGTCGTAGACGCCCATGTGACCGTTTGCGCTGTTTACGTCAGTTGAAAACCACTGGCGTCCGTATCTGTGGGCCATATGTTAACAATGCGTCAGTAACTTGCCAAGGCTTGTTGGCTTACAACGGGAGCTGGGGTTTCCCCCACTCACAAAACTGACCGCAATGCATCGTTTCAGTTAAAACTATGGCTTTAAGCAATAATAAATAAATAAATAAATAAATAAATCAGAAACGTGTAAGCAACACTTGCAAATCGAGTTGATAAATTTATTGGAAATGCGCAATTTATCTATACTCTAGCAAAAACGCAAATGGCTTGAAAAGATATCTCGTTGGATCCCTTGAGCAAATCCAGTTTCACTGGAGATGAAGTACCTTTGTCACTGTTGGCGCGAGTAAATTGCATTATTCATGCTTCATTATTCAACACCTGGATATATTACTTCATTAGGGCAAAAACAAGAACTGTATTAGTTTAATCATCAAGTAACCTGAAGCTGTGTGTGGTAGTTTTCTGTAGTGATACATGCTGAAATTCCAATTCCATTTAATGAAATTCCAATTTAAATTTTAAATTTCTTTTAAGAAAATTATTGTTACACGATGAAGACAAATCTATACATAGGCGACCTAATTTTCAGTCAGGTGACCTAGATTTCCTCAAAAAAATGTGCTCAGCAAACACTAATTAAAGGGACAGTGACCTGCTCAGCCGCTGTATAAGTGGCAGGATTTTTAACTTGACCCGAGGTGAATTATAGACCGGAAATCTATCGCACGTGATATCCATGCCTACAGGCCGGTCGATATCGACGCCACCACTGTCGACTGTAGAGTTTTACAATTTATTTAAGCGAACTGGACGTTAAAACATGTCTTCACTTACCATCTGTGCATGTCTATTTATACACCAGAGACCTATTTAGCGTCCATACAACTCTGCCTTGAAAGGTAATCAATTGGCTTTGATGATATACGCCCTACAGTGGCATTGATCCGTCAGTTCGGGGTCGATAGATGACACTGACTACTAAGTGAAGAACCGACTCTGAGGGCTGGGCGGTAGATCTATCAGGCCGGTATCTGTCCAGCTGGTTTATTTACAGACTGACCAGTGGTCAAGAACAGAGTCGCCGTCCTCAGCGTTTTTATCAGCTTAAGTGATTAACCCTCTTCGCTTCGCGCACATTTTGATCACGAAGTTTTCTGTATCTAACAAAATCTGGTGACAGATAATAATGGCATAAGCTTCATTTCCCTTAAAAGACTGTGTGTGCATTACTGAATTTCAATTTTACCAATATCAATATTTAGACCCGTACCTCTGCTACTACAAGTTCCTTCAGTAGTATGTTGGAATGTCTTCCAGCAACCTGTGAATGGTCGTGGGTTTTCCCCGGCCTCTGCCAGGTTTCCTGCCACCATAATGCTGGCCACCGTCGAATAAGTGAAATATTCTTGAGTACTGCCTAAAATAAAATCCCTCAATAATAATAGTAACTGTAGTAATGATTAATTCCTCTTATTTTTATAAATTTTTATAAATTTTGTATAATACTTGGTCAATGATCTTACAATTACATACGTACATAAATAATAATGAAGAAAAGAGGAGCATAACACTGTGTAAAGCTTAACAAATGATGATTAAAACCGGTGATGAAACTTATTTTAATATTTGAGGTTCATTGTCGCCTGAAGAATTCACTTGTAGCAGACGTACTCGTTCAATATACTGGACTGTCCGTTGTTCTTTGCAGTTTTCAAAATGAGAAACACGCAAAATCGTCCTTGGTATATTTCTTGGAAGTCCGCCCTTTAAATGCAGGGGCATTTTGTTCGAATAGGCTTCCGAGCAGACACTTCCCGAAGAATAGAGTATTAAATGCTTGGGCAAAATTGCTTCCGAAGACCTTTTTACGTGAAAAGCTCTTCGTATTTTCTGCCACAAAATCATACACGTGCCATTTAGTCTGAGGAGATCGGATAAATACCGATATTTGGAGATCGATTCTGTGATGAAAACATGTCACTGCATTTATTTGTGAATTGACGACCCAATGAGGGGGCGTGGGTGGGTCAGTGAAAGGGTTAATAGGGGCCGTGCATGGCCACAAAAACACAGGAGAAAATCACGATCACAAATCAATGGACGTCAACAAACAGCCACCGCTTTTCACTCCAAGGTCCAACTCAACCAGCTTTTATTGGCTTCACGGCAGTCGGAATCAGCTTAAACTCCTGCCGCAATTTGTGCATTGATTTCGGATTTATACAACTGTAGCCTTATTTGATGGTTGCGGAATGGAGCAGAATTTATTTGCATCTGGCGAGCTTTTTGAATGTAATCACGACTTGATTTTATTGATTTGATTGGCGTTTTTACACCTTTCGCAGGTATATTTCACCGACGGCTAACTATAAGGGTGGAGGGTAACACGGTGGGAGGGAATAATTATCGTTTTAAGTTACATCCCTAGGTACCTGCCAGAACTCCGGACTTAGAGCCGTAGAAAACGAGTGAAGGCTGGATTTCAAAACACAACATCAGTGGTCGAAGGCTTTATTGATATCTTCCGAGACAATCAAAAGATTGTTATGATTTTTTAAACAGTCTTACACTCCATACACAATTTTTTTATACATGGGGTGCGGCTTCCCCCAAAAACCTTATCTTATATTCAAGTAGCAGTTGTTGTTTTTCTTTTTTTTTAAAGCGAAAAACCGCTGAGTAGGAATAACAATGTACCAACACTTTAACTTTGATCATTTCCAATTCTTGAAGATTTGTTCAGTAGGCAAATGAGATCTAGTTAGGAAGGCCTTTTTCATTTTCAGTATGTTTTATTTCCACTTACAGTTCACGACAATACATCCAATTCCTGTTATATCTCGAAACATTAATCACTTGAAAATATATCTAAAGAAACAGCTGATATCCACGAATTGGTGGCAGATGTTTTACAATGTCTCCGTGAGTTGTTTTTAATTTGTGGTTTAACATCATTTTAACATCGCTTTCAAGCCTGGTACTCAAAGAAAACACTGTCACCGGGTCGAGAGAGCCGTGACCGACAGGTTTAGGCGTTCGCCTTTTTCTCGCTACAACACACGAGCTGCGGGTTCAAACATAGACTTTGGCATGGAATTTGTAGCTGTCACAGATCCTGTAACCTTGGTGACAAAAATCGGTTGGCCATCCTCTTACGTGTGTCAGTTTGCGCAGTCAAGCGTTCGTTGACTCGCTCGTCTCCGCCAATATGAAGTACATATGTGTGTACACAAAAGGATGGAAAATTTGTCAGTAAGTTGACAACAGTCGGTGACTTACCGCCATTGTATAAGTGAAAAGGTCGTGGCCTACTATCAAACAACAGTAAACATAAATAAAATAAATGAAAACAAGCCTCTGCACATTTCAGTAAAATCTTACTTATTTTGAGTCGCTTACGCACTTGGAAAGATTAACATTTCCGTCATGTTTGCAAAAGTTTATTTTTGAAAGGATATTAATATACAAATTCTATGATTTTGATTCTTTCACTATTTTTGTTCTTTTTCCTTTGTGCCTTCAAAAGCTTCATTATTCGCCTATTGTAGAGACGGCTTAAAAGGGCCTTGTCACTTGGATCAATGAGATCCATCGAGTTACTTTTTATTTGTGCATGGAAATATGGATTGTTGAGGTACAAAGAGAAAAAAAACAGGTCTTTGTTGATATTGTTCGCGTTCTTTTCATTTTTATTTCTTAGTTGACGGTATTGGTTCGTGAGCTTTAACTTTGGATTTTTATCCTTCTATCCATTTCAATACTTCCGTTGGTCATTTACTCTCCTTTATCGTATTCGTTTTTTATTCGAACTTAAGGACTTTGGGTCATCGAGACATTCACCGAGCCGGAGAAAAAGAAAACAGACAGCAGAAACTTCGATAAGTTTCCGACAGATATGACCATAAGCAGCCTCATCCTGTAACTCCGATAATCTCCAAGCGGAAAACACCTACGTGTTATTCTTATCTACGGAACTTTTTCCATTACGATCCATTTCCTATGCCAAATGAAGGCCCATTATGACTCGGACAGCCTTTGATGTCGCCATCATCTCCCTGATGAAGAAGCTAATGTTATTCCATACGTCTTTGATATTATACTAATACCACGCAGTTTTCCCGCAGTATCAGAGAAGCCGTTGTTGCACAAGAGGCTAAATCCCGTCGGGATTGCATTGTTACATAGTTATTGTTGGCTTCAATTACCTAGAGCCTGTATCGACGTCTTCCGGTCCATTACCCATAATCCTCTAAGCTTTGATCTTCCTAAGTTCTTTCATGTTGGACATTTTTCTGTTGCCTTGGCAACCACTTGAGAGTTACGCGCGTTGTTCTACGGTTTCAGTTTACTGACAATTGTAGGCGTAAAATGGATCTGTAGTGGACCGGAATAAAGCTGAGTTAGGCGGAAACAACTATGATAAATGAGGGCAAAAATAATTGAACAAGGGCTGTAAATAACATCATCGCAACACGATATGCCTGCCGTCTTTTTGGTTCGTCTTATGTGACGCACAAATGACAAAGGCTGAAAACCTCCAAGAGGAATACTGTAAGTTGCAAGCAGGTAAATGATTTCTGCTGTTCTCTTTAGAAGACTGAGCCTTTGTCCAATATATGTTCCAAAAAGAATAGTAAGTACTGAAGCTTTGGGTTTTCCGAGAAAAATAAAGATTTGTTTTGAGCGGAAGTCTTTGTTGCTGCATAATTAGGCTTATTGGCAGGGAAAAGTGGGCGGAGGCACTCAGAAATCAGATGATGTTCGTATGACTGAAAGTAGCTGATATCAACCTGTATATATGCACAGATAACGAATGCAAATCAACTCAGAAGTTTTCGCTTTATCTTTTCCTACTAATCCGTCTGCAGGCAAGTGTGAGGAACTTCTTTTTACCGTATACTTTACTATTACATTTAACCCCACCCCCACCCCCCACCCTTACTCCCTATCATTTCGTGGAGTGCATCATTCGTAATAGAGTTTGGAAGACGCCAATATTTAAGAACGCTCTCAAGACTATGCCAAATATTAGCATACCATGCCAAAAAAAAAGAAAAATATTTATTTATTTATTTCATTGTACAACGAATTTATCACTTAAATAGTCGATCACATTTTGAGATGGAAGAAACCAACAGAGCCCTGGGAAATCATTGCACTTCCCCCAGACACGTGGAGAACACCTAGACTTAAAATGCAACTGGAACGAGATGGCGCTAGATTTGAGCCTGCGACCCCAGAGGCCAACAGCTCCCGAAAAGATGATCACGTCTTCATTCTGAAAATGTTTTCGTTGTGAGCGGGTAGTGTTAGTCACAGTAAAATAACACATCATCTATGTTTCTGTTACTGTCTTTAATAGCATTATATATTATATAAGTGGATAGGCCGATGTCCCAAACCCATCAAATTCATTTTCATCTTACCTTATTTAGACAGTTTTATTGATCTTTTAAAGGTGGGTTGAAAAATATGTCTTTCAGCACCAAAGTAATATTTTATGACATTGATTTGCTTTTAACAGTGCACCAACTATCATTACAATAGAACCCACACTGAAACAGTGCACCCACGCATCCAGTTATCGTTACAATAGGACAATGGGATAATAAATGCAGTCTATTCAACCCCATGCAGAGTAAGAGCAATTCCTGGAAATGGCGTCAAACTGAAACTGTCGAAAATAACACAGCGATTACGTGAGCATTACCCTGTAATATAGTTAGTAAATTGTAGCCTCATTGTGCACTCAGCGATGCTTACGACTCCGACTGGAATTCCGCCATTTACCACGTCCAGAACACTTCCTAGAGTAGTTAACGATCAGCCAACGGTTCCCTCTCAGCTCGAGACCAAAACTCATTTATCTGTCTCGGTACCGTATAAAAGCTTTCACAAGAGGGGCGTCCTTTTAGTCAGAGATTTTGAGAGGATGGCCTACATTGCGGGCGTCTGTGTCTTGTTTGCGTTACGACAACTCAGTTGAATTATGTAGCCTATTCGCTTAGCTCACACGGGTTCTGCATGACTGCTCGACACGCTATTCCTATAAATTGTTCGTCAGCGTTTTTCTAATGATACAACCAACTCAATCGACCTTTCTCTGATAAGATATCGACCTAAGTGTTTTCATTCCCAATTTTCACTCCATACGACCACTTATACTTGGATTTGTCGTCACGAAGGTAGCTTGGATTACAGCAGATTCGCTTGATGGTGTACCTAATCATGATTTCGATAACACGGTCAATATTCCTATCCAAAAACTCAATGCACATAAAAGTGTAGAACTCCAAGACCTCTTTGTAAAATATTTACCTTGCGCTTCTCAAATATTGACCACAGAGCCCCATAAATGTGCCTTAGATTCAATTCAGCCCGTAGACTTGTACCAATTTGGCATCACGTCTTTCCTCCACAATGCTCTGTTGTCATTGAATATAGTGCAACAGAGCTGTATCATTTAAAATCATCTGTAGCCCTCAATACACCCCAAAACACGAACTAACATGGTATACACGATTTGAATATTGTTCATTTGTTTGCTTAAATGCTTGAAGTCAGTAATTAAAATTGTTGACTGCTTCGCCTTGCACAAAGACGCGCTTTCTTACTTTATATAAATTGTCAATTTTATGTTGCTTTGTGTTGAACGTTGTTTTGGGAATTGGTCTTACGATAATTGCTCCGGGACGTCCTTTATGGTTGGCAGCCAATGTATATTTAGACGCCTAACTACAAGAGTTTATCTGAGGCTTTACGGAGTTTTGGTCACAAAAAAAACAAAGGGTAACGGGTTACTAAACATAATTAAGTGTCTCCTTGAAAGAATCATTTGTTATACCTTTTCCTGGACAACTCGGTTCCAAGCCAAGTATTGGCCAGTGTTCTCTTCTAATGTATGAAGACTACCATGATACAGTTTGCTCACCGACAAATGTAGAAATGTGCAGAAATCTACACATCTTGGACTCGAATTATTTCTTGGCGGAAAAGGTTGATTAATCTTCTAAGATACCAGACAATCATACGATGAAACCAAGAATATAGCATAATATGTAAACAAAAGCACCCTTATTAAGGGTCGATGATTTGAACCTTAAGTACCAACAGCTAAAATTTCAGAACAACAGCCTGGGCTATTTCAAACAAAATGCAACCATGCAATAAAAATAACGATAAAGACAGTCACTTGAATGAGTTCCTTAACATCATTCTTAGTCTCCTCAGAAATGACATGAAGGTTTGTCAGTTGACATTCTGACAGCAATCCAGGAATTAATAAGAAACAAAGAGTTGACATTAGGCCATCACTCGGGTATCACAATCTTCTCGTGGTCTGAAAATCATGTCTCTCTGTAGACTGTCTGTCCTCTACCAGGAAAAATAGTCCCGCCCACGCGAGACAAGGTCACCTTCAGTTCTTTCAAATTTATATCACTTTCAAACGAGTCAAATTTTGGGTAGCCTATATTCCCGTTTAGTAGATGCTTCTGTGTATTAGCACGGAATCACCGGTCATCAGTATACGTTCCTACAACATGCAGAGTAAAACCACGGCAGCCCCGACAATGTGATAACTGGTATTTGGTCACACCTATCCGGTGAAATCCGATTCGTTGTCCGCTTACCTTAGGAAGGGTTTTATTCTAACTCTTCATGCAAATGTTTAAATGATAGGAAATTACACGCCCCTTAGTTCGCTCGCTAAAGCAGAATTAGGTAAAAAAAATATATACACTAATAGTAATTTCAATATATTAGACGTCACTTGTCTAGAATTACTCAAAATGTTGTATTGTCATCATCTAACATAAAAATTATGAAGGCTGTATCCTAGTATTTCTGTTCAGATAATTGCAGTCAGTGATACCGGCGCCACTCTTGACCGCCATTTTGACCATACATGTGTCAGAGTGTCGTATCTAATCCTGTGAGGGTCATCAATAACACAAACCTGCCCATGCCACACATTGTTCGCATAAATAACGGCTTCGGATTAGTATCCCGACCCCTTACCAGGCCTGTGCATGTATTATGATCTCGGACCTTCCCTGGGGTAATTTCTTGGCTAAGCCAGGGTGATAATTCTGTCGTGACTCTTATTTTGACTTGTCCAAGGTTGTTTATGAAGGCTTGATGTGTTAGACACAGTGCGCTGGATTATATACGATATGATAATACTCGAATCCTTCGCACACTAGTTAATCGTCACCCTGTTGTTTTGCCGTTCTCTGGGCGGGTTATGAATATGGATGGTATCAAAAGGGATTAGCTGTCATGAATTCATGGAAATTGCCTCCGAAACTAGGGCACGTTTGGGAAACATGCAATCGTCGATACCTTCTTCCTTATTGAACACACTTTGATATTTCCCTGAAATTGTACATTATTTCAATCTGTTCATCTATTTTCGCACCAATGCAATCGAGAAACTCTCCAACCACGTTTTACTCCAGTACTACTTGGCGTAAAAGTACAAAACAGATGAAAGGGGTAAAACAGGGCAGCAGTAGTGATCATTTATGGAAGAATATACGAAAAGCTAACAAGGCTCTTTTTCTTCCATTTTTATATACAAATGGAAAAAAGATTATACTGTTTTGGTGTTTTACACAGTTTTCTTCGTGATATGGTCTAGCGAACTCTTAACACTCCGGCGAATGATGGAGGTGAAGAAGTTTCTTATAAATTGCACCAAATAATCGTCAAGAAATTACATGTCTCGTAAAAACTAGCATATAGAACCATCTTCTAATCTTTATGTCAAAGAATTTAAACTGAATAATAATTTGGTGCAATAGAGGCTAAATAACCCACAACCCTGAATGCAATCAGCGCTTGCAGTGACTTTCCACCCCTAAAAAGCCACTGTATTACTGAAATCAGCTGCATAACATCAGTAGATTTACCTTCAAGGGGCATTATATATTGCGGTTTTCTTCCGGTTACATCAATATTTCATCAAGTTAGTTTTAGGATGCATCAGATAAGTTAAAATTGGGTTTCAAGAGTCGATTTAACGTCAAGAGCGTTTCTTCCCCTCCGTAGTGATAACTTGGTTTAGTTAGTCGCCATTCTGCGCGGTAATTTACTCGTTAATTCACCTCTGGGGTGCTAATTTCGCGCCACAACGGCGCAGTCATCCACTTAAAGCCTGTGCCAGATAACTCCTTAAAAAGTGATAATATTCAAACCGAACGACTGCCCTGCAATTACCAAAGCCAAGATAAGGACGCCAATTTCACGCCCAGTTATCAGCAGAGTGAAACGAAAAACTCTTGGCTTAAAATTGCTGGCGTGTTTTTTTCACCTTCGGATTTTTTACTCCGCTTAAAAGTTTTATGAGATTTTCTGACTGCTGACTATTGAAGTGAGCTGTAAATTTGGCAATGATCACAAAACCAATTTTCAGTCATAAAACATGCTGAAAACACGTATTTGTACGATACGTCCTTAGCTATAATGGAGAGCATTGTCTCGCAGAAGTAACAATTTAATATACTCTAATGTTTTCTATTTTATGTCATCTACGATTTATGATAAACATTCAGAATCTTGACCCCATGATTAATAATTTTGGCTGGGAGCTCCACTTTGCCAACTATAAGAATACATATATGTTAATACATGTAAGAGGCTGTCTAAGAACATGTTAAATTCATTTATTATCAGGCAAGCTGAGTCTGTCGATCAAATGGCTTGCTTCCTCTGTAAAATGGTCGATCTTTGCCTTTCCAGTTTTGGTGTTCACAGGTAGAGGATTGTTTATCAAACTGTTTATAGCACTTTTTGAGAAATGTTAAATGAATTAATACGTGCAATAGATGAATGAATTCAGACCCATTGATCCCTGTAATTATGTCCACTGAGAAACCGGAGAAGTTTGCCATATAACGTTTCACCTGGCGGATAGATGTACATGTACACGTACTCTGTTGTCACGCTAGAGAGGCACCTTGCTATATTCACCTTTAACTTACACGGCCACGCTTTTATGTAGTATTGTACTCTGTATGTTGCAATATTATATTTCTTTTAGCCAGTCGCCCAGTTGGTTAGCGCGCTACCCCAGCATAATGACCCAGGAACCTCTCACCAATGCGGTCGCTGTGAGTTCAAGTCCAGCTCATGCTGGCTTCCTCTCCAACCGTACGTGGGAAGTTCTGTCAGCAACCTGTGGATGGTCATGGGTTCCCACGGGCTCTGCCCCGTTTCCTCCCACCCTAATGCTGGCCGCCGTCGTATAAGTGAAGTATTCTTGAGTAAGGCGTAAAACACCAGTCAAATAAATAAATAAATTTTAGCCAGTCGCCTATATTCAGCTGTCTGTAAATCTCGCAGCCAAGATTGCCTTTAGTCAGTGACACGTAACAAAGCAAACTCTACATATTGATATGTTGGAAGTCCATAGTTTTGCAAAGAACACCAAGAAGTCATTGCCTCATGTGTCATAATTATTCAGAAAACCAGTAGCATATTGGGTGGAGTTCAATATGTTTTGACGAAGGGCGACACCAGTTACCTAAACTGCTATCGACTTTAATTTAAACCCTGTTTAATACACTGCCATGTTTGACTTTGTTCGCACGTTTTGGTATAATTTAACATTCATAAATAAATTTTATTTTATCTCTTGAAGTATTTGATCTAACAGCAATATGATTTTAGAGTTGTATGTTAGGAAATTTTGTTATAAATAACGATGTAGTCTATTCGCTGATACAATAGTGTAGCTGTTTTGCTGCGTGGAGTTTGTTTTAACCGCATGATGGTGCAGCTATTGCAAAAAAAATTACTCTCCACGCCCATTGCCCAGCATGCCACGTGTTTCTGAATGAGTTCTTGGTGTTGAAACCAGGCTTATGAAGTTAAACATTTTGAGTTTTTACCTGCAATAATATAGACGTACAGCATAAGAATGTTTGGAGTTAGTGTTGTTAGGTATCACTAATAGTAGGTAGCAAGTGAGTCTAATTTTACGGACAGCTGAAATATAGGCGACTGGCTAAAAAGAAATAAACTATAGTCGCATTTATATTCATGCTATGTAATAATACAAACCACAAAGCAGTAAGAGAATAAAATAAACTGAAATGAAATTGCCCCAGTAGTATATATTTATAAGGTCTTTTACGGAATGAGTTTGCATGCTGTAAGCCATGTCACGCTTTCACTAAAGATCGGAAGTAACACATAAGGGTTTGGTTGTTCAATAGTGTATCAGCTCATACCAGTATCAAGTCAAATTTTATAATCCAAATTTTAGCGACACATAGCAGTCAATGCGGTTGTCCCACTGCCATTTATAACAGCAACAGATTTAGTTTCCATTTAATATACTGTTACACAATCGTATTTGGGGTTAAGTATAAAATTTAAAAGACTGTTGATAAAGTTATATTTGTCATTCAGTCCTTAAACTGTTCCGCGTATTCCAGTCCTGGTCCCCAGATGAAACTTATACTACTGCTTTACAAACATACTAACTATGCCTTATATTGCTGGCTGGTAAAACTTTCAACTTAAGGCTTACGACTTAAGATTGAGAACCTAAGATTTACGGCTTCAAACTTGTAGATGGGGTGGTGATCAGTTATTGTTTGTTCCGCTGCAGCTTTCTGTGAGGAGGATTCTCTGGTACTTGGTAAAGAGCCATGATTTTCTCCGAGTTCTTTCTGAATTTTTCCGCATGATAAATCTGGTTGTGCAACTGAGGAAATTTTCACTTCTACGACCGGTGGAGGAAGCGTAGTGCCCGAGGCAAACCACCAACCTTTGGCAAGTGACTGACGGCTTCCCAACGTGTGACTTGAAGATATGCAACTCTTACTGACAGGAGACTTGATGCTGGCAATTTGTTTTGACGATTACGTGTTCATCCGGCTGTCAACTTAGAAATGCCATAAATGAAATATTCTTGATTACGGCGTAAAACACAAAATCAAATAAATAAACAAATAAATAGAAAGCCATTCTTTGATGCAAAAATCTTATACATAAATGATACACACGACATACCAGATTTAACAGAATATTATTGTTAACAGTTTTTACATTTTTTTTCATATTCACGACAACATTCTTTGAACAGTCTAACATTCACTAAAACCATTTGTTCACCAATATGGTCTTCAGATCTGTACTTTACGCGTGAGAAAAGTCATTCATTTTTTACCCTGTGTACTCACGTTTTCTTCATACATAAAAAGTAACCACAATCGTTTCACTGAAATATTCTTGAACATGAGATTCAACAGCTGCCAGATTATATAAGCAGTTGTATTCCTAGCCTTACTGTGTATGTTACATTACAACGACAAGAAACAGAAAAACAAATATGCAAATTGTGAAGAAAAATACAGTGTGCCTTCACCTTTCCTTCCCCGTGCGCTGGAATTCGCCATGCAAATATATTTCAATCTTCAGTTATGTTGTTTGTGATAAAAATCATGTTAAAGGGAGTGTTTCCAGGATTCCGTGCTCGTAACTCAACATGTTAAATGGATATATTAATTTCTTACAAAGTAATTCAGCTGTACTGCCCAATCACGTGACTCTAGCAGGTGCCCGTACGTGATGCAGCTGTTTAGCCGTACTTTTCAGTCATGTTTAATTCAAAACGTCAATGAATCTCTAATGAGCCTAACTCACATCCATCTTCGGTGTTCCCTCATTTCATTTCTTCGTGGACAATATTAGCTCGTGCAGCTATGGTCCAGATCACACTATAACTTGCAATAGATTTCTCTTCCTTTTCAAACGAACGCTTCGTCCCACGAAGACACAAATACAACTAGGCGGCAATTTTATCAAAGTTTGCGGATGGGCTGGCAATATTGCCAGGCAAATGATGTAAAACCGACTAGAGATCCACGCAGCAGTTCAATCTTTAACGAACTTTTGTTCATTTTGGGAAGGGACCCCAAAAAGTTGATTGCTTTTCCCGGAATACTCTGCGTTTATCCAATTCACTGTTTGTAATTTACCCTCGATTTTTTATGTTTTTTGGGTGTTCATCATCTGTGTTTTTAGAATTTTCTTCTTTACATATAGTTGCAATTTCACCTGACAAAATTAACATGTATAGCTAGCGCTACCTGATTACTGTGTAGGCTATAAGCCGCTTTGGTATCATAGCAGGTAATATAATTAGAACATGAGATTGTGACGGTTGCTGGACGATCATTAGCATCATTGTGCTATGAGTAGTTATTCTGAAAACTTTTTTTTTGAATGTCGTAATGCAATGCCGCATTAATCCTGATTGCTAAAGCTCTTCTGTGTGTGTTTCTAGTTTTCTTGCGTGATGGAAAAAATATCACTATCGTCTCATTATTGCTATTATTTCACCTAACAACTCCACAATCAGCTTTCGCAGTCGTGTTGTTGTTCTGCAGTGGTCATTGTTCTTAATAAACGGAATGCCAAAATCTTAAATCACTCTATCTGTGGGCTCCCTCTAATTGATACGTAGAACACATATATTTTGGCGTTCTTCCGCAGGGGAATCCTTTCCAGTACGCATGCACGAAGGTAACCACTGCTAATTCCAGTTTAGACACACACAACTCGCAGTACTACTAAGACACCACATCAGAGAGGCCATTGTCTTTATGTTACTGCTGGATGTCCTTAAAGGATACATGAAAAGGTCAGAAGTATTCAGAAATGACGTCATCGATGAACACACTGGAAACGCAGGACCAGCTCCCCTAATTCAGGGTCTTACCCCAATATAGTTGTTTTGACAGTTATCATCCTTGACGTCAACCCAGCAAGCTACTTAATTTCCCAACTGATCGCCAAAGCCATAGGAAAACTGCAGTTAAAAGTCATTTTTACGCCCCAAGAAAAAAACTTAGAAGCCTTTTTTGTATTTCCATATGTTTGAAGTGTTTAATGTGTTGAAGTCATGAACTCGGATCTCCTCAATCGAGGGTAAAACTGGCTACCTCCAGTTCAAGGACATAGATGATGCTCACACCGTTGTGTATAGGAGTACGGAATGGTGCAAACTAAGGACTATCGTTAAATCCCTGCATTCGTGTTAATCCCATATGAGAACGCGGTTTCGAATGTGTAACACAACATCACTGCTTGCGAACGACGTTTTAATCCCCATTTCTTCGGGGTTGGAGTCGGCTGTAACAAGACCGATACTGGAATGCAACGCCCACTGTGCTCTTTTTGCACTGCCACATTGGCATCAGCTGACACGAGAACACTGCTGTCGGGTTACGCATTTAACTGGATTCAAATACAGAAATAATAATGCTAATAATAATAATAATGACTACGGCGTAAAACACCAATCAAATAAAGAAATAAAGAAAAAGGAATACAGCCATGGAGACCGCTCCATTGCAACAAATTCCAAGTAACTTTCTGGAAGAAAGAAGTGTTTGTCATCGGAATTTCTAAAGACGCATTTTCTAAAGATATTTTATCGCGAAAAATCCGCAATCACGAATGCCTAGTATAAAGATTCTGCTTTTCTGTACATTTTAGCATAATTTATATAATTTACTGTTATTAAAAAAATAACTGAAAAAGTAGCGACAGATATATATGATACTTTTTATATATTTATCGTAAAAAGAAACAGTTGTAAAAATGCCCAAAGCTCGTTTCCGACAGGTTTTTTTGTTAATTATCACCGGATTACCCAAGAAACTCAGATCAGTTTAGGAAGATTAAACAGTTTCGACCAGTAACGAGTGTCCACAACAAAACAAGCAAGTACAAACAAAAAAATGGTTATTTCAGTGCCGACAGGAACTCTTCATAATCAATTTTCCCGTCCTTGTTTTTATCAGCTTTTGCCAGAATTTCTCCCATTTCTTCCTCCGTGTAATCAAACTGTTTTTCTTTCAAACAATGGAAAAGTTCCTCTTTCGTCACATTTCCGTCTCCGTTCTTGTCAAACGTCCTAAAGAGAGTTCGTAATTCGCTGTCCCTGAGGAGAAAAGGGAGACAAGCTTGTGACGCAGGACAATCAAGAAATGTTTAAATTGATTGATCGATTGGGTGATTAGTGTTTTACGCCCCAATCTATGGGTGGAAAATCCTTGTCAAAAAAGCCGGGATAGCCACCAACCAACTGCCTCCAGGCATCCATAACACAAACGTTCTCAATTTCAACCCTTAGCGTGAGAAACTTTGTGTTTACATGACATTTCTAACTTTGACTTAAGTAAACACCAGCTTTGTGGAATCGGTAACGGTCAAACAGACAAAAGTCTTCGAATAGATTCATTTTGTGTCGATTGGTGCAATTCAGCCAGCTAATCGAAAATAAAAAAAAATGAAGCGCTGTTCCACAAGCCGTGCATTCAAAGGGTGCGATGTGTCGAATTCTACAAATGGTATGAAATAACATTTGACCTGCTTTTGTTTGGCTGATGTAATTCGACGAGTTGATGCGACAATTCGCTCCGTGTCGACGTTTTAGTAAATTTGGAAGGAAAGCTGAAAACATTTGTCAGCTGATCTCTGAGCTAGAGGAAAATAAGTCTATTGCAATTTTTAGGAACTCACTTGACATCCTTGAGTGGAATTTTGCACATCTCAGTCATGAACTGTTCGTATGTCACCTTATCTTCGCCGGCTGACACCAAGTCCACGAAAATTTTCTGAAAAAGAAAGGTTCATTTGACTTACACTTAGTCCATAGTTGTTTAACACCGTGTTGAGAACATGTCACTGAATTCTATGGTTTTATTGGTGAATTAGAACTGTCACACTGGAATACACGGAGTAAACCACACAGCTAAAGTTGCTTACCAATTCCCAGTTCCCAGTTCCTTGGTCCCTATTCCCTACGAACTGTGGATAGAATTCAGATAGGTGAGTAATCCTCAGGAGACAAATCTCCTGACCTAAATCCACAGCCCTATACCGGCGACACCTGAATTCGAACCGGCGACCTCACTGATCGGAAGCTGATCGGTTGTACCCAGACAAAAGCTTTTGCCGAATGATCCAGCGATTGCCCACAAGGCTGGGGATCCTTGTTTTAGCTACTGGACCTAATTATAAATAGTATAACCTGTTTAAGCAGTATATTACTTGGAGGGATTGTGAGAAACATAATTATGACTTTTAATCCACTGAAAACAATCGGCCGTCGCCGATATCCAGCCAACCGCCTGACTGCCGGTACGGCTCAGAGTGTGACGTCATCGATGACCAACCTAAAGTCTAGCTGGCCTAAATAACCTGGGAATTCCTATCACAATGATGTCATTTTCGAGATGGATTCCAACAACACAGAAGCAAACATACTGCCGTATCGATTTGAACTCATTGTGGACAACGTTGAAGTTCCGACTTACGACACTAACATCTCCGGCCAGTCCCTATACATGCGTTATAGTGTCTATAATCACACTTTGTATTTGATCTTTGTCCAGACATTTCCGACCGCACTAGCAATATGGACTGGTCAGCTGTAGATTTTATCCTGCACATTTACGGTGCGGGCGTCGGCGTTGGTGTACAGACATTCACTATCTCTCAGTTTTCAGTTCAGTTAATAGTATCCAGGGTCCTTCGATAACCTCTCTTTACAACCGTATGCAGAGCAGCAAACCATTTTGTGGAGAAATTCGACATGCTTGTTGTATTTCTTGTAGCGTTTTTTAACACTGAATGGAGATTTCACAATTTAACAATATATACAGGGATAGCCTATTATGAACGAATAAAAAAATCCGGACACTAATCCTTTAAGCACGACGTTAAACCCTGAGCACTCACATACTCACTTGTGGGGGAAGGTAACCGGTTCAACATATTTGTTGAAATAAAATATACTTACATTAGGCTGTAACCGAAAATGTTTTGTAAAGCTAACAGCTAACATATATTTCAGACGGGAAAAGGTAGAAATAAACGTGTAGACATTATTAAACGAATACAAGAAAGCAGTTTTGAATGTATGCATATTTGTATCACAGAAATCTTGTTGGTCATACATTGCTAGTTGAAGAGAAAAATCACACGCAATTTTTTTTCCCAAGCCTAACGTGCAATCTGATATTATGGCAGTAATAACTTAGGCCGACAATTTGAATTAATGACAGGCAACTGTCACATTTATAGTCGGATAACTTTTATAGACGGATAACTGTATCGTGTCTGCATATTTGTAAATGTATTTCTGCAGCACAAATATAAAGCAGAAAACTAATGACTTTCATCTGACAAATGTACGCTTTTCTAAAACCCATATCAGATGATCAACGCTTCGAATCAAAACAGTTGTTGAGCAACACCATTTAATGAGGATACAAAGTTAGTTGTAATTCAGTGTGTCTGTCTCTGTATAGCATTTTCCTCAACTCTTAACAGTCTCATAGAAACACATGAAATTTGCTTGTTACCATGACAACAAGCGTCATCTCACTCTCGTGTTCGAGTGCGGGAGTTTCGAGTAACCAATTAGACAGCTGCTCTCATTGATGTGAATTTATCACCTCTTCACTCACACACTAGGGCACCACAACACACTAATACAAGCAACTCTATAGTCACAGTCTGAGTTGGAGTGTTTTTAGCTCCAGAACAAAAATTAAATGTCATGCAGGAAAATTAAATCTGGGCTTTTGAATTCTATCACAGAGGATCACCTGCTCCGGATAAATTATAAAGGAATACAAAAAAAAAACCTCAATGATTCAATGATTATGATATAGTGTATATAGTGTTATAATATAGTGTATATAGTGTTATAATATAGTGTATGTTGTGTTATAATATAGTGTATAGAGTGTTATAATATAGTGTATAAAGTGTTATAATACAGTGTATAAAGTGTTATAATATAGTGTATATAGCGTTATAATATAGTGTTATAATATAGTTTAATGAGAGGGTGATTACAATAAATAAATCTATTTATTTTGATGTTCTCGGGAATGTTTCGCGATTGTTATGGGAGGAGGAAACCTTATAAATTTAGGGAAACAACCGCCCCTTACTATATAACTGACTTACATCCTGACGTAAGGCCGCCTTCGAGCAAATTCCTTGCTCTAACCTCTTAGTGCCATTTTTAAAGGCTGTGGTATTACTAGACGCTCTAACCAGGTCCCCCTGGTCTCCCATTATTCATACAAAATGTCCAATCGGCGCGTGAAATAACTAGGACATTATGGGTTATAAAAAAAAGGGCAAATCATGTTGTTTAAAAAACTGATATGATATAATCGAACATCAATTCAGTATACTGATCAAATTAAAAATTCATGTGAATTAATTCCGAAACTTACACATCAGCAGATTGAAAAAATTCGCAGATGAAGGCTGCGCTTCACTATTAAGTAATTTCTGTGAATATGATTGGTCAACAAACTGGTCACCTGACTGACTGATTAACTGATTGATTGGTTGAGTATTCAATGGTATTGGTTCATATATTTTGCATAAGTCGATTGATTTTGGAAAAAAAACTGAAGCGTTTAGCTTTTTTGAACTGTTACACAGATTATTCTTCACATTACTCTTGAAATTAAGCCCAAATACACCGAATTTCTTTGGTGGTGTTCACCATCGTGTTATATAACAGTGTTAGTTTTACATTAGATTTCTTTTATCGGTTTTACTGAGCAGAGACAAGACAAGAAGAAACCTGTAGAAACCAATAAATCAATGTCAATAAATATCTATTTATACCTGTAAAGAAAATCCAAATGTGTTTGTAATTTGATTCTGTGTCGCCCACAGTCTTTGAAAACATCTTAAATTTAAATTAATTACGTCGCATCTGCCATGTCGACCTTTGGTTTAAGTGACAGCGCGAATTTTTACATTTAATAAGGTGTAGATGTTTAGCCATGAATGTCGTCTGAGCTAAAACATATTCGCTTCATAAAACAGCTTAGCAAATCTCTCAAACGCTTTGCATAATTGATGTCAGTCGGTGGAATTTCCGCAGACGCTTCAAGTTTCAAGGTTTCGAGAAAGGAAGGTTCAGTTGTTTAAGCATGGATGAACATTAAATTGTGGAGAAGTTGCAGAACAACGTACAACAAACCGTGTTGTGTCTGATGGTTTGGGCCGGACAAACAGCGAACTGCGTTTAACTATTATCCGATTCTTCCGCATCGCACATCGTTCTCAATTTTGGCGGGAGAAATGCTAATGTCTAATTCGACGCATAGATTTAGAATAAAACACTCAACTGAGGTAAAATGACAAAGAGGCCGAATTTCACTGGTTACATGAGATCATTTGCCAACTATCAACCGTCGTCCCTACTTTGGTATACTACAGTATTTTATATCATGTTCCTGCATAGAGCAGGATTCTGCTGGTGGATTAAGCATTCCCGAGGCCTGGTCCCTCTGCATTTTTTCTTGTTGTTGTTATTAAATGAGATGACAACACAGTATTTTGAGTAATTCTAGACCAGTGAGGTTTAATAGATTGTAGGTAACATCACTGCCTTTCTATATCTAAGTCTACTTAAGGCATGGTGCTGGGAGACGTGTAAGCTGCTATTTTAAGTGTTTACATTAAAAGTTTGGACTAAACTTAGTCTGGAAATAGCCTTACACATGAATATACTCCAGCCGTTACCTGTGACCATTTGCCAAAATACACAATGTCTTCATTTTTCTGGTTTTAATCTCTTTGCTTTTATATGTACAACGTTGGTGTCTGGCTGTTCAGGCGGTCGTGCATGAAGGTCGTTGGACGTCAAGTGCCTTCCACCAATATGGCGTCCAGCCCGAGCTCGGTCATCGGGTGAACAAGCTGTGTGTCACTAGCGGGAAAGTTCGTCAGTTGAAGTTCGATGTCCGATTTACTGACCAGCGAATCCTCGATGCCTATGTACACTCAACAGGTAAAAAAATATACGATGCAACGTATTTAAGACTACAGGATGCGCCTATGTCCTATTTGTGACATTTCCTTCTCACTTCACGCAGACCACAGCCAGGTGTGGGTTTATTTTTATTTATTTGATTCCGGTTTTCTGTATAAAATACAGAATAAATCAAGAGTAAAGCAGCGATGATAACGTGATGGTCAAGAGTAACAGGTTAAATCCGTTCTCTTGACAGTTTATCTCAGTTATGCTTTTATTCTAACTGTTAATATAAATGTTTCAGAAGTAGCAACTAACGGGGAAAAACATCACAATATGGTCAAAAACTAAAAGAGCCAAAACGCAGTGATGTTAAATGCCGTTTATAAAACCTCACTTGACTGGAATTACTCAAAAATGGTGGTGTTCTCATCACATTTAATAAACAATGGAAATAAAACAATGCAAAGGGACCAGGTGCCGTGGATTCTTACTCCCCCAACACAAACCTGGCTCTCCTGGAGAAAATCAGAGTGGTCGGAGAAAACCACCGGCCTTTGATGAGGAAATGGCGAACTTTCCTACGTGTAAAATAGATTTTTACCTGAATAGCATAACTCCTAGGATAGAGGTATCAGTCATAAGCCAGATAAAGGCATTGCAGAGCGAAGAAAACGTAAAACGGTAACCAAGACAGACATATATATATATATATATATATATATATATATATATATATATATATATAGCGGAGGTCGAACGTTCCCACTGCTGGCAACCCGGCAAAAACTAATTTAACATGAATACCAGGACCCAAAATTGTCCTTATTTTTTAGGGATTCGAGGTACGATTAATTCTAGGTGATTAAATTTCAGCAGTTAAACGTGCAAACCCGGTTTTTTCGGCTGCTATGTACATGTAGGGTGATAGTCATGTGGCCAATTTTAGCCATGACAGGATTCTTGGCTTGACGACAGGTACACATGTCAAAATCGTCAGTGATTTGAAGGCCTGTGTTGGGCAGGTCTAACACAAGGTTTCATGTACCGTCCAACATAGCATCGAATTGGGAAAATAATTAGGGCGTCTGATTGGTTCAAATAGTGTCGGTAAAGACCCGGTGGCAACAATTTCTCCCGTCCCCGAGGCCATTCTCTAGGGTCTTGAGTGCAGCTGTTTCTCAGTTGCGTAATGAAGTTCCAATAAATCCCCACGAAGTCATTAAATTTAGCTGGGGTCATACGGAGGCCAAATTAAACGACCTGTACACAGATTTCATTGACTTGACTTAAGTAGGCCCTACTATAAGGTATGTAATCAATGATGTATATATATAGTTTATTACCTAATTCCTACATTCTCCATTAAGTGCTGACAAATTCATTAAGTGCTGGACAAATCCATTAAGTGCTGGACAAATCCATTAGGTGCTGGACAAATCCATGTCAGAGCGAAATTCTTGACATGGAGCTATTTGCGCTGAATAAAATTTACTGTAGAATAATATTTATTTCGAGGTATAACCCTGTTTTCAGCTTATCCGAGTTATTAAGCTGCAGTGTTGGAATATTTTTGTGGTGTTTTGTGACCATACCTAGATTGGGCTCTTGATAAGAAATCCAGTTCTGGTGCCTACCCTTTCTGTAAAGAATAACAGTATGCTACACAGCAAAAGCAGCTATTTGACCAGTCTAGTAGACATGTCATATTTTTTCTATAAAACATCGATGTTTTGGAGAAAACGTGGAAATAATTTACTGAAAACGTCAATGTTATAAAAAGGATGCCAGCCTATTTTTTTAACACAAACGTATGCGTATATAGTCCCGCCATATACACCGGACAAGGCGTTGCTAATGGATTTACAACTTCTTGGTTTATTGTCACGACGCTTCAATCACTTGATAACGATGCTAGTATCTGCATCGAAACGTCGTGACAATAAACCAAGAAATTGTAAATCTATAAGCGATGTCCAGTGTACTTCCGCGCCAACTTCTAAATGCCACTAAAACAAGTCCCACCATATACATGTAACGCGTTTATAGATAAGACGTCTGCGTTCAAATAAAAATAGCAAGATGCTTGCATATTAATGCGTGTGTTTTTATAAACACGTGTCTGTGTCATTAATATTTTCAGCGTATGACCTGGTTTATTCATGCTGATGGACGGATTGAGCGCTGCAGACACTGAGAGGAGCCAGCCTAATCCAAAACGAGGCAATATGGCGGGTTTCATTTGGAGAGGGAGTACGAATTCAAATTCTTTCATTCGTGCTAACACATGCATCATGCATGCAGCATAAATATTAGCAGTATATTGAACCTGTGGTGACTAACTATTACTTGAGAGTCTGTGCAAGACTTTATTGCAAACAGGGCGTTTTTGCTGATGGTAGTGTTTTACTTTCTTTCTGCCAAGGACTCGTGGCTGCATATCCACCCTCCCAGTTTCACTTGCTTTCACTCTGTAGCTCTCCATCTGTTAGCGCGTTTAAAATACCAACGCTCCAGTACCATATCTGATTATGACATAGGCTGGAAAGTAAAGTGTACTGTATAGCAGCTCCGACGCACAAGAATAAAAATGCATTGTGATTTGATATTTCAGTTTATATTATAAGTCTTTTTCAGAACTTTTGAAAATGATTTAAAGTTCCGATGCAGGTATCAGTACCCGGTACAAGTCCCGTAGGTATCCTTGACACACTTAAGACGTGAAATACGCCCCAGAAGAAAACACCGTGTATTGCCTCTGTTCCAACATTTGGGGAAACTTGCCACGGCTGGCTAGTTACGTATAAAAACGCCCTAGTATAGCGAGAGTACACATATACTCTGGCTTGCCTTGATTTGACATTGACGGCATATTAAAACTTGTCCACCTTCAAGCCACTGTTGTGGCCCAAGTCATCTGGTGAACAGAGCATTTGAACATAATAAAAGACTGATTTATTTGTCGATGACAAGTTTGTACGTGGTAATCATCCGTCAGTTCCGATCTGCTATTCGCTCTCCACAGTTAATTGTCGCTAACGATATACCCGAAGAAATAGTTTAATTATAGTCTTAGCCAGTTCTTCATTTTATACAGCGAAATGAACAGTGTCACTGAAATGTGCTGTGAAATAATTATTCTCATTGGTGCCAAAGTATAACCTTTCCAAACCAACAGTTGCCATGGGACATACACTGGTAGGTTTTACTTCCGATCTGGTCTGCGACAAGTCAGTTTAAGGGCCGGCCTCTAGGTCTGATTTTCGTAAAATGATCAGTCTGTCCAGAATTTTTAAAATTCCACCATTTTTGGCGTGAAATACGTGGAAGGGTAAATCACACTTTAATCAAAATTTACATGTTTACATCAAATTTATGTTCAACTTTCAGTCGTGATGATTTTGAAGAACATTTATGTTGTGAAGCGGGATTTCATAGAGATTACATGAGCCGTGTCGGCCATTACTGTCAGTGCAATGTGACACAAACTTCCGTAGCAAGACACCCACTCCCCCGCCCCGTCCTCACACCTAACAACACAACACTAGCAAGTTCCACTTACTGCTATTTCTTCATCCGAGCCTCTGAATCCTATATTGTACAAGATCGTCTTCAGCTCCTTAATATTCAAAAACCCGTCATTGTTCACGTCGGCCTCTCTGAAAAAACGATCAAACGTTGCTCGGTTTTCCTCAGACACGCTCATTGTTTACCGACTGGATCTCTATATATCTGTGACTACGATGTTTTCGCACCAGGCTATGGTATACCACGTAGGTATGTTCACAGCTTTATATACCTACTGGGTTTGTATATACATATACAGCGGGGTTGGTCTGTAACAGCTGGCTACAGCATGCATGAATCACCCTCGGCTCTGTTAAATTGAGATTTAGACCGTTGTTATGTCATTTATATGGCACACTTCGAACATACAACAATAGCGGGTTACCTTGTACAGCTTTGTAATGGAAAGGATTTACTTGAAGGCCAGCTAGTATGAACTTCTAGTTAGCAGGTTTAGCTGTTATAAGGGCTTATCGCGAGTGGAAGACCTTATAAATAACCTTGTTGTAAAATAGACCTTGTTTTGGCTGTTAGATACCTACTTCTCTTGGCTGTGAAATGAATATCATGCGGTACATAGGCATGTCATTTACACTGGTTTATAGAATTATTTTCAGTGAACGCTGCACTGTTGTAATAAATTCATGTGGAGCTCGTGTGACAATGGCGGGTTGTCGTCTGGTTTCGACAGAGTACATTATGAATATTAGACGGAACATTGTATGGCGCGACAACTGCTCTGCACAGTGAGTACTGACTAAACCTCGGGATGGATCAGGCGTAAGGAAAATATTTACATTGTGGTCAGAGCCACATGTTGTTATGACATTGTGGAAATGCCTCTCTCTGTAAGTGAGTAGAAGATATCGTAAACAGTTCACCTTGCTGTGAAAATGCTACGTATACAACGCAATATAATCATATTATGTTATATATACAATACTGTAAGTTTAGACTTTGCGTTGTGTACACTCTGTGTCAATGTGTTCTATTTTACAGTGGAGGAAAGCTGAAAAATGAAGACGTACAACTGAAAACCGTGCTTTTGAAGACTTAAATGCATTCAAATATTTGAAGACTGCCTGGTAGGTAGCCTTCAGACATTTGAAGTCGTACTTGTTGCTGCCTCGCATCGGTGGCGCTCAACACAGAGAGGTTACAGCAAGAAAACAAGACTGGTAGGCTCGTTGCCAGTGTAATGTGACTGGGAGGGGTGTCTGGCAGCACTTTGGGGGCATGTACTCGCCCTGCCACAGGAAGACACATTATATGTACACATACCTATTTACACCTCGTCGTCAGCTGATTGAAAATTAAGTATGACGTAAAACCCCAGACAAAAATACATACCGTGTGTATGACGGGAGTGATTGAGTACTTGGGGTTTAACGTCGTAATTAACAATTTTTCAGTCATATGACGACGAAGAGGTCCTTAGAGGGCATGTAATGGCCTCCTTGTTGCAGGCAGGTCTAGAGCGCTCTTTTATCTAGTACTGCTTCACTGAGATGCCTTACCGAGGCAAGTAAGACGCCGCGCCCGAGCCATTATACTGATACCGGCCAATCAGTCGTTGCACTATCCCCTTCATGATGAACACCAAGCGAGGTCTTTTAACGTCTTCGGTGTGACACGACTCAGGATTGACCCTGGATCTACCGCTCTCGAAGCGGATGCTCTACCAACTGTGCTATCGGGGTCGGTCGTATGACGGGAGAAAGGTCATTTGTTTGGATACATATTTGATAATAAGAACAAGTATGTAATATTCTATAAAACTGAGCCACAACTAAAAATATTCAGTAAATATTTTTTAGATATTTTTTATCAAATAATAATTGGTGAGAAAACGTGAATTGTAAAATCAGTTTATCGATGAAACTGAGATATCTGATGAGGCAATCAGTTAGTTGAACCTCAGCGCAAAATAGCTTTGACTGATTGATTGATTGATTGACGTTTGGGGCTGTGCACAAGAACTTATCCTTTATATGACAGCTGCCATATAGAACACACTCTAGACCTATAACAAATGGACTGAAAACATAGAACACCTGAGGCCATATCAGTACAAACATTGCAAAGTAATGTGAAAGATACCTTAACAAAATACATAAATAAGTAAATAATACCCAATAAATCTTAAACAGTCTATATTTTAGGAATACGAAGGTAGTCAGTTTAATGGGTAAAGGAACCGGAGTGATTGAAATGAATAACCGGTATTTAGCAGGTACATGGCAAACTTTACAGCATGTGACGCACAAACCTTAGCTGAAGCCAAATGACGATTCTTACAAACTTGAAAATATGAAAATAATTCTACCTTGAGGCAAAACATCCCGAAGGACTGAATAGAGCATGCATTATAAACGACACTATAGAACATTCGTGCGTGCAGCAATAAGCTTGTGTAAATAATTAGGTCAGTGCATGCATAGAAAAAAGGTACTGTTTTATTGTTCATTGTATTTGTGTATTGTTACTGCATGCACAATAGCCGTTGTGTGTAAATGTATTTTGAATCAAACTGCACCATCAGGTGAGGTATATTTGTCTGAGTAGGCCATAAAATCCACCTAGTTGATTGATCCACCGAAATCAGCATATATCGTGCACTCTAACTGGACAGCTATTTACGTTTAACGGTACGGAGTAACAATAGATCGTCTCCATATTCCCTCCCAAATCCGACATTAATTCGGAGGCGTAATGACGTCACTAATTTCGTGTTCGTTACGTCACAGTTCACACGTGAAGATATTTTATTCATTTTGACGCATGTTCAGACCGCATGCGTGCGTTTTATTTGCATACGTTAATGACGGGCCCGGTCTGCACAAAACATGAAGACGGACTACATAAAATATAAGAAATATGAAACGAACAGAATGTTCTGGCGAGAACGTGACAATGCTTGCATGTAAAGTACCCGATATGCGTACATAGCCATGCATGTTGTTTCTATTCCTGACGCTAACGGTTTGAAAAATGAAAAAATAAAAAGAATTAAAAAAATGACAGTATAACTTGTGAAAAATGCTAAAATGAAAATTACTAACTATAGGCGACAAATGGTAAAATGAATGGCATTGTTACTCCTGGTAACACAATCCGATGGACAGCTGGCGCTGGACGTGACAAAACACTGAATTATTGGAAAAACTAGAGAGACAAATACTTCAGTCGGAATTGTATTACACAGCGTCACTTCCAGCACATTAACCGCCACCTGATGGCGGCGCGTGAGAGAATTGGTTCCATTGAGTGTAATGAATTTGGCCTAGATGACCTAACTGGTGGCCGAATTGCTGGATAGTTATAGCAGGGGTGTCGCTGCTATTTATATACAGTAACCAGGTGTTGATATATCCACCGATAGTCGATCTTCTGGAGAACCCATAACACAGGGAAACAATCTCCGGTGGTCAGTTCAAATGCAGTTCATGTCAATTTGTCATCGCCGTATAATAATATAACATTCACAAATAGATAATGAGCAAACTCCAGGCATGAACGGCTGCAGTTAACAAGAATCTGGACATGTGGTAGCCCTAGTCAACTTCATACGTGAGTAGTATAGAAGGGGCAGAGCGTGTCGTATTGGGGAGGAGCAGTTGGGGAGGAGCGGTCTTGGCGCCTGAATTTGGTTGATGTCCGCGCTGCGCAACCCATGAGCGAGGAGCGTGATGCGTGACGGACCAATGAGTGATGTAGGTGTGTTGTTGAGTCCGCGCTCAGAGCGACGCACGTAACGGTACAATAAGCGCATCTCCTTCAGCTCCTTCGCCCCCAAACGCACCCATGGGTGACCACGCGGTCTTGGAGCGAGTAAGGGTGTGACGTCACCCGCGAGGAGCGCTCAGAGTTGGCGCCTGAATTTTATTGACGTCCGCGCTGAGCAACCCATGAGCGAGGAGCGTGACGGACCCATGAGGTCAAGGCACCTGAAGTTCGTTGACGTCCACGATGCGCAACCCATGAACGAGGCGTGTGATGCGTGGCGGACCGATGAACGACAGGGGAGCGAAAACGTTCACTTGTAAAGTTGGTTTGAGCAGCTCCTTCAGGTCCATTTTGTGCCAAAACTAACCAATGGATGAGCTCTATTTCGCGCCAAAACTGACCATTAGGTGACCTCCATTCGCGCCAAAACTAACCAATGAGTGACCGCGCAGTTTTGGCGCCTGAATTTTGTTGACGTCCTGTTGACGGGATAAATAGAAGGTTGAGAGTGAGGGAGGAATGTGTCGCTATTGGGCGGCTTGACAAGTACATCTCTCGACAAAACCCATCATGGCTTACGGAGGAGGGGGAAGAGGAGGAGGATTAGGACGAGGAGCAGGAGGAGGAGGAGAGGCTTCAGAAAGGGAGAGATAACGTGCCGAACGTGTGCCAGGCACTTTTCCAGACGGAGCAATTCCCTGCGGCACGAGAAAATGCAGCACGCCGAGGAGGGAGGAGCGAGCTTGACATCCCCTACCTCGGCGGTAGGGGGTGAGCTTACTTGCAGAACGTGTGCCAGGCACAGTTATAGGGAGGACAACTGGCTGCGGCATGAACGAACGTACGACGCGGAGGAGGGAGGAGCGAGGATCACGTGCCTGACTTGCGCCCGGACGTTTCCCCGACGGTCACATTTGGTCCCCCACCAGCAGGTGCATGGGAAAAAGAAAGAATCGTACCCATGCGGAGGGAGTAACACGACGTTTTACCGGTTGTGGGATTGGAGAGTGCATCAACGTGCTGAACACGGCAGGGTAAGTAACACACATACACACGCATGAGTATCGTATAGCTATAATTCCGTACAGTATAGTATAGTATAGTATCGTGCAGTATAACTATAGTAGAGTATAGTTATGATATTGTATAGCTATAATATAGTAAAACTACAGTAAGGTAATAGAATGGTCGCATAGCACGGCGACTTGGCGCAAAGGTCAAGGGCGTGTGATGACGCCACACCCCGCGCACAGTGTCAGCCAGCATGGTGAACACGGCAGGGTAAGTCACACACTATGGTAAAAAGCCGAGCGGTTTCAGCACTGGGTCAGACACCGCAGCGCTTTGCTTAAGTCACACATCGCATTAAACAATCGTCTTATTTACGTTCTTCCGTAGACCTGAAGGGCGTCAACTAAAACTGACATATTTATCATACGATGCAGTATAAACACATTCCCTATTTCCTACTATGAATGGTCCAATTTTCGAGAGGAAGCCAGCATGAGCGGAATGTGACTATACTATAGTTACACTGTACTGTACTCTACTGTACTCTACTGTAGTATACTGTACTATACTGTACTATACTATACTATTTTTTTTATAGACGGATGAGTCGAACAAGAAGAAAGTGGAAGATCCACAGCGAACCACTTCCAAGCCGACCCAACCCATCCCTTGACTATCTCCTGCCTACCAGTGTCAGCGACACACGGGAATTGTATCGGCGGTGCCGGCGGGTCACTACATCCGATGGCGACGTAACAGGGAGAAACTTGTTCCCTCCGGCACCGCGAATGGCTGCGCTACAACGACCGGCGAGGATTGACACCTCAAGACTTGCGCCGGGAAGTGGACCACAACAAAGCGCACGTCGAGTCCCAGGGTTACAAGCTAAAACCCATGTGGGAGTGCGAGTTTCTTCGCCTGCGGAAAACGAACCCGACCTTGCGCTCCTTCCTGCAGCAGTAGGGCTTATCCCCGTCACAGCGACAGTCAAAGACGCAAGCTCAGCTGGTGGAGGCTGTCGTCCAAGGCCGGTTGTTTGGCTTCGTCGAATGTGACATCCACGTGCCGGACCATATCAAAGCAGACTTTGCGGAATGTCCACCCATATTTAAAGACATCGATGTGAGCCGAGAGGACATAGACCCCACCACGGCGGACTTCGCACGGGTGAATGACATCATGCCGGGTTCCAGGCGAAAGCTGATCGGGAGTATGTTCGGCACGGAAATTCTGCTGGCAACCCCGTTATTGCAATGATACCTCGCTCACTTGTTGGTACTGACCCACGTCTACCAAGTGATGCAGTACACGCCCGGGCAAGCCTTCCAAATATTTGCGGACGCCGTCACCCAAGCCAGTTGACAAGGGGACGCCGACCCTTCCAAGGCTTTCATTGGGGAAACGATGAAGCCGTTGGGAAATTCCGGCTATGGAAAAACCGTGACAAACCAAGACCGGCATGTGGATGTGAAAATCTGTGACCGGATGAAACGTGCAAGTTACTGAAGAGTGTACGGTGCCGCAACGTCAACCAAATCGATGACGACACCTTCGAAGTGGTGAGCAGCAAGAGTACCATCATTACAACCTGCAATTGCAAATAGGATGTACGGTGTACCAGTACGCCAAACTCCGTATGATGGAGTTTTATTGTGATTTCATGGCTCGTTTTTTAACAAGGCTTACTGGCAGTACTGCGAGATGGACACTAACTCCGCGTAATGGGCTTGTCTGACCCGGACTGGGAATTCTTGGTTAAACCTGAGCTGCGGGCGGTATACCAGGCGGAGGGGGACAACTGGTTGCCTCGACGCGACCACTACGACTTTGATAAACGTACGCCTGGGCTCTTCAAAGTCGAGTAGACTGGTGACGTTATCGTCAGTTTATGTTCAAAGACATACTATTGCTACGGCGGGGAGTCGAACAGTAAATATAAACGTCATGTTGGACATTGGTATAGCATTCGTAGCCTGTAAAGGCCGTTCCAAGTCGATAATCGCAAGATGCATTTCCAACACAAGACAAGCTCTCCTGCAAAGACGTTAGCGCTCGTGGGGTGGAGAAGAACGTTTACCTCTCCGTGTTGCGCAACTACCAAAGCAAGAGTGGTGTGAACCGAGGCATGCGTATGCGGGAACGGCGCAGCACAAAGGCGCTTTCACTTGTTTTTACGGGAAGCGCAAAGTAGTGCCAGGTGTGAGCACCACCTGGATTTTTGACTATCCCCGACGGTTATATACCATGCCCCTTACGATATGTTTGCCGTGAAGGTTAAAATAAATACAAGTCAAAAACCACTGTGTGCGAGTGTCATGTCATTTTCTCGTTATTTTTTTTTTAATTTCATAACATGTCGAACAGGAACAAACAAAAGATGGAAAGAACGTTATTACAGTTGGTGGACTGATAAAAGACGGGGGCTCGACCCCAAACTGGCGGTCCACCCAATCGAACACCATTAAGTCGTTATCGTATGTCGTTCACGACGTGTGCAACGTATGTACAGTAGCATCCATGGGACGACCTCGAGTCCACTGGGTTAAGTAATACACGCAATATTTCCCACACACGGCCGTGTCCAGACTCCCGACTCGCCGATCACTCCACGTCCAGTGTTGTGTCCTCCAGTCTAGTGGTGATATCGGTGAGGAGGAGTGGCAGTCCGTACGAATCAAGGTATTCTCCCCGGAGACGGCGTGGTTCTCGGCACACGTCATGAAGACGGCTACCCAATGTTGTCCGGGGCGAGGGCATATGTCTGTGTTGATGACGCGGCCCAGGGTGTGTTGGTCACTTGGTTAGGGAGGTGCTCTCGAGCGTAGACATCTCCCAGCACGGACCGTGGAAACACGTCCGCCTGTAGCACACGTTGCAATTACAATGTGTCTATGTGGTTGTTGTTTTATAACTGGCGAAGTCACAGAGCACGTTTCGGCTTATGTCTATTTCTATTATATTGCTGAATTCGGCGTAGCACACCACATTAATGGTTTCTGGCAGTGGCCTGGCAAACCGCATCTCCAGCCGTTCTTGCAGTTCAGATCCTCCTCACAAGACATCAAGGCAAACGCGTCCTTGGACGGAGTGAGTCGGACTCGGACGCTCAAATTGTTCAGCAGGTGACGTCGTTGCAGCCGTTTGTCAAATCCCGTGTTGGTCTCATCCGTCTCGTCAAACTTTGCTGGGGTGTCCGCGTACCACAAGGCGGAGGACAGCTGGGTGTTCTTGGCCTCTCTGCCCTAAGACAACAACGTCTCCACGTAGGCACGGTACGGGTACATGTTGGTGGACGCGGTGATGAGTTTGTCGCTCAGGGAGACGTCGACCTGTTGCCATAGTGAATGCATCCACAGGTTAGTCAGACCTACACCCTTGCCGACCTCCACAACCTCTCCCTCCCCTTCGATAATTTTCGCATACGTGGTGTCAGCCAAGTCCAAGTACGTGTCACTGTCCGCGTCTGTGATGAGAAATTCCATGGGACCCAAGTCGCTCAGGCTGGCGATGGGACTGTAGGCCTCACAGCGACCTCCCGAACGCTGGAGTCGGCAAGGTTCACGAATCAAAGTCACTGCTAGCCGAAGGGCAACACTCGGCGTGGGAGGAAGCCATTGCGTTAGCTAAAAATATCCGGTGCGGAGCGGGGTTTGGTGCGTCGAGGTTGGCGGGAAAGTGTCCATCTTCTTGGTCCAACGAGCAGGTGAGGACGAGTGGCAGCGGTGCGTCTTCTTGGTTCTGCGTGCAGGTGACGAGTGGGAACGGTGTGTCGGACCTTCTGTTTTATAGACGCCCCTCTCACCCCGTTCATCTTGCCCAGCATCCTGTGCTAGGCATAGCGAACTGCTTTGGCCGCCAGCTGTCTTCCTTTCCGCCTCCAAAGCGCGTTGTTTCAAGGCCTGGCTCACCGGCACTCCCTTGTCTCGCATGTTGTCCATGATATTTTCAGTCCGGCACATAAATCAGTTTTTCCCAACGCTCGCGCAGCAGGCTCGGTACATGGAGGGATTGTCTACCACGCTCATTGCAAAGGTAGTGCGCGCCGCTATCGAAGGTGAAGTGTGATCGTCACTTTACTGCGTTCAAATGCCCGTATCGTCCCTAATATCAATTTCCACCGTCGAGAAATGCTTGCGCCGCACGGGGATGTATTTCACGTGTTGGAAGGTCTAGGAGATTTTGCTGCCCGTACTTCCCTTTCGTAGTGACCAGCCGCAGCAGCGGTGCCAGCATGTCTCCCACCACACGCGGTTCGACAATGTCCGTGCACACGCACAGCGTGGGTGTTGTGGCATGTAAATCCTCGATACCGATATGTAGCAGATCCGCCGGCCCCATGAAGCAATCGTGCGGTAAATTCATGAGCTGCTTCAGATGCGGGCTAAAACTAAGCTCCAGTTGTTTCTAAAACCGCAGACTGTATTTCCGCAGCACATCATCAGAGAGTTAAAGGGTGAAGGGTAATATCCTTCTGGCAATGTTAACTTTTCCTTACTGCAGTGCGGGTTCTCTTTGGAGTCAAAGACATACCGCACTTCGTCTTGCCGCACGTGGAACCAAGTACGGGGGTACTGTATTTCTACCAACCCAAATTCTCAGTCACCAGTCAAATTCATGGGCTGTGACAGTAGGGTGATGAAATGTGTCAAGGTATTGCTGAGGAAGTAGTCGAGCGAGCTGTTACTGGCCAGTGTCTTCCATCTGGCGCCGGTATTTAATAGCGGGGTTACGATTGCTGGAGATGGACGCAGTCCGGGTCGTCCCTGTTGTCGTCTCTGGGTCGACGTGGAATCGTGATAGTAGTGTTTTTTGGTGTTAGTGGTTTTGGCGGCAGGAGGGCGAGAACCGCTCGGTGTCGCCTCATAGCAGAGCAGCCTTTCACCGTAAACCGACAGGTACGCTCTCTAAAATCTCCCCCTCGCTCAAGCCACCGACAGGCTTGGCGGCTGGCTGGTTCGTTGTCGAACTTGGCTGCTGCGCGGCTTGGTATTGATCTTGAAACGCACGGTACCGTTGAGGGCTGTGGTGATACCGCTGTATTTTCTCATCGTCCGAGAGAGTCTTGTCGTGGAGGATCGATGTCATCTTTTTGTCGAGCGCATAGAGAGCTTTAACAGTACTCGGGGTGGTGGCCGCGTGAGCGTGTCTAAGAGATGCGGCTCGACCAAGACCATTTTCTTGGCATGCTGCATTACCTCCCAGCTCTTATTGATGCCACCGATGAGGGCTGGTGCGGCGGTGAGGAGGAGGCCGGGCAGCGCTCCGCGGTGAGACCACCGCGTTGAACAATCAGTCCTTTCTTATGCAGGGGAACACTTTTCTTGACCAAGGTCGAAGACTCGTCTTGTGCCGCAGTAAATTCCCCTTCTGAGCCGCCGATAGTGAAACGTTTCCATTTAACACATTCTTGGCACACTCACACAAACACCGAAGTAAACCCGGATCGTTGCCGCGCAGCACGGCACGTCGAATGACGGGGGTGGTTCCAGCTACAAGGGACAGCAAGGGGCCGCAACGTTGGAGCCGGCTGAGGTAAAAACAACTGATTCGGCAGATCGTGCGTACGAAGTTTTATGACTTAAGCATTAAGCACGCCTACGTGCCCAATCTCTCCGGGGAATATGTGGGTTCGAAGTCGCAGGTGGTCGAGTGTGGCTTGCTTGAAATTGACCAGCAAATACCCGTGAGGTTCGGCGGTGGAATCCTCAAACTGCGTCCGCCCCGGAGCCATCTGTTTAGCAATCGCGGTAATTTGAGACGCGTCTCGCGGGTTTTAAAACAACACCAAGCAGTGTGCGCAGACTGATAGTACGATGATCTTTGGTGTAGTTCTGCACGATGTGCGCCACGCTGATATTCCGGTGGTGTCTGCCTTATGTAAAATTTTGTCATGCGTTTGCCCGCTTTGGCCATCAAATCGTCCACTACGACTAACGTCCGCTCTCCCGTGTCAAATGCTGACGGGCTAGGCACACCTTCTTCAAATCGAACGTTGGGTAACGTGGTGTATAACGGCTGCTCCCTCGTGAATGAGAGCTTGAGTGCGCTCCACCAACCGTTTCACAAACACGGACTTTCCACACCCGGTCGGTCCGCTCACGATGCAGGTAAATGGATGCTTCCATCGGGTTACATACGTTTGACGTGCCCGGCACCTAAGAATTAAAGCTGGGTGGATAGCCGACCAATTTTACCTATTAATACAGTTTTCCTCGGCGACGTTCCCTTTTAAGATCTCTACCTGATAAAATTTGTCTGCCGCGGCTGCCACCGCTTACAGTTCGGTCTTGTAAAACGTCTTGAGTAACCGTTCCCCTTTCAAGTCCTCCAGTGTGTACACGGTAGGCTGACTAGGGTGGGTGCGGACGATGCGGAACATTTCCGTGCTCCAATTCGGGAGGTACGATTTTTAAAATTTCCCTTTCACTTTACTTATACACTTTACTTACACGAGATTGCCGGCGCAATAACTGTACACCGATCGCTTGGACCTGGGTGGACCTTTCAAGGCTTGATCGGAGCCCACCGTATACTCCGGTGATACGCTCGATTGTAGCCGCGGAGCAGTGCCGGTAAAGCGTCCAGGTACTGAGAGTGTTGTGAGCGGTGAAATATTTGTACATGTGTCCTTTAAAAGTACGGTTAAACCGTTGTACCACGGACACTTTGGTCACGTTCAACGTGTGAAAAAAAACCCCACTTTTGTCCTTTAAAAATGCCTGGAACGGTCTGTTCAGAAAATCTTTGCCTTCCTCCGTTTGCACGTAAAACGGTCGACGCCCCGCCTTGAAAATGAGTAGAAATGCATCGATCTGACAAGCACCGGTTTTGGTGTGCAATGGAACCACCCAGCTGTACTTGGAGAGGACATCGATGCAGGTTCGGTAACGGTTGTCATCGTTCTCTTTGGCAAACGTTCCCATGCCGACCACGTCAGCCTGCCGCTGACTGTCTATCCCCTCAACCACAACTCCTTTACCAGGATAGCGTCTTCGAGCGGGACGGTGCAGCGTGTGCGTGTCCTACCGGGTCAGCCAAGCCGACACGCGGGCCCGACTCAATTTGAGTTCATGTTGCCGAGCTGCCTTGAGCAAGGGCTGAACGTCGCTGTAAGCCGCTGCACTGTCGGTGTCGGACGAGAGCGGCATCGACCGCGTTTGAGTCACTGTCCGCGAGTGTTCTCTGACCCAACTTTCATCCCCGACGCCGCCGCGGCTGCTACTGCTGCTGTTGCTGACGCGGTGACCGGTGCGGCGAGGTAGCTGGCGGCTGGTGCGAGGCATAGTCCGGTGTCGTCCCTGTGTCCGTGTATAGTGAGTGAACCTCAGTCTTACAACTTATTTCAGTAAATCTACAAGAACAGCTTCGAACAGTTCGAACACTAAGCAGTGTAAACCATTTATTCACATATATACAATCAAGTCATCAAATATTTCATCAGAATCAGCAATACCATTTGTGAGAGAGAAAATCAGGAACAATAACTCTGGGCCGCTTATTGACACGGCTGTAGAAGGGGAACAGCCTTTGGCAATTTAAAAAATGCTGAGAAGCATGGCAGGCTTTACAAACCACGACAAAGTGATGTGAATCATTTCGGTCGGAAATAAATATCTAAATAGCTTCTATCTGAGGTAAGGCCATAGAAACTCCAGGTTGCACAGCGCCAAGACTGCGTGGTCACCCATGGGTCCGTTTGGACGCAAAGGAGCTAATGGAGCTGCGCTCATTGGTCCGTTTGCGCGCATCGCGCGTGACGTCAACCGACTCTCGAGCCAAGATCACGTGGTCACGTGGCCTTTTGCGTGTTACGTCACTCCTCGCTTTGAGCGCGGACGACACACCACGCGTCACGCGCATGCGCCTCGCACCTGCTCCTCCCGACAATACGACAAGTTCTGCTCCTTCTATACTACTTACGTGACGTTTATGCTTTTGACGGCTTATGACGTTTTAACAGTTAACCCTCAGTGCAGCCCAATACCCGACTCTCAAGCGCCTCTCTCACACCTGTGCCTCTCGTCACTTCTTCCACTCAAAGCATGCACTATTAAAATCCCAGGCATGGTATCTTTGCAGAAGATACTACAGACCTTGAGTCAAAGTCACCCTGCAGCCTGCCTGTCATCGTACTGTCAAATGGCAAACGATTTGAATACACGTAAACGTGTTGTGCCTAGGGGACCTCCGTGGCTCACTTCAGCGTGCTGAAGCAGCGTGATGAACCAGGACACTCCCCCTAGTTTGGTTGCCATGAGTTTAAGTTCATGCTGACTTCCTCTCCCATCGTACGTGAGAATAAATATAAGCGTCAAGTCTGACATTCATATACCATTCGTAGTCCGTAAAAGGCGTTTCAAGTCGATAATCGCAAGATTCATTTCCAAAACAACGTTTAACACTAACTCCCAAAGACAAAGGTATATAAGAAATTATACGAATAAGAAATAAAGCCGGTATCACACAAGCGAGAAGCGGTCATCAGTTTTCAATGATGCCGGGTAGACAATGAATATTCCAGGCATGAATTCCATATTAAAGTTCAAATTCGTAGTCCGTGAATGAGTTCCAGGCCAAATAACAATTAAACAAGTATCTCAGTCGCGCTTTAATTGCAACTGTTCACAAAGGCATCATGCTGATGTAATGAGCATGGCTACATTTACGGACCCTAGCCCCAGGTTAAACGGTATTAGATACAGTTTGAATATGACGAGCGTTACAGGCCCTAACCGATCAGATTATGATTCAAAAGTAACGGACGATTACGTCTTTCCCGTTAATATGTAAAGATCTCATGCTACAAGAGGCGCCATCTATGATGTTTCACATGACATACAAGACAGACGGTTAGACTGGGCAACCAGCGCCATCTATGTTGTTAAATACCATGTACGTGATAGATATGTACATAGGGATAACAGCGCCGTCTATGTGGTTGATCACAATGCAGATCGCTAGAGATTCTGAACGCTCTGTCCATACCTGCCAACGAGAGTGTTATACTCATTGTAAAATTTGAGAAACATAGATTAAAGGCGTTTGATGGAGTATCCTTGACAAACTAGTTTTTGAACGAGCAACTTGTGACGCAGATTAAAGTCATCACAATTAACGCAAGATCTAACAAATGCTACAAGGCGAGATATGTATACGACATATGCAGGACCCCTTGGTATATTGCTATCTAAATAAGGATAATTTACAATATGAGAATTGAAATTATCCCTTTTGTCGTAAAGGTGGCGGGAAAGGAGACCTTGTTTGTCTCGGCAACCTGCGGATGTTCGTGGGTTTCCCCCGGACTCTTACCGGTTACCTCCCACCATAATGCTGGCCACCGTCGTATAAGTGAAATATTCTTGAGTACGGCTTAAAACACCAATTAAATAGATAATAAATAATTTCGTGCCATGGAGCAGTTCCTAAATCAGCAAGGCTGAAAAATTATTCGAAAAGTGATAAAGGTAGAAATGTGCAAATGTAACAAGGGTTGTATGTAACAAGATACCAGCTTGGCAACAATGACGCGGATATTTGGACCTATTTTTCTCTTGTACGATATAGCTCTCAGTTTTATGAGTGGAGAAGACTCCATTTAAATTTGCTACTGTTTATGTATTTACATCAACAGTTAGAATAAAACCATAACTGTGGTAAACTGACTAGAGGCCGTTTTTCATCGGTTACGTATGAGCATTTACCAACCATCACACTGCTCTGGTTCTTCTCTCTGTAATGTACGTCTATCACACTGTCGTCGCTGCTTTGGTTTTTCTCTCTGTGCTGTACGTCTCTAATAGTGTCGTCGCTGTTCTGGTATTTCTAACTGTGCTGTACGTTTGTCACAGGGTCGTCGTTGCTCTGGTTTTACTCTATGCTGTACGTCTATCACACTGTCGTTGCTGCTCTGTTCTTGTCTCTCTATTCTGTAGGTCTACTCCATATGCTGTACGTCTATCACACTGTCGTCGCTGCTCTGGTTTTCCCCGCTATGTTGTGCGTCTAAATTATTCTGAAGTTCCTTGTATAAACCAACATTTTTTGGTAGGTCTAGAGACAAATATCCACTTGTGTGACTGAAAGAGAAAGGTTCTAACCACTGGGCCACGGCTCCACTCACACTCCTTACGAATTATGTTTTACACACCTAAGATCAAGAGAACGCATGCGTATAAATTATTATTAGAGACGCAGGTTGAGACGGATTGTATATCTTTTCTGACATCACTTCCTGCTTCATCACCCCGGTGACCTTGGTGTTGTTCAAACTTTCTGTACAATTATGGGTGCCAGTGAAGTAAGCGAAAGGCAGAGAGAGACGCATGCCCTGTAAGGAGTATGGGTTCCGCTCACGCTTTTGTTTGATCCCACCATTTGTGTCTCTGACCGGCTGCTTGCGTGCGTGACGGAATACCAAATTTGGGTTGACGCGGGTTGCCACGGCAACACTCTGTGGCTATAGATTTCTTGTAGGTAAAGTAATTATCGAAGAATTCTCGAGTTTTTATGAGTTCGTTTAAAACCCGTTAACTTCAAATAGACATGGCATCGATCGGAGAAGGAAAACAAGTCACCTGATGTGAATCAGATCAGAGAAAGTTTATCAGCAGCTGGATCCGACGAACAGAGATAACACATTACATCCAGCCGAGCAAATGCTCAGCCGATTCGATTAATCTCCAAGAGAGACAGAAAATGCGGTTAGTCCGCGCGTAAAGTTCACAGACTTTCCGCGCGGACAAACACTTTCGAAATTTTACTCTAACATACAAGGATGTTTATTAAGTTTTGCCCCAGACTGTTTTTTGCTTAGTGAGTTGTGTACGATAAACTTGTCTCTTTCTTTTTTCCGCCATTCGTCCTCGCAAATTAAGTTATAAAACATCGGTAGTAAATCAGGCGTAGCTAGGCCTGGCAGTGGACGGTTAGATATTTTTCGTTGTCTTGTATTTCCGTATTCATAATAGGCGAGTAATGAATCCCTCTTCAGTTACATTCGGATATTTTGTACTAGTTTTACCCACGAAATTTATTTTTGGAAATGCACAACTGTTGTTTGGTGTTTAAATGCAATACTTTTAGTTACTTGTGAGTATTTTGTACGAGAGTAAATCAACGTGAGAGAAAAACTGCAAAGTCAGATAGTATCTAATGCAAAACTGGACAATGTGTGACGGAAGCCGGACAAGACATCATCGAACATGATGGATTAAAACTGGATGAACAAGAATACGAACTGTAAAGAAACAGGGTAGGAAACCTACAAGTCTAAAGAAAATGATCTTTCTTTGTATTTGGACAATATCCACGCCTCAACCCCAGAGTTAATGGGTTACATGAAAACACACAATAAGTTGACTGACTCCTGTGTTCTAGTTTCTCATTGCTTTACCGCCAATAAACAGATAGATAAAAAGAGCCGACACTTTCCCGGTTTACTGTTTTGTGATCCAAGTGAGCTGACTTATGTTTGTCCTCTTGTTTTGAAATGCTTGCAAAACATCTGATGTGTTTGTATATTAAATGTTAAGACATTTCAACATTTTGAGTAGAGTGAGTGAGTGAGTGCTTTGGGTTTAACATCGTACTTAACAATTTTTCAGTCATATGACCATGACGGAATCCTTAGAGTGCATGTAACGTGCCTCCTTATTGCAGGACGGATTTTCACCGCTCTTTTATCTAGTGCTGCTTCACTGAGACGCCTTACCGAAGTCAAGTAAGCTGAGCCATGATACTGATACGGGTCTACCAGTCGCTGCACTATCCCCTTCATTCTGAACGCCAAGCGAAGAAGTTAGAACTTCCTCTTTTAAAGTCATAGGATTGACTCTGGATCTACCGCTCCGGTAGCGGACGCTCTACCAACTGTGCTATCGGGGCTGGTCATTTTGAGTAGACCCTAATGTATTGCAATGTACATTACTGGGTGCTTTTTTACCTGATTAATCCATCGTGACCCATATGTGTAATTAGCTACTATTTAACCATTTACATGACCAGTTAGAATAGAATCCTAAATAAGGTAAATTTTCAATTAACCGTATTTCACCGATTACTTGTCACCATGTGACAATTATCACACTGTCGTCGCTGCTCTGGTTTTATTTTGAATGCTGTATAGTTTTTTTTTTATATTAGATGTGGATCCCACCGTCCGGTCCATCTGCTAGCCCGCTCTTTGATGTTAAGAAATGATGATTATACAGTTTGACTTATGAGTTTGTTCATACATGAACACTTGACCGAGTCTGTGGTCGAACACTCACTGCCTATGGGAATGTACGAATATATCTACATTCCATCCCTTTGAACTCTACTGGGATCTCGGCGAAAAGTTTCTTTGCAATTAAATTCTCAGAAACCAGCTGGATGAGGGCCAAAATGGAAAGCAAAGAATGCTTCGTGAGATTTGAATCTGATGTCGGGAATCAATAATATGTTTACTGATTAAATATTTGTGATGGATGAGATTCGATCCAAACTAAACAATTTCATATCTTACACTATGCTCGATTAAATATCACGCAGGAGATACATATTATATTTAGAATGTATTAAGTCTGGACCTCGTTCTCTGTAAAACTCTGATCAGACGACATCGGAATTCGGTCACGTGACGGATCAAGCCAATGAGAAAAGGGAATTCAAGAAGTTTTTGTTCAACTAGGACTTTGTGAGCTTTTGTTTGCAAAGTTTTAAGCCAAGATGTGAGATGCCTTGTGCACTCACTAAATTCAAATATCCCTGATAAATAGAAAAAATATGTCTTTATTCCAAGATTAGTAATCTGCTTTTCTTAAGTTACTTTATAGGCGATTGACGATTGCAGGGTAACCTCTCTCCTTAGGCGGGAATTTTCTATATCTAAGAAAAAGGAAATGTAATGTTCAACAAAAAGGGTAACTACACTTTCCCAAAATCTCTCTTTGATTTCACTCTAATGAATGTTTCATCTCTTCACTTCTGACTGGATTCAACCTATATCGCATGGACCAGACACAGAATTAACTTTAAAGCTTGCTGCAATTAGTCTGAAAGCTTCTATGGTTTTTTGTAACGTCGAAAGATAAAAAAAAAACATCAAAATATTCCAAATATTGATGGCCGGGAAAAAAGTTTTAAATGAAACACAATTCACCTTACCCCAGTTCTGACGTCATTTGGGTAAAGGCCTCGTTTTCTGCGTCTTCAAAATTTCGATAGAACTATAATTACTTCAATTCTGCCGGAGTCATTCGGCCCCTTGAGGAATTAGCCCCTGCAGAGACCATTACAACTGTTCTCGGATCTCTCACGGGCTGTTACTTAGCCATGTTTGACCTTCGTGATACGCTGTATCCCACCTCCACCCCACTCCCCCCCCCCAGGTTTGTCTGCTACCAAATCAAACCCATCCGCTAACAGAGATCAATGTCATCGAATTTGGTGTCAACCCGGTTGTAGGTGGATTGACTGATTGATTGCTAGACTGATTGGTGTTTAACGACATTATCAAATCGTTTTAAATGGAGAGGGTTGTTCTAGCCTATTTAAACTGCCCCATGCCTAAACATCTTAAGCCGAAGTACAGTGTTGTAACATTCGATCCGCAACATGTACGAACATGATCTAGAATTTACACAATCTTAATAATCGTGTAGCTCACACAAGCTGGATCCAGCAAGCTGGTCACAATGTACAGGAAGTTTTTATGTTCTCTCCCTGGTATTATTAATATCTAAGAAAAATATTTAATCTGTGCTCAGATTTTTGTTTCTTCGCTCATGTAACTCTAATATATTTCCCAAAAGCAATGTCATGTGAATAAAATTGCTGATAAGCCTTTTGCCGCAATTCTGAAATTGTTAAATGAATAAATACAGACGTGGACATGAGAATATGATTTGAATCATATTCTCGCTGGTTAGGGAGCAGCTTTGTGTAAGAAAGATTGTCTTGTATCTGACGAGGTGCGATAGTTTCCTCCGAGGGAGGGCGACAAGAAAATACTTTTAACGGCGTCAAATAAACATGAAATGAATACACGATAAAGTAACCTTCATGTGCTGGATTAATCAGACAAAATTAATAGACCTATACAAGTATACTATACATGTTGATCAGTTCCAGAAATGAATTGGCTACGAATCTGAACTGATGTTTTGCCTATTGTCTTATTTATTTAGTTAGTTAGTTAGTTAGTTAGTCAGTTATTGAAGTTTACTTTTGCTAACAAAACGGATGGCAATCTTTTAAAAATTACTCAGTCATTACATGGCCCTTGTTTATATATCACTCCGTAACTCAAACATTCAATCAATTCCATGAAATCAAGAGAGCTGTGTTCTGTAACAGAGAACTGAAGGGCCTTATCCGCAATAACGGCTTGAATTGACGCTCCGGAAATTGGAGACATCCTTGTCCTTGTCTGTTTTATTTGGCCTTTGCATCGCTGTTGTCAATATTCCAGCCATATCTCGACAGTATTTCTATCCAGCACACCGATCCATATGCCGATATATGATGGCATTGTATATGTTGCCTCACTGGAACGCCATGCTGGAGACACCAGACATGACACCAGCCTGACGACTTCTTCGCTGAACAACAAGCAAAGGCATAAACAAAATCACACTGTTATCAAGATTCAAACCAATTAACCCCCAATAGCACACTAAGAAACTAATACCAGTTGTCTATGTCATGTGTATTTCCTGGAGTAATCTGGAATCCTTTGCATAAACACTATAATTGCATGCTGTCGTACATCTTTGGAAAACGATTGGATTGAGGTTAACGCAGAAAACTTTGCTGAATCAAGAAAAAAACGAGGGAAAAGTGAACAAACATCACAATAACATACCCCCTCACGGGGTAGAAAACATCACGAATCAAACTGAACAGAAGTTAAGGAATTGTGCAGTAAGATCACGTGATTGCTCACGTCATCCAGCAAACCCCTTAAAAAGACGTCTTACAAACTGAAGAGAAAATCAAGGCATGGAGAGTAAAATTACGCAATTCTTCAGTTGTGCGGAAAGTTCGTTGAATTTACATGGGCACTTTACGTATTTTTATCGCTCATTGATATTAATTGAATTGGCTGAGCATTTGCTAGACAGAAAACAACATCGTATTCCTATCGATCGAATCGAGTTGCAAATAAATTTCGTCTATTCCGCTGAGTGATTTACTTTCCGTTCCCAAATCATGCTAATATGTCTCATTTCAGGCGGATTGCTAATTTTCACTACTCCATAATATGGAGACCAGCAGTGTCGGTCGTTTTAAGAAACGATAAGGCGTGTTCACGCGATGGAGGCTACAGTGCAAATATACACAAGACAATCCCTTATGTCCAAGTTGCTCGGGTGTTGAGCTCATGTAAAGTTACCAACAGCAAACGAAATATAATGTGACGTCATCATCCGAATACAATTAAAGAACAATACATTGTCTGTTTCTTCCAACCTGATTTAGCCTATGATTTCGTCTTGAAACCCAAAATACTTTGCTTGATTCATAAAATGTAGACAAA